>NC_138237.1:28894619-29257119 GCF_964197995.2 Scardinius erythrophthalmus | reverse complement strand
CCCCATTTTTGACTAAAGGTGGCGCTACTGAGCCATTCCACCACGCCCGTTTCTGAAACTTTGCACATGTCTACGGGCTAATAAATGTGATGTGTCTGTTGAGTTTCATGCAATTTCAAGTATGTTAAGAGTCTCAAAAGCATCAAAAAATAATATTAAAGTTTGATGCGTTGCCACGGCAACAGTATCTAAGATATCAATAATCCTTTCACAGGTTTACATCTGCCGTGTGTCTACATTGTACACATAAAGTTTGAAGCAAATCGGGTAAAAATAAGACACTGATTTCAAAGCATTTTGAAAGTGATGTACTTCCTGCTGCCTGTTGGTGGCGCTATAACTTTGACTCACAATAGTCACATCCATGTGATCGGCCTCTTACCACGAACACACTGCTGAAGTTTCATCAAGATCAGTTAATGTATGCAGAAGTTATAACACACTTCCTGTTTCATTTTTTCGCCATAAATTTGTTTCCTCGCCACGGCCAAACCGTTCGAGATATCAGAAATCCGTCCGCAATTTAGCATCCTCAATGTCTTGACTTCATGCACACCGAGTTTGGAGGCGAATCGATGAATTCCCTAGGAGGAGTACATTAAATTCCACAGCATGCGTTTCCAAACAACGCTAAATAGCCAACTTCCTGTTTGGCTGGCGTAAAACTTAGAGCACGAAAGTTGTTCGGCCCAATGAGATCTATATGTGTTCTGAGTTTCATATTATTACATGCAAGCGTGTTTGATTTATGGACACGCTGTCGAGCCCCCCTGCCACGCCCGGGTACCAGCTTCAGTCCGGCCCTGATGGCCGCGGGTTCTGACGTGTGTGCAAAATTTCAAGAGTTTTCGAGCATGTTAAGGGCCCCAAAAGTGCCCGAAAGGTTGACAAAATAATAATAATAATAATAATAATAATAAATATAGCTGCGAGCAGCGATTACGGGCCCAAGCCGGTGGCACCGCAACCCCGGTGCCTTTAGTTACCTAAAGGCACCGGGGTGGCGGTACCGCCGGCTTTGGCCCTCCATCGCTGCTCGCAGCTATATTATATATATATATATATATATATATATATATATATATATATATATATATATATATATATATATATATATATATATATATATATATATTATTGTTCAAAAGTTTGGGGTCAGTAAGATTTTTTATGTTTTTAGGAGAAGTCTCTTCTGCTCACCAAGGCTGCATTTATTGATTAAAAATACAAACAAAAACAGTAATATTGTGAAATATTATTCCAATTTAAAACAGCTGTTTTCAATTTTTAAATATTTTACATAGTAATTCAGTTCTGTGATCAAAGTTGAGTTTTCAGCATCATTACTCCAGTCTTCAGTGTCACATGATCCTTCAGAAATCATACTAATATGATGATTGATGCTCAATAAATATTCATTATTATTTTCAATGTTGAAAACAGTTGTGTACAGATTTTTTTTTTCAAAATGCTTTGATGAATGTAAAGTTCAAAAGAACAGCATATATTTCAAATATATATATTTTTAACATTATAAATGTCTTTACTGTAACTGTTGATCAGTTTAACTCATCCTTCATAAATAAAAGTACTGATTTATTTTATTTATTTCCCCCAAAAATAAAATTTTAATTATTACTAACCCAAAACTTTTGAGCGGTAGTGTTTAACGTTACAAAAGCTTTAGATTTCAGATAAATGCTGTTCTTTTGAACTTTCTATTCATCAAAGACTGTACACAACTGTTTTCGACATTTAAAATAATAATGAATGTTTCTTGAGTATCAATCATCATATTAGAATAATTTCTGAAGGATCATGTGACAGTGACGACTGGAGTAATGATGCTGAAAACTCAGCTTTGATCACAGGAATAAATAACAGTTTAAAATATATTAAAATAGAAAGCAGCTGTTTTAAATTGGAATAATATTTTACAATATTACTGTTTTTGTTTGTATTTTTAATCAAATAAATGCAGCCTTGGTGAGCAGAAGAAACTTCTCTGTTATGTGCGCGCCACAGACTGCACGCACGTCCGCTTAGAGTTCCGCCTTTTGCCTTCCGTCAATATTACGTTATTAGAAAAATATTTTTTTAGAAAATCGATTTTTTGACATTTGTGAATCGATTCAGAATCGTCCACGTCCGCATCGCGATGCATCTAAGAATACATTTTTTCTCCCACCCCTAGATTTCATACAACAGGTTAATAAACAGTTACAATTAAGTCACTTACATTTTAGATGCAATGTTGACTGTTTTTGTTCTGTTTCAGCAGCGAAAATAGTTAAACAAAGATCACGGCAGAACCATCACGCATCACGTGTTTTCTCATAACTGAACGATTCAGCATTTTTAACGAATCGGTTGACTCAAAGATTGAATGATCAATCCATAAACATCTGTCTTAATCATGATCGACTCATTCGAACGAATCGTTTGAACGAATGAATCAATGACTCGCTTATTAAGATGGATGCCTGGCGACACCTAATGGCGGTTTAGTGTTGTTTAAAAGCATCATTCTTTCCCACATGTGTGTGATTTGTGTGTGCAACATTATCATTATTTTTCTTTCACTATTATATTAGCGATTTAAAAGCACCCATTCGTGTCACACGTCGATTAACCGGTGGGAAAATATCCTCAGACACATACCTAATAAATGTATATTTAAATACAATATTGGCCTACCTGGTAAAAAGTTTTAGATACTATTTTGATGTCCTTTTGGACACAAGAGGGCAGTATAGCCCTATGTTTGCTTTTTTGTTGAACCAAATAGCACTAAATAGCCTGTTTTAACTTTTTCATTCTTCTTGAATTGCAAAAACAGAATAAAATGGGTTTAGTTGTGATATTTGTATACTTTTATATAGAAATAAATGGTATATAATTACATTTTTAGAAGATTTTTAGTGTTTCCTTTTTGGACATTATTTAATCCCTCGCCATAGCAAAACCGTTTGAGATATTTATTATCCATTCACAATTTAGCATATTTAATGTAGTTTCATCATGTTGAAAAAGTTTGGTACGAATAAAATAAATAGTTTAAGAGGAGTGGCTAAAAATTCAGAGGCTGATTTTGCAAAAAAATTCACATTCAGACCAAAATATCTGACTTCCTGATGGCCAGAGCTATTGAATGTAAATTAGAAAGTTGTCCGGCTTGATGAGAACAATATACAAACTATTTTTTCTTTACTGTAGTTAAAACTAACCCCCCCACTTTTGTCAAAAGCATGTTGAAAGTGACACACTTCCTGCTGCCAGTTGGTGGCGCTATAACTTTGACTCACAATAGCTACATCCATCTGATCGGCCTCTTACCACGAACACACTGCTGAAGTTTCATCAAGATCAGTTAATGTATGCAGAAGTTATTCCACTTCCGTGTTTCTCTTTTCTCGCCATAAATTCGATTCCTCGCCACAGCCAAACCGTTCGAGATATCAAAAATCCGTCCGCAATTTAGCATCCTCAAAGTCTTGACTACATGCACACCGAGTTTGAAGGGGACACAGTGAATTTTCTAGGAGGAGTATTTCACATTCCACAGCAAGTGTTTTCCAAACAACCCATAATAGCCGACTTCCTGATGGGCTGGCGTAAAACTTGACCGGGGTAAAGTTGTTCGGCCCGATGAGATCTATATGTGTACCGAGTTTCATATTAATTCATGCGAGCGTGTTTGATATATGGATCAAGTTTTAGAACCCCGTTCAAGGGGGCGCTGTTGAGCCCCCCTGCCACGCCCGGGTACCAGCTTCAGCCCGGCCCTGATGGCCGTGGGTTCTGACCTGTGTGCAAAGTTTCAAGAGTTTTTGAGCACGTTAAGGACCCCAAAAGCCCCTGAAACCTTGATTAACAATATAAAAGCAATAGTCAACCCCCCCCCCTCCCCTCACACACAGACACAGAGAGAGGGAGAGAAAATTCTTCAGAAAATCCACATTCAAACCAAAATATCTCTCTTCCTGTTGGTCGGAGATGGTTCATGTAAATTAGAAAGTTGTCCGTCTTGATGAGAACAATACACATACCAAGTTTTGTTGCTGTTGATAAAACTACCCCCCCCACTTATGACTAAAGGTGGCGCTACTGAGCCCCTCACCACGCCCGTTTCTGAAACTTTGCACATGTCTACTGGATAATAAATGTGATGTGTCTGTCGAGTTTCATGCAATTTCAAGTATGTTAAGAGTCTCAAAAGCATAAAAAAAGAATATTAAAGTTTGATGCGTTGCCACGGCAACAGTATCTAAGATATCAATAATCCTTTCACAGGTTTACATCTGCCGTGTGTCTACATTGTACACATAAAGTTTGAAGCAAATCTGGTAAAAATAAGACAGTGATTTCAAAGCATTTTAATAGTGATGTACTTCCTGCTGCCTGTTGGTGGCGCTATAACTTTGACTCACAATAGTCACATCTGTGCGATCGGCCTCTTACAACGAACACACTGCTGAAGTTTCATCAAGATCAGTTAATGTATGCAGAAGTTATAACACACTTCCTGTTTCATTTTTTCGCCATAAATTCGTTTCCTCGCCACGGCCAAACCGTTCGAGATATCAAAAATCCGTCCGCAATTTAGCATCCTCAATGTCTTGACTTCATGCACACCGAGTTTGGAGGCGAATCGATGAATTCCCTAGGAGGAGTACATTAAATTCCACAGCATGCGTTTCCAAACAACCCTAAATAGCCGACTTCCTGTTGGGCTGGCGTAAAACTTAGAGCACGAAAGTTGTTCGGCCCGATGAGATCTATATGTGTATTGAGTTTCATATTATTACATGCAAGCGTGTCTGATTTATGGACAAGTGTTCGGATCCCGTTCCAGGGGGCGCTGTCGAGCCCCCCTGCCACGCCCGGGTACCAGCTTCAGTCCGGCCCTGATGGCCGCGGGTTCTGACCTGTGTGCAAAATTTCAAGAGTTTTCGAGCATGTTAAGGGCCCCAAAAGTGGCCGAAAGGTTGACAAAATAATAATAATAATAATAATAATAAATATAGCTGCGAGCAGCGATTACGGGCCCAAGCCGGTGGCACCGCAACCCCGGTGCCTTTAGTTACCTAAAGGCACCGGGGTGGCGGTACCGCCGGCTTTGGCCCTCCATCGCTGCTCGCAGCTATATTTATATATATATATATATATATATATATATATATATATATATATATATATATATATATATATATATATATATATATATATATATATATATATATATATATATACATACATACATACATACATACATACATACATACATACATACATACACACACATACACACACATACATATATATGTATATATATATATATATATATATATATATATATATATATATATATATATATATATTATTGTTCAAAAGTTTGGGGTCAGTAAGATTTTTGATGTTTTTAGGAGAAGTCTCTTCTGCTCACCAAGGCTGCATTTATTGATTAAAAATACAAACAAAAACAGTAATATTGTGAAATATTATTCCAATTTAAAACAGCTGTTTTCAATTTTTAAATATTTTACATAGTAATTCATTTCTGTGATCAAAGTTGAGTTTTCAGCATCATTACTCCAGTCTTCAGTGTCACATGATCCTTCAGAAATCATACTAATATGATGATTGATGCTCAATAAATATTCATTATTATTTTCAATGTTGAAAACAGTTGTGTACAGATTTTTTTTTTTTCAAAATGCTTTGATGAATGTAAAGTTCAAAAGAACAGCATATATTTCAAATATATATATTTTTAACATTATAAATGTCTTTACTGTAACTGTTGATCAGTTTAACTCATCCTTCATAAATAAAAGTACTGATTTATTTTATTTATTTCCCCAAAAAATAAAATTTTAATTATTACTAACCCAAAACTTTTGAGCGGTAGTGTTTAACGTTACAAAAGCTTTAGATTTCAGATAAATGCTGTTCTTTTGAACTTTCTATTCATCAAAGACTGTACACAACTGTTTTCGACATTTAAAATAATAATGAATGTTTCTTGAGTATCAATCATCATATTAGAATAATTTCTGAAGGATCATGTGACAGTGACGACTGGAGTAATGATGCTGAAAACTCAGCTTTGATCACAGGAATAAATAACAGTTTAAAATATATTAAAATAGAAAGCAGCTGTTTTAAATTGGAATAATATTTTACAATATTACTGTTTTTGTTTGTATTTTTAATCAAATAAATGCAGCCTTGGTGAGCAGAAGAAACTTCTCTGTTATGTGCGCGCCACAGACTGCACACACGTCCGCTTAGAGTTCCGCCTTTTGCCTTCCGTCAATATTACGTTATTAGAAAAATATTTTTTTAGAGAATCGATTTTTTGACATTTGTGAATCGATTCATAATCGTCCACGTCCGCATCGCGATGCATCTAAGAATACATTTTTTCTCCCACCCCTAGATTTCATACAACAGGTTAATAAACAGTTACAATTAAGTCACTTACATTTTAGATGCAATGTTGACTGTTTTTGTTCTGTTTCAGCAGCGAAAATAGTTAAACAAAGATCACGGCAGAACCATCACGCATCACGTGTTTTCTCATAACTGAACGATTCAGCATTTTTACCGAATCGGTTGACTCAAAGATTGAATGATCAATCCATAAACATCTGTCTTAATCATGATCGACTCATTCGAACAAATCGTTTGAACGAATGAATCAATGACTCGCTTATTAAGATGGATGCCTGGCGACACCTAATAGCGGTTTAGTGTTGTTTAAAAGCATCATTCTTTCCCACATGTGTGTGATTTGTGTGTGCAACATTATCATTATTTTTCTTACACTATTATATTAGCGATTTAAAAGCACCCACTCGTGTCACACGTCGATTAACCGGTGGGAAAATATCCTCAGACACATACCTAATACATGTATATTTAAATACAATATTGGCCTACCTGGTAAAAAGTTTTATATACTATTTTGATGTCCTTTTGGACACAAGAGGGCAGTATAGCCCTATGTTTGCTTTTTTTGTTGAACCAAATAGCACTAAATAGCCTGTTTTAACTTTTTCATTCTTCTTGAATTGCAAAAACAGAATAAAATGGGTTTAGTTGTGATATTTGTATACTTTTATATAGAAATAAATGGTATATAATTACATTTTTAGAAGATTTTTAGTGTTTCCTTTTTGGACATTATTTAATCCCTCGCCATAGCAAAACCGTTTGAGATATTTATTATCCATTCACAATTTAGCATATTTAATGTAGTTTCATCATGTTGAAAAAGTTTGGTACGAATAAAATAAATAGTTTAAGAGGAGTGGCTAAAAATTCAGAGGCTGATTTTGCAAAAAAAATCACATTCAGACCAAAATATCTGACTTCCTGGTGGCCAGAGCTATTGAATGTAAATTAGAAAGTTGTCCGGCTTGATGAGAACAATATACAAACTATTTTTTCTTTACTGTAGTTAAAACTAATCCCCCCACTTTTGTCAAAAGCATGTTGAAAGTGACACACTTCCTGCTGCCAGTTGGTGGCGCTATAACTTTGACTCACAATAGCTACATCCATCTGATCGGCCTCTTACCACGAACACACTGCTGAAGTTTCATCAAGATCAGTTAATGTATGCAGAAGTTATTCCACTTCCGTGTTTTTCTTTTCTCGCCATAAATTCGATTCCTCGCCACAGCCAAACCGTTCGAGATATCAAAAATCCGTCCGCAATTAAGCATCCTCAAAGTCTTGACTACATGCACACCGAGTTTGAAGGGGACACGGTGAATTTTCTAGGAGGAGTATTTCACATTCCACAGCAAGCGTTTTCCAAACAACCCATAATAGCCGACTTCCTGTTGGGCTGGCGTAAAACTTGACTGGGGTAAAGTTGTTCGGCCCGATGAGATCTATATGTGTACCGAGTTTCATATTAATTCATGCGAGCGTGTTTGATATATGGTTCAAGTTTTAGAACCCCGTTCAAGGGGGCGCTGTTGAGCCCCCCAGCCACGCCCGGGTTCCAGCTTCAGCCCGGCCCTGATGGCCGTGGGTTCTGACCTGTGTGCAAAGTTTCAAGAGTTTTTGAGCACGTTAAGGACCCCAAAAGCCCCTGAAACCTTGATTAACAATATAAAAGCAATAGTCAAATCCCCCCTCCCCTCACACACACACAGACACAGAGAGAGGGAGAGAAAATTCTTCAGAAAATCCACATTCAAACCAAAATATCTCTCTTCCTGTTGGTCGGAGATGGTTCATGTAAATTAGAAAGTTGTCCGTCTTGATGAGAACAATACACATACCAAGTTTTGTTGCTGTTGATAAAACTAACCCCCCCACTTATGACTAAAGGTGGCGCTACTGAGCCCCTCACCACGCCCGTTTCTGAAACTTTGCACATGTCTACTGGATAATAAATGTGATGTGTCTGTCGAGTTTCATGCAATTTCAAGTATGTTAAGAGTCTCAAAAGCATAAAAAAAGAATATTAAAGTTTGATGCGTTGCCACGGCAACAGTATCTAAGATATCAATAATCCTTTCACAGGTTTACATCTGCCGTGTGTCTACATTGTACACATAAAGTATGAAGCAAATCTGGTAAAAATAAGACAGTGATTTCAAAGCATTTTAATAGTGATGTACTTCCTGCTGCCTGTTGGTGGCGCTATAACTTTGACTCACAATAGTCACATCTGTGCGATCGGCCTCTTACAACGAACACACTGCTGAAGCTTCATCAAGATCAGTTAATGTATGCAGAAGTTATAACACACTTCCTGTTTCATTTTTTCGCCATAAATTCGTTTCCTCGCCACGGCCAAACCGTTCGAGATATCAAAAATCCGTCCGCAATTTAGCATCCTCAATGTCTTGACTTCATGCTCACCGAGTTTGGAGGCGAATCGATGAATTCCCTAGGAGGAGTACATTAAATTCCACAGCATGCGTTTCCAAACAACCCTAAATAGCCGACTTCCTGTTGGGCTGGCGTAAAACTTAGAGCACGAAAGTTGTTCGGCCCGATGAGATCTATATGTGTACCGAGTTTCATATTATTACATGCAAGCGTGTTTGATTTATGGACACGTGTTCGGATCCCGTTCCAGGGGGCGCTGTTGAGCCCCCCTGCCACGCCCGGGTACCAGCCTCAGCCCGGCCCTGATGGCCGCGGGTTCTGACCTGTGTGCAAAGTTTCAAGAGTTTTCGAGCATGTTAAGGGCCCCAAAAGTGGCCGAAAGGTTGACAAAATAATAATAATAATAATAATAATAATAATAATAATAATAATAATAATAATAATAATCCTACCGAAAACAATAGGGCCTTCGCCCTTTCAGGGCTTGGGCCCTAATAATCCTACCGAAAACAATAGGGCCTTCGCCCCTTCAGGGCTTGGGCCCTAATAATAATAATAATAATAATAATAATAATCCTACCGGAAACAATAGGGCCTTCGCCCTTTCAGGGCTTGGGCCCTAATAATAATCCTACCGAAAACAATAGGGCCTTCGCCCTTTCAGGGCTTGGGCCCTAATAAATCTGAAGCTATGCCACTTGGAGTCCTAAATACTGCGGATGTTCAGGAGAGTTTTCCTTTTAAATGGTCAAGATCGGGCTTTACTTATTTGGGAATTAAAGTGTCCTCAGACTTGAAGGATCTCCGAAAATTTAATTTTGCCCCAATCTGCACTTCAGTCAAAAGAGACCTGGAGCGGTGGCAGAACTTACCTCTTTCACTGTTTGGCCGAATCAGTCTAATTAAGATGAATGTGCTCCCTCGTCTTTTATACCCTTTGCAAATGCTCCCTTTATATATAACAAAGAAAATAAACCTAGATTTAGAAAAGACACTCTCCAAATTTATTTGGCAAGGCAGAAAACCAAGGCAGAAGCTTAAGATATTACAATTACCTACAGACATGGGTGGTCTCTCTATGCCTAATATTCTGTTTTACAATTGGGCCTGTCACACACATCACTTTTGGCTCTGGTTACATTCATATATTAACAGAGAGACCTGTATTGACTCCTGGCCCTGCCACCCACATTCCCCATGGAGCTTAATTACATGTGAAGCAAAGAAGATAAACTCGGAAATAAAACGCAATCCTATTATTTACAACAGTATCAGGATATGGCATGATATATCTAAATACCTAGGAAGGAGAAATGTAAAATCTTTACTGTCCCCCATAACTCAAAACCCTGACTTTCCCGCTGGTGTCAGTTCACCCATGTTCCTCTCTTGGAGGGACATGGGAATTCATATATTCGGCAATTTATTCAAAGATGGCACTTTGCTGTCCTTCCAGCAGTTACAGGAGACATTCAATATCCCTAAGCACCATTTTTTTGGGTATTTACAGATTAGGCATTTTGTGTCATCACAATCATCCTCTTTCCTTGTTAACATCTCTTTCAGTGAGGTGGAGAGTCTTCTTTTAAAGTGCAAAAACAGAAAACATCTTATAGCTAAATTTTACTCGCTCCTTGGTTCTGCCGTCATGTACCACTTACCAGATATATCTCATAAATGGGAAAAAGACCTGAATAATGAATATATTGAGGATGACTGGCTGACGACTATACGCCTGATCAGGTCTACTTTTACCTGTAACCGGCTGAGAGAAACTCAGTACAAAATACTTCATAGGCTGCATATTACTCCCGTAATTTTAAACAAAATGAATGTCTCCATTTCCCCTTTATGTACAAAGTGCAACTTAGAAAGAGGGACATATTATCATTATTTTTGGGAATGTAAACTTATTTCCAGATTCTGGACACTTATTTCAAAGGTGGTCAGTGGGATATTTAAAATGAAAATTAAGAATGACCCTGGGATTTTTCTCTTAGGCCTTCCCTCTAGAGACTTGCATCTCAATGCACTACATCATAAACTCCTTGATAAACTCCTTTTAATTGCTCGAAAGTGCATACTTCAAAACTGGATCAAAACTTCCCCACCTAGTATCACCCTTTGGTACAGGGAGATCTTTAATATCCTCCCTCATGAAAGATTGCATGCGGTTGTTAAGGGTAAGGGAGAATTATTTTTAAAAGTTTGGTCTCCGTTCTTAGTTTATATACCTGCAGTAGGCATGTGCCGGTATCAACTTTTCATGCTGCGATTAATTGATTGAGCTTTTACCACGGTATACGGTATTATCACGATATTTTAATTGCTCAAGAGAAATGGATGGATTGGTGGGGGGGATGTAGAAAAAAAAACTACTTGCATTACAATAGTGATTGTCAAAACATTTGGTAACTAAATAGAATTTTACACAATTTTCACGCTTTCAATTCTTGGGATTTGATTTCAATCTTGATTCAGTATGACTTTTTGGATAATTATTAGGTAGGCTACAGTAGATAGACGTTAATTTTTCTCAAGAAAAAATATATCTCACATAATGCTGTAAACATACAGAGAGCCCTGTCTGCTGGTATTATTAAAGGTTAAAAATTAACTAATTAAATTAAATATAATTTGGTTTTCATTATAATAACAATTATGACACAAGTAAAAATATAAAACAAATGTAATAGGCCTATAGTGCACATATTTAGCAAAATACTCCTCTCTATAGCTATTTTTTTCTAGTCAACAAACGTGCTGGCCATTAAATGGCTTTCCTGAGGTAAATGTAACGTTCTGTGACATAATTGTTCACCTGCAGTTTTATTGACCTCTTTCCGTGGCTGAAAAACACTGAATGATCGATATCATGTATGAGGCATATACCTTTCGGTAAATTGTAGCCTACTGTATCTTTAAATAAAAAGTAACAGATGATCGGTTTACTTGAACTGAGGTGCTACAGTGATCTGTCAAGTCACATTTACAAGCACCAAAACAGTATTTATTGTCTGAATTTCGTAATAAAATGGACAGAACATGAGAGCTGAGAATTGTTTTCATACCATAATAACCTGCTCTGTCTAGTCTGTCGGTGTCAGTGTCCTCTTTGCTCCGCGATTTTTCTCTGCGTGAGAAACTGCATGTGGCGCGAGAGCGTTTGAAAAGTGTAAATTGCGTGAGTCTCATGCTGAATGCGTATTGACAGCTCTGCTTTTAGAAGGGGGATAAATCGTCGGCAGCGTTCCTCCTTCCGCCATGCTTCTTCTCCATGTGAGGATTGTTTACATTAGACTAGAGTGCGCACTGCGCCGCATGCACACATGTGGGGATTGTTTACATCAGAGTGCGCACGTGTTTCGCGCAGCATACGCAGTTTTTGTTTTTGCGGTTGATGGAAAATAAGCTAATACGCGTTCTATAAATATAAATTCTGATCTATTATTTTTCACGGTATTTTGAAGTGCCCACGATAACAATATCGTGCATATTCATTACCGCGATTTATCGCATTACCGAATACCGGCACATGCCTAACCTGCAGATCTGAAAAATCTACTACTGATGGGCAGACAGTTTTCTGACTGGAAGAAGGCATCTTCCCTGAAACCTTTAAATTATGAAACATAGAGTATGATAGAATGCTGATGACTGGTGTATGTGGTTTTTTTTTTGTTTGTTTGTTATTTTTGTTTTTCTCCCATTTGTATTAGTTTGTAACTCTGCCATGTGCTGTCTGATGGGGGGAGGGGGGGGTCTTGTTTCTGTATTCTGTATGTCTAAAAACAATAAAATGTGTTTAAAAAAAAAAAAAGAAACATATTTTTTCAAATATTTTCAATAAATCATGTTCCCATTCACTCTGGCGACGAATTTTAAAATTAATTCAACTATATTCTATTTATAAGGTAAAACTTTTACATTTCTAGGCATTAATTCCAATCCCTAATGCCAAAATATTTTCTTTGTTCACCAAGTAATTTTCTGGTCAGGTATTATTGTTAACTCGCAAGACAGTAAGGAGAAAATGACAATTTGATGTATAATTTAAATATATTCTGCAATCACATTTTGGTAATGTATTCATTCCGCCTTCACATCTGAGCGCGAAACGCTGCTTGGGTAGTTTCAAGATATAAAAATAATTAATAATACAATATTAATTTAATTGTTCATATGTGTTTAATCTTGTTAGAAGATTATTATTTTTTTTTTAATGCCCCCGAACCCCCCTAGAAGGCCAGAGGTCCACCCAGCACTGATTTAAAAAAAAATTCCTGTGAGACACACTTCTATTGCTACACCAGTGTAGTTTAGCTTGTTTTTTTTCAATGAATCGCATGTGGAGTATAGTTCAATTGTATTAATAAAAGACAATTTTGCACTTATTTCATCTGTTAACTCTCACTCGTTCCTGGTCGCTCATTAGTTTGGGGGTGGGGGGCGTTCAGGGATTCGAATATTGGATAGGGGGCGCTGGCCCAAAAAAGGTTGAGAACCACTGCTGTAGGCAAAATTATATGGACCAATGTTGAAGGTGGGATAATGGTCTTGGGATGTTTTTCATGGTTTGGGCTAGGCCCAGTATTGTAGTGGTGTCTGGAGAAGTGGCTATAATCTAACAGGTAAACCTCTAACTCTGGAGTAACAAAGTTACAAGTTCTTTTTCTCTCCATGATGCAGGATTCTAAATTAAGAAAAATAATATTAGCTTCTGTAAGCTCGTCTATATTGGTCCAATTGCCGGTTCGCCAATACACGGGGAAGGAATCACGTGTTCTGTCCCCACTCATGCAAAGTACTGGTTGGTTAAATTTGTAATACATTAATCATGTATTCTCTCGTAATTTCATCTGACTCCATAAATGAAAGGTTTTAATAATATCTGTGCCTCACTAAAAGTGAGCAAATGTTTGACTATTCCGTTTAACTCTTCAATGAAAATAATGTCAAAGTCAGTTAGATTAATCAAATGTAACAATTTATTATGTCAGGTAAATGTATCATGCCAATTTCATAATCAATTCAAAGATAATCGATACAAAACATCAAATGCTCTGGAATAGAGAGAAGATGCAAACCCAACTTTAAGAAATACGTGAGGCTGAGAGATTTCTTTCTCTCAGCCTCACGGACCGATCTGAAGTACAGAAAAGGCCCCGAACTCTCTGCTGCATCTCATTAAATAGTCAGACCTCTTTCACATGGAAACATGTGCTAACAAAAGAGATTTGCATGCAGTGGTTGCACCTTCATGGGGGTGGGTGACCATTTGCTTGAGAGACCACCTTCCTTTGTAAGTCAGTTATCCATAAACTCTTAAAACCTTATTACCTTTTATTTTACCTATCTGGATATGAGATATCTGTACCACTCACTTTGAGACATTTCAAATGACACCAAAAACATAACAGTCAATGATAAACATTCACATTAAACCATATTCTTGTGTGAGTTCTTAGTAGTTTGCGGAAGTGAGGTCATATGGGGGAGGTCAAATGGTAATTAGGCCTTTGTCTCAGACCAGGGCCTCAACCAGTATTTTCAGTCTTACACTTCCTAAATAGCTTACCAAGCTCTCATGTATATACTCATTCATGCTCAAATCACATTCACCTTAATCAACTCACAGACTTTAATTAAGTCCTGGTTATCTTTTGTAATCACTGACTGGACAAGTAGGTTGTTATGCTAGCTTTGAATGCTCATAGGGTCTAGCTGCTAGGTCTGCTATGGAAGCTTGTTTCCGCCACAGAATAAAACATTATAAAAGATAATTGCGACTTTTTATCTCACAATTGCGAGTTTACATCTCGCAATTCTGACTTTATTTCTCAGAATTGCGAGATATAAAGTCAGAATTGCGTGAAATAAAGTTGCAATTGCGTCTTATAAAGTCAGAATTCTGACTTTTTTTCTCGCAATTGCGACTTTATATCACGCAATTCTGACTTTATAACACATAATTGCGAGTTTATATCTTGCAATTCTGACATCTTTTCTCAGAATTGTGAGATATAAACTAACAATTGTTAGATATAAAATCCAATTCTAAGGAAAAAACGTTTTTTTTTTATCTCAGAATAGTTTATATCTCACAATTCTGACTTTATAAAAAGCAATTACGACTTTATATCATGAAATTTTGACTTAACACACAATTGCGACTTTATATCACGCAATTCTGACTTTATAACCTGCAATTGCGACTTTATAACCTGCAATTGCGACTTTATATCTGAGATAAAAAGTCAGAATTGTGAGATTAAAAAGTCGCAATTACCTTTTTTATTTTTCACTCTGTGGCGGAAACAAGCTTCCATAGTCTGCTGTTAGCTGGCAGATCATTTGGCTTCATACACATACAGCTAGCAGGAAACGTTTACAAACGTACTCTTCTAATCATTATACTGGGTATCTAGTTAATGCAACTTTTGATATAGGAACTTGAACTCCTAATATTTTACTATAAGCAATTATGGAGATATAAACATAATCGAAGCACTTACAGGATTTTCATTCAGGATTTCACTCTTTGTGAGGTTTCACGCTACAGTGCGGGAGCACCACAACAACAATCTGTGACGCTGTATAGGAACTCACTCGGCTAATAGCTGCCCTGATTGCTGCCTCGCGCTAAGAAATAAATTAATTACTGTTATAAATATAAAACGTCACTAAAGACCTATAATTTTCACAATCATTTTTAATTTGTCGGGGACCCCACAAAATCCCTAAATAAATTCTTATGGGGGGTCCCTAATGACTTATGGAGGGTCCGGTACCCCCCCTGACCCCCCTCATTTCAAACCCTGCTGTCCATGCTTTACAGCAGGGGTCGGCAAGTAACTTTGGCCGTGGGCCAATATTTTTTTTTAGCCAGTAGATGGCGGGCCAGCTACACAGAGTAGGCCTATGGATACAAATTAAATACTCTTATATAGGCCTATAATCGCGGAATATGATGGGTCCGTCACCGTCCGTGGGTCATTCGTTCAATCGTTTTTTTCAAATTAAAACCAAAAATAAAAAGATGAAAAACTAGCCTACTTGTTTTTCCATTATTTATTTCCTGAACTAAAATGAAAAAACGAATAACGACGGGTTTTCTGATTTTCTGATTGTGCTCAGATCAGAAATAGAAAAAAATAATTACTGGATTAGACAAATTTTAATTTAGATTTTTAATTTAACACCTTAGGCATATATCAAGGAAATAATTTTAAACAGATCAAGTAGGCTACTATTGTGGTAACAGATTACAGCCATTTTAATAAAGGTTTGAATAATCATACCTCATTCACTTCTGCAAAATTTAGATCTCGTTTCCATAATCTCACATTCAAATGTCTCTAACGGAAAGGAGGAGATTAAGTAGCCTATAACAATTATAAATGCTATACAAAAATTGCGTTCGTGTCAATATAAATATTAGGCTATTTTAACATTGTACTGTCAGCAGAGAAAAAAATGCCACAGAAAATTTTTTATGAAATATAAATAACATAAATTAAATAGGACAAAGCCTATCACTCAAATTTCTAAGCAACATAAACGAAAATCATATTGCCCTACTGACAAATGAAGTAGGCTATTTTCTGCCTAACTATTTCAAACATCCTTGCAAAAAAAGAATGTTGTTGACTGACAATGGTTTCAGTACCAAACAGCTCCTCAGAGCTAGGTGTACAGGTGGTCAGAATGAAGTGCGGATACGCTGTCAAAAGATATCGGGAGTGGGCTATTGTCAGTCAGAACGCCCGCTCTGTCCAAAGTACACCAGAGTTCTGACCGCTACCGTCTTTTGACGCGCGAATGGACACAAAGTGGTCAAGCGTATAATGCGGCAGACGCTAATTTGATGCGCTATTCTCATCCGGTGTGAACGCACAGTTATACTTGAAAAATGTAATCCCGCGCCGCATGATTCCCTATGGGCGTTTCACACAGTATGCGGCTGTGAAATCGCCGCGCGACTACGGCTTTTCTCAAGTATAGTGGAATTTTGTGCAGCATTTAGGACTTTCAAAATTATCTGGCGGGCCAGAAAATATTGCTGGCGGGCCAGTTTTGGCCCGCGGGCCACCAGTTGTCGTTCCCTGCTTTACAGACATATATGACCAGGACCAGTGCTGTCCTGAAGAGCGACCAGCTCTTTATTTCATGGGTGCCCCCTCATAGAGGGAATCCCATATCTAATCAACGCCTCTCACATTGGCTTGTGAATGCTATAGCTTTGGCTTATGAATCAAAGGGAGTGCAGCCCCCAGGGGACATCAGAGCTCATTCCACGAGGGGCTTATCCGCCTCTTGGGCTTTGTTTAGGGGAGTGTCACTGCAGGACATCTGCTCCGCTGCCAGTTCTTCTCCTCATAACCTTTGTGCGTTACTACCGGCTGGATGTCACCAAAATCTCGGTAGCACATTCGGTTTTAGGGGTGGGGGCCTCTTAGCCCTTCCCTGCAACCCCGTTGGAAGTAACGAATGAGGAGTGAATGGGCCGGCAGGCCATGCACATTCCTGTCACCAAGCATGCATTTCCATTCCTTTTCTGGGTGTATATATATGCACATTGCATATGGGACGTGTCAGGCACCGCCTCCCTGGGGCGACCGTCCTTCTCTGGCTTTCAGAACCTCACTGTGAGTGTATTGGGCAATCGGGGAGCTGTCCATGTTTCTCCCATAGGTGGATCTCGAACACGAGATGATGAAAGAGAACAATAGGTTACTGTCGTAACCCCGGTTCTCTGAAACATCGAGTGGAGAGATCCACCAGCTTTGCCCCGCTTGCCGCACGACAAGCGAATATACTTACTGGAGAATAGCAGCGCTTGCAGCCATTATATGCCCCTAGGTAAGGGGGCTGGCATTGGCTGCGTGCTTCTGTCTGTCTAGCCAGACTTGATGCAATTGGATGCTTCTGCAGAGGTCAGGTACGGATGCCCTTCCCATAGGTGGATCTCTCCACTCGATGTTTCAGAGAACCGGGGTTACGACAGTAACCTATTGTTCTAGTAACGTACTGGCTCTATCTGTAAACAGTGCAGCGTTTCCGGGTTCTACGCCAGATCATTATTGACTGACGCTGGTCACGTGAGCACCACGACGCATGCGTGTGATGCTGACACAGGAGCTAGCCAATAATGTGCCGGCGTTCTGACGTAGAACCAGGAAGCACTGTAAATGCCAAATGTAAAGTGTCAAATGTAAAAAAGGGGCATATATTAGGGCTGACACACCGCAGGAACCTTTTCAACCTTTGGCGAAAGTACCCAGATTTTGGCGTTTTCTATGTATAATAGTTCTACCTAATAACATATTAGACAGGACTGCTAGACAGATCGTAAACTAATGAAAACGGAGAATGCGAGCACTGTTTGTTTGCTCAGGCTCTGGCTGGTGTACTCTCCGCCTTCAAAATAAAAGTCACAACAACAAGTGCTGCTTACGTCAGTTCAGAGTTCCTACTGGTGGTGCAAATGCAACCAGAAAACGTTCCTAGGGAAATCATTAGTTCTCTGGGAACCACCCTGGCTAGTGGCTAGTTCCTAGAACTAAGTTCCTAGAACTATCCGGTGCGAAAGCCCTTATATATCAACTGGTCACAAGTTAGAAAACATGACTATTTTTAATGTTTTTGAAAGAAGTCTCTTATGCTCATCAAGGCTGCATTTATTTGATCTAAAATACAGAAAAAAAACAGTAATACAATTTTAAATAGGGTTTTTCTATTTTAATATACTTATAACCTTTGATACTTTTTTTCAGGATTCTGAATTAAAAAAAGAACAGCATTTATATAAAATAGAAAAAATTTGTACCAATATACACTACTGTTCAAAAGTTTAGAGTGAGTAATTTTCTTTCTTTTTTTTTTTTTAAAGGGGCAGTAAGTAAGAATTACTCCCATCTAGTGGTGAATTTGTATTTTGCAATCAAACTAATTTTGCTCTCCAGCGCCTCGCGTTTTCAAATGCGCGTTGCATCTACGGTAAGCGATATGTACCAAAAAGCTTTGACAGGATGTCTTCTAATAGCACCTCGTCGAGTTTTCCTTCTGGTGAACTGGTTTGTTATTTCAAACAAACTACAACTTGACACAACGAACAAACGAATGTTACAGTTTTGAACAAACAAAACTTACAACCTTGTTTATAGGACCATCTCTACTTTACTCAATAGCTGCTATTCATCAAAGAGCCTGTTTAACTTTTAACTATGTTCTACTGTCTATATCAGTGTTTCCCAACCTTTTTTCAGTCAAGGCACCCTTTGAAATTTAAAAAAAATGTGTGGCACCCTACACTAGTGTTGTCACGATACTACTTTGATACTATACTTTGAAATGTGCTGGGTTTTTTTTTTTTTTTTTTTTTTTTGATGTGCACAAATAAATGACAGGTAGGCTACCATAAGATTTTCTTCTTCCTGTTCCTTTTTTTTTCTTCGTTCATGCATGTTACAAATGAATGAATGAATTAAACATTTTTAATTTTATATAATATATAATTTTGTTATAATTGCACAAGATAGCTTGTTTTTACTATATTTTATGTAGCCTAATAATTTCACAGTAAATCTCCAAATTAATGTAGAAACATCATAAAGACAGTATATTTCAAATAATTGTTTAATGGCATCTTTTTATGAATGAAGTGTTATTTGATTCTGATGTCACTGCTGCACTGTCACATGTGGATCCCACAAGCGTCCCATTTTCTCACAACTCTTAACGTTCATTTAAGACTTTATTTAACTAATTTAAGACTGCTCTCATGAGGATACTCAAAGCGAAAGCTCGAAAGAGAAGTCGAGTCTGGCGCGCGT
This sequence comes from Scardinius erythrophthalmus, assembly GCF_964197995.2. Classification (NCBI taxonomy): domain Eukaryota; kingdom Metazoa; phylum Chordata; class Actinopteri; order Cypriniformes; family Leuciscidae; genus Scardinius; species Scardinius erythrophthalmus. The sequence continues at coordinate 29,237,428 of NC_138237.1, read as the reverse complement.
CGTGTCAGCATCACAGACAGCGCATTCTCTTTTGTATTTTCTCGCTTGCATGGTTAGAAGCATTTGCATGAAGAAGAACGTGATTATATAATGTAACGCTAGCCAAAGGATGACAGAAAAAAATGCTGCTTTAATTGCGTTAAATATTTTTAACGTGTTAAATTGAAAAATATTAATCGCACGCGTTGCGTTGACAGCAGCACAACCGATGTGAATACGCGGCAAGACGGACGTTGTGACAATTCGTGTGTATTTGACTGTAAGCGCATCAATGAAAAATAGGCAGCTTTATGTGGACGCACTGGGAATGAGGCACGGGAATAAAATCACATGCAAGCGCAACCTCCGCAATTCAACGCCAAAAACTTATGATTTGCATTTGTATTATAAATTTGTGCGCATTATTTGTTGTTATTAGAGACTTCCGACGATCCGAGATTGATGGTAAAGATTTGTTGTTTTTTTTTTACACAGTTTCCCGCTGGGAAACGCTGGTCTATATAGGCTAATAAAAAAATAAAAAGCCTGTAATTAAGACCTTAACATTGACTTACCTGTCGAGAAGAAAGCAGGCAACTTCAGCGTCTCTTTTGAAAGCTTTCTCCTGCATTAGCTATCCCGACATTATAGCTAATAACCCTTGTTTTTGTAATCTCCGATCCCGTTTCCTTTTACGGTCTTATTGTGGAGTTTTTCGACTAAGAGGACTCGTTATCCTTTGACTTAACCGTGCAGTGCAGCCTTTTAAACTTGCCGGGGCAGTGACAAAAGCGCCTCTCACTGCTCTGCTCCGTTTCTGCTGGTTTCAGTCACTTGACGCGGGCTCTGAACGAAAACGCGTTGTGGAAACGCGTTGGCCTAGTACTTTTTGTCCCTCTCTGCTATTATAGTTTTTCAAGATGGCGGAACTACATGGAAGCCTCCGTGGACCTACCCGTATATATATATATATATATATATATGTATATAAAGATAATAAATTCTTCGTTTACGAGGATAAGTCAGATCATTGGCAGAGGTATTTGGACACCATTGAGGACATATTTATGAATAAAAATATTGATTTTAGATAATAAAATACCTAAAAAGTTACTTATTGTCCCTTTAAGAAATGCATACTTTTATTCAGCAAGGATGTGCTAAATTGATGGTAAAGACTTATAAAATAATTTCTATTTTAATTAAATGCTGTTCTTTTTATCTTTTTATTCATCAATGAATCCTGAAATTATTATCACAGGTTCCAAAAAAATAAGCAGCACAATTGTTTCCAACATTGATAATAAATCAGCATATTAGAATGATTTCTGAAGGATCATGTGACACTGAAGACTGTCATGGCTGTTGAATGACGTTGCTGCCTATCGAGAAGTCTGAAATTTTATTAAACAGGATTTCATAAAATATCTTAATTTCTGTACCGAAGATGAATGAAGGTCTTACAGGTTTGGAACGACATGAGGGTGAGTAGCCTAATTAATGACATAATTTTAATTTTTGGCTAAACTAAACCTTTATAGTCTGTTGTTGCCACTTTTACACAAATGCCTCATATGCACAATTAGCCTAATGAAAATAACTGAACTCCACAAAGAAACAAAACACATCCCTTCCTAAATCAAATCCCTTTACAAATTGTTTTATGGCAACCCACTAGTTTTCTAAACTATTATTTTGACCTTCCTAAAAGGTTCCCCTTATCAAACAATCAAAATTCACTATTAATTTGAGCAAATTATCCAGCTTTTGATTAGCCTGAAAGGAAAATTATTTACCAAATTTTCCGGACTATAAGTCGCTCCGGAGTATAAGTCGCATCAGTCAAAAAATGCCTCATGAAGAGGAAAAAAACATATATAAGTCGCACTGGAGTATAAGTCGCATTTATTTAGAAATTTATTACACAAAATCCAAGACCAAGAACAGACATTTAATCTGGAAAGGCAAGTTATTCAACTACACAGTAGCACACATAACAACAGGCTGAGTAGGTGTCCGGTATGTTAACGCAACACATTAACAGTTATTCAGCTACACAATAGCATAAAGAACATATACCTGTGAGGCTGAATAGGCTAAATTAACATAAGCCAGCGAGTCCAACAAGCAAGTTACCAGTAAACAAGTTCACCAAGCTCCCGCGATCTCATTCCACATCACTGAATCCATTGAATTTTCTTCATATGGTGTCGCTTCTGAATAACTCCGCCAACTAGAGCGCCCTCTCGCGGCTGTAGACGGTAATGTTTTCTCTTGGTTCATCTCAGTCTTAATTAATTTTGATATATAAGTTGCACCTGACTATAAGTCACAGGACCAGCCAAACTATGAAAAAAAGTGCGACTTATAGTCCGGAAAATACGGTACTTGTAAGTGTACTATTTGTAAGTGATGGATCTGAACACGAACATTTGCTCATTAGAGACCTTCGGGCAACATTTTTTCTTATGAGTGTGTAGACTAGATAATTGATTGAAACTCTTCCCACATGAAATGCTGCACTTGTAAGGTTTCTCTCCAGTGTGAAGTCTCTCATGAATTCTCAAGTTTCCTGACTGAGTGAAACTCTTTCCACAGTGTGAGCACTCGTACGGTTTCTCTCCAGTATGAATTCTCTGGTGTGATTTTAAGGCACTTGATGAATTGTAGCCCTTCCCACAGTCAAAGCATATATACTGTAAGGTCTCATACCAGTATGAATACGCTCATGCTGTTTTAAATGGTGCATGTGTGTGAAACACTTTCCACAAAAAGAACAAAAGTGAGGCTTCACACCAGTATGAATTTTAAGGTGTGTTTTTAAGTCTGATGCCAAAACAAATGTTTTATCACACTGATTACAGCTGAATGATCTCACTCCAGAGTGACGGCGCAGATGAGTGGTGAGAGAGCTTTTGGATGTGAAACTCTTTCCACACTGAGTGCATGTGAACGGTTTTTCTCCAGTGTGAATTCTCATGTGCACTTTTAGGTGTCCTTTAAGAATGTAACTCTTTCCACACTGAGTGCATTTGAACAGATTTTCTCCAGTGTGAAATCTCATGTGTCTCTTAAGGTCTGCTTTGTGCACATAAAACATTCCACATTCTGAGCAGGTGAAGGATCCTTTGACTCCAGATTTTCCAGCTTGTTTTTGTGTGAAAATCTTTTTAGTCTTTAAAACGACTGCATTTCCATCTTCATTTTTGAAATGATGAGGTTTTTGAAATGATGAGGTTTTTGAAACAGATGTTGTTGGTCTTCATTTTTATATGTCAGTTTTCCATCTTCATTTGTGAAATGATGAGGTTTGTCTTCATTCACTTCCATCGGGTCTAAAATCGTCATTAAATTCCCCAAATGCAATCAAAGAAGAATAACGGAGAAACCAGAAGTTGCCTAATTCAGGGAAGTTTATTTTAAGAAACTAAATATATAAAGATACAAAATATAGTTTTGGGTATAGGACCTATGCTACTTAATAAAGATGATGTATACTTATTTAGAATGCTGAGAATTACAGCTTTTAATGCAATACTTTTTTGGAGAAAGCAAGAATCCCCAGTTTTAAATAAAAAGGTTTAGTTACTAAAGTACACTATATGGAGAGGATAACATGAAATTACTAGATCTTTATATAACCCTCCCTCCCTTTTATTTCTAGTTATTTGTTTTTTTTTATATAAATTTTTATTAATATTTATTTGTTTTTTTTTGTCTTTTCCCCCTTAAATCATATGTAAAGTGTCTAACTATGTACTTTTTGGTTATTGTTCTAATCATATGTTTTTTAGGCTATGTGTTGGTGGGTATTATCACAAAAGCAAAAAAAAAAAAAAAAAAAAAATTTGAAGGAAAAATAAATAATAAATGAATATTTATTGGGGGAAAATATGTCTTTAAAGTAACTGTCCATTTGTATAATTGTGTTAAATGTGTTTGAATTGAAAGCCACAATAAAGTACATAATATATATATATATATATATATATATATATATATATATATATATATATATATATATATATATATGCTAAAATATTTGTTATTTGGACATTAGATGTGCCTTATTTAGAATCTTAAACCTACAAGTGTATTTTTATGATAGCAATAACTGTAAAGGGACTATTGTAATGGGGTATATCAAATGTAGGTTAATATACTGTCAATTACTAAGCTCAGATTCATCTTACCAGTTAAAATTTATACTGTGCTTTTGTAATTATTTATTTTTAATTTTGTGATTTTAACTTCTGCTTTAAAAAGCTTTTTTTTTTTAGATTGTGTTCTGATGTTCTTCTAATAATCATAAACATGTAATACAGCTGCCAAACAAAACCAGAGAGAATGTATTCATAAATCTTTAAAACAATCTAATTAAATCTTGGGCACAAAACATTCAGCCAGTAAAAAAAGAAAACCTGTAGTATTTATCTATCTATATATCTATAGGCCTATCTATATATATCTATCTATATCTATATCTATCTATCTATAGGCTATATATATATATATATATATATATATATAGTGTCTAATTTATAATTGTAGCCTTGTGATTTTCTGTATACTGTGTATTTATTTTTGGACTAAAAGTGGTTAATAAAGTCCAATAATGGTATGAGAGAGTGTCAGTGGTAATATCATTGTGTTCTTGTCGGTCAGTGTTAGAGGATCTGTGTAACAGCTGAGGCTTAGCCTGACAGTTAGCCTGTCCTGGACCAGGCTAGCTAGTGTCCAAGCATAAGTTGCCAGGGTAACTGAGTTTGAACTATTTTAAGTTTGCTTTATGAAACAGAATCCACCGACAATAAGTCTGACTAACCAAAATAAGCCTGGCTTGTATTCTAATCTTGTTTTATGGAACAACCCTCAGATTATCATGTTGCTTTTACATTTGATGTGATTTACATGCATTAAAAACTGTTTACCAGGTTTCATCACATAAAATGAAAACACAACTCATGATCTTCACAATTTGTAAAGCCAAAAACCAATCAGTAATGAGTTTAGGTTTCACGAACTTAATGAACAACTTCTTTAGTCAGTTAATTTCGATTAATTTCTGAGTGATTCAATAAATGAACGGACTCGTTTCGTAGTTTGGACATAGATTTCTCCTATTAAATGGTATGTAGCCTACTCACTGTCTAAAAAACAAAAACAAAAAAACAGCAGATCTAGAGCAAAATGAACGGCTGTGTTCAACTTAACTTCACATGTTTATGTGTTCCCTTCCCTCGCTCACTTCTCTAGTCTCTTCTTCTCCTATGGCACTTTTCCACTGCATGGTACGGTACGGCTCTGTTCGGTACGGCACGCTAGAAACCAAACCAATCCCCATTAAACGATCTAACATTCATATTAGTTACAAAACAACCAAGATAAAATCATGTAATCTAGTTTGAGATTATACAACACGTCACTATTGATCTCCCCAAATATGTTCGATTTGGTATAGAGATTCAAACTTCAAATATCTGCTAAGGAGTTTGTAACTGTATATTGTGGACAATAACTTTTGGCGCTTAATAAACAAAACTTAAAGGGCACCTATTATGCCCCTTTTTAGAAGATGTAATATTGGTCTTGGGTGTCCACAGAATGCATTTGTGAAGTTTCAGCACAAAATACGCCACAGTTAATTTATTATAACCATTTGAAAATGTCATTTTTGGGGCCTGTTTTAAAAAGAGCTGTTTTGGCGTCTACCACTTTAAATGTAAATGAGCTGCATATCCCCGCCCTGCTGCTGGACCTAGATGATGAAGAGAGTCCGGCACAGAATAAACACGAAAGAGAATGGACTAAACGTCTCGGAATGGTTATTTGATACATTTCTGTACTTACAAAGTTTTAATCGCGTCCCTTTTGCCATTATGGATGTGCAACACACACACACACACACGCGAACTGTGATAACGTTCGCGCAATTTTTTGAAACTACACACACACACACACTACTGTGAAGTACAAACGAATTTTTTTATTTATTTCTTAAGGGGAGGGAGATAGACGTTTATATAGCCTACTGTCTATGGAGATAGAGCAGACCTTAATTTATTTACATTTGTAAATGCTGCAAAAAAATGCCTACGTGACATAAAACTGTCTGACGTTGTTTGTTGAGACATCCTATGACGAGTTGACGACGACAATAAATAGCTTTAGACGCATTTGTCGTTGAACTTGCTGACATCGATTGAAATGACTATTTGCTCAAAAATCATAAAATACACTTACTTTTTCTGGAGGTGACGTTGGATCGCGAACTGTAGGCAACGATCCACACTCTAGGATTAACTTTGACCCTCGTTCACTAAACAGTCAGTCAGAAAATGAATCTCGTATTTAGGAAGTTTAAGTGGTGCCTTTTCTTCATAAATAAAATCCATCCGCTGCGTTTTCAGTGGCTCTGATGTCAGTGAAGACTAGTATGTCCATTCTTACATCCCACAACACACTTCTTAGGAGACATTACCGGCTGTCGCTGAGGATGCAGATCACCGAGGGCGGGGTCTATGCCAAAACCAGATGTCAATCAAATCACGTCGGTGGGGCTTAGCTCATTTCTATGTCACAATGAGGAAAATCTAGAACAGGGTGTTCTGAGACAGTGCTTATGATTTATTGAGATAGTAAAAAAACTACTGGGTGGATTTTTATCATTCTAGGGTGGTTTTGCTCACACACTGCCAACACACATTTATGTTCAAACACCATGTAAAAGTGAATTTTGCATAATAGGTGCCCTTTAATGCGTCTTGCCAAAGAACATTGTAGCCTGAGCTACTTCTCTCTGTTTATGTCTATGACGAGTCACGCAAGTGTAGTAGGTTGGAAAATGTATATGTTAAAATAAATGAGTGAAAAAAGGACAACCCTTTAAAATGTATTAAACTACATTAAATGCCTTCAACATTAATTTCTTCTTGTGAGTAAAGAAAATAGGCTTGTTTGAGATGAGCAAAATCTGCGCAGAACCGATCACCGGTGATCAGCGCGAGATGCATGCCGGTTAGAAATGTGTCCGAGTGCGGTCCGCCTTGCTCTGATGTCATGCTGACGTATGTCAAAAATCTCTCGCGAGCGCAAGGCACACCTGTCGGATTCTGCAGTCGAGCGCAGTTGCTCTCCACTGACTGCGCTGATCAAAAGCATGATGGGAAACGACTTGCTGACGACACAGCTTAATGTTTATTAGTTTAAACAACCGTGATGTTGTTCTCTTTTAAAATGTTTGATTTTAAAACTCTGATATCATGTTTTATGTGTATACGTTATGTGTGAATATTCCCAAACTATCTAACAGTGCGATCTCTTTGGGTTATGCAATGTAATTTTTATTAAAAAAAGAAAAGAAAAAACACATGTCTGTATTAAAGAAAAAAAGACTAATAAACATGTATTTGGAATGGAATTTAATAAGTAGGCTACTTTGGGTGTCTTGTTCATTATATTTATTTTCATATAAAAGCAACAGAACTTAAATTCCATCCAGTTTAATAGCAACACTGTGCACGAGCGTGAATCCCGCGATATCCATCTTTGATCTCACAGGTGTCAGATCCACTGCGAGAAGAGAGAACTGTCCGGCTTGCCTGCGCTTTTTTCACTCCTCCTCTCACTGCAGCCGCCTACTCTCGACTACATTTCAGGCGAGGCAAGGCGCATCTCAAACAAGCCTAATGTGTTGCTGTTATTATTGTCTCCTGTAGAGGGCGTTTAGCGCTGTTGCTCTAATGTAGTCGACTGGCTACCGGGCTTTGCTGGAGCTTGTAGCAGTCCTGTCTCATAGGCAGCATATCTTTTATAATTCTACAGGTGAGTAAAAACGATTCAAAAACTGGTCGAAACTGATGTTAAACACAGATTATGTAATATTTCAGTCCCCCTGGACTTTTTAAAGAGGTGGTTCACCAAAATGAAATGTTAAAAGCTTTTCACAATACTTTGGTATGTCCATTATAATGAATACAAATAACTGTTGCATTTAAATAATTTTTATCATTAAGAAATTTCATATTTCTCTCTCACACCAAGCATTTTGTCATGTCCCTGAGGCACTTCAGTGAATTTGTACTTGGAAAATAATGAATAAAATGTTAATAGTGTCTATATTTTTTGGCAATAATGCAAGTATTTGAGTTCTTTGCTTTTGAAAAAATAAATAAATACAAAAATTGCAAGATATTTTATTATTTTATAAAAAAAAAAAAGATTAAAAAAAGTTATAAAGTTATGTCCCTCAGTCTGAACTCAACCCTATCACGCCAACCATTCTCCGCCCATAATAATTTAGATTCCACCCATATGTGACATCATTCAGCTCTCTTCAACAGCATGGTGCAAAACAAAGTAAGTCATATCATACTTTTTATTCATATTTTTGAGGTGTATTATAGTCAGGGCTGTCAAGTACTGTTAATACGGTCAAGCTTAACAACTCAACCCCATCACATGTAATTAAGATGGAAAATGATTACTTAAAATTTTATTTTAATCCATAAAAATATAAAATATAGGCTACTTATTTCATTGCTGCCATGAGCAGTGGCCATTTTTAGCAAAAAAACTCAGCCCCATGTCAAGTCAAGTCAAGTCACCTTTATTTATATAGCGCTTTTTACTATACAGATTGTATCAAAGCAGCTTCACAGTGATAACATGAAAATAATACAACAAAGTTTGTTTCTAGAAGAAAATTGCATCATCGTCCACCCTTAATAAGGCAGATCAATAATATTGTTGAATATTAAATGTCCCCAACTAAGCAAGCCAAAAGCCAAGGCAACAGTGGCAAAGGAATCAAAACTCCATCAGTTGACAAAATGGAGAAAAAAAAACAAAAAAAACAGATAGACTAACATTAGCGCAGATGCCATTCTTCTTATGATGTAACGAGTACATAGGTGTTATAGGAAGTGCCCCCAGTTCTGGCTGACCTAATCTATGCAGCCTAATAATCATTTAACTGATTTGAACCACACCAGCTATGAGCCCATTATTCCCTTATGCAAGTGATTGGGCTGTGCTTATTTTGATGGTTTGAATGTAAATACTGCAGCCATTTAAATATGATTATAAATTTAACATTTCCACTTAATCACACTGTCAAGTAGGGCAGCTTTATTACTTTTCTGCTCTTAGGTCAGTGCCAACACCAAATATACAAGCAGCCATATCATTGACGAAATGGTGGAAATCAGATTTTTGATGATGGTGGTGTTCCCCGGTGTGTGTATATTCGAATTAAAATGACTTTAGACAGAAAATAGATTTTTTTCCATATAGTTTGTTGGGACCGGACATAGTCGGACACCGGACACTGTAGTAAAAACCAAAGTTCTGCATTTGGTGGAAGTGCCTGCTGGGAATGCTGTAGCTTTTATGACACCATACAGAGACCAACAAGCTGGCCTCATTCGCCAGTGACGGAGCCACAGTAAAGATTGGTGAGTTGTCTCTTTGTCTTTTACCTTTAGCTTAGAAATTTGATGAGATTGTCAAAGTGATCATTTTGAATTCATTTAGGGAGAAAAACAGGATTCAGAAAGAGACCTCTTTCCCTTGCCTGATAACCGTGCAATGTGTGGGACATCACCTTGATCTGGCTGTGTCAGACTGTATTAAGGGGCAGAATGGACACCCATACCTCATCAAATATGATCCGGGCCACATCTGGTAGTTGTGGATGCAACGCGTACCAGATGTGGGCCGGATCTGGGCCGACACTATGTTGCTGTCTGGGAAGGAAATGGAGAGGTTTTTTGAACTCCCCCAAATCAAACTGCAGGTTATTCAAAGATTTGCTTTTCTGTCATTTATGAAGCTCTTATGAAGCATTTATGAAGATTGTAGGGAGGAAACACTACCAGGTGGGAGTCAAATAAGGAAGCAACAGATATGATGCATGGGATTCTTGCCGCTCTCATTGCAAATCTCTCGCTCCAAGCGCGAAATGAGCCAACAGCTCAAGGACTGTATCCCTTGTAAAGGATGAGTTCTTTCACCTTTCCCTCCTAATGCAAATTGTCCATGAGAAGATCCACCAGCAGTTTTTTTCCTCCTAGGTGGAGGAGGAGATATGCAATCAATACCAGTCTTTTAATGGTTTTCCTGTTAATTGAATGGTGTTCCTATAGCTGTCATGTTTGACCTAAGGTCACAGTGCTGAAGTCAAGGACGACTGGCAGGCATGGCTCCAATCAGAGGTAGCGAGGAAACAACTTAGCTGCCTAAGAGAGAGCCATGAAGAGCCGAGCGCACACACACACACACACACACACACACACACACACACACACACACACACACACACACACACACACACACACACACACGGAGAGTGGAAGCTCGTTCAGACCCGCACAGTGAGTACTGAGCTCTGAAACAGCGAAAATGGCACAAAATGTGATTTTTTTGTCAGTGTTGAGGTTGGTTTTGGATAAGCCTTTGGTTTTATAAAAGTATCCTTTGAAACCGATATGGTAGAAACAATATTCTTTTTTTTTCTTTTTTTTTGTGCAGTCTTTGCTGCCATCTGGTGGATTTTTATTATATACCATCAATCTCTGATGTCTCAAATAACACTCACACATTCATAATAAAAATGCAAATCATAAGATATGTTGCTCTGAATTTTGGTGTGGGTTTGCGCATTATTTCCATTCTCGTGTGAGTGTCAAATTGCTTGTTGCTATTAAACAGTCAAATACACACAAAAAAAAAAATATTGAGAAAATCACTCACTGCTTTTGACTAATCAACTTTTGTAACTTTATTTGATTAATCTGTATTTCATTTTTACAATGAAAACAATCCAAGATAATTTTACATTTAATTAATTTATTCAGTTTCTATAGTATTTCTTACCTAAACAGCCCGACTACTGTTAGACCTACCTGTATTTTTAGTCCATTTTATTTATTTGTGCTATCTTTAGTACATTTTTCATTTGTTCTTATTCTATTACTGACTGTTTTCTTGTCTTTTTAAAAATTCAAGCTCTACACTAATGTAGGCCAAAGGGTGCTGTGACTGAAAAAAGGTTGGGAAATACTGCTTTAAAAGACCAGATTTAAAAACAAAAAGTCCGAAAGTGTCTGGGTTTATTATATTTTGGACACATAAATATATATATATATATATATATATATATATATATATATATATATATATATATATATATATATGTATATATACAGTGCTATGCATAAGTGAATACACCCATGCTAAAGTTGACTAAAAAGAGGAATAAAAAATCATATTTTGGAAATTGAACTTAATGCCTTAATGTAAAAAATTAGGAAAAATCCAACCTTTAAGGACACCAATTTTCTTTGTGAATGAATAATGTATCGTAAATAAATAAATGTTCTTCCTTAAAATACATGGTGCATAAGTGAGTACACCCCTATGTTAAATTCCCATAGAGGCAGGCAGGTTTTTATTTTTAAGTATTTTTTTAATTCTTTTTTTAGGATACTATGCATCCTGATAAAGTTCCCATGGCCTTTGGAATTAAAATAGCCCCACATCCTCACATAGCCTTCACCATACCTAGAGATTGGCATGGTTTTATTTCAGTTAGCCTAAAAGCTAGTTTGATTTGCATTGAGAGATGATCTTATGGAAAGTACCCCATGCCAATCTTTATCAGGATGCATAGTATCCTAATTTTTTTTTTTTTAAATACTTAAAAATAAAAATCTGCCTGCCTCTATGGGAATTTAACATAGGGGTGTACTCACTTATGCACCATGTATTTTAAGGAAGAACATTTATTTATTTACGATACATTATTCATTCACAAAGAAAATTGGTGTCCTTAAAGGTTGGATTTTTCCTAATTTTTTAAATTAAGGCATTAAGTTCAATTTCCAAAATATGATTTTTTATTCCTCTTTTTAGTCAACTTTAGCATGGGTGTATATATATATATATACATTTGTTTATGTTATTTTAAGGTGTTTCATTTAAAATGACACCAATTTTATTTATTTGCTTAATTGTACGTGGGTAAGGGGGGAGGCTTCAAATTTTATGTCAATTTCAGGCTGAAATTAAGCAAAATAAGGTTAAGAGTTTAAGGGGTTAAGTGAACATAAACATTTTTCGAAATAGTGGCATATGTATCAGTATATTGGATTCGTGCAACCGGTCTTAAAGTGACAGCAGCCTAATATTCCTGCTGTCGTCTGTGTCATTAATGTTAATCAAACATGAAAAGACAAAGAGAAAATCACTCACTGCTCTTTAGTAGATTTACTAGGATTAATCTATATTTAATTTATACAGTGAAGACTATGCAGTGTTGTTTAACATATAACTACTTTCTATTGATATAGACTGTTCTTTTTTTTTAATCATTTCTTTATTTCACAGGAATGCTATATTTGTTAAGCTCTAAGCTGTTCCTAATCACCTCAAGAGAAGGAATGGAAAATGTTGCACATGTTGCTTGCCAATAAATAAAGAGTTGTCAATTCATGACACATTGTTGTTAAGAATACTAGGCTATTATTTATCTCTGTGATCGTATCGATGACTGCATGGCAAATGCTGCTTCCAGTGATTGGTAATCGGTGATCAGCCCCAAAAATCCTGACCGGAGCACACTTAGGTGAAATGATTTTGAGACGATTGTTTGATTTTGCCTGAAAAGAAAGGGGTTTTGTAAATGTAGTTTGAAGATTTGGCTTTGTGTTTAATGTTGTAAGAAAATGGGTGAATGTTTAAAAAAATGTTTCTTAGCCGGCCTGGACTTTGGACACCGTACACATCTCACTCCTGAGAGACCTCATTGTGAACCAGTGAAGATTTCAGGTGTTATGCCAAATTCTGTTACCCACCGAATTATGTGACCCTATAGTATTTTATTGTATATTTTATCTTATTATTCAGTGCAGTACCACAAAGGTATAATGTGAGGACAATAATTTAGTGGCATAAATGGGTAAAAATGCCGTCACGAGCTTCTATTGTTTTTTCTGGTTTGTGGTTGACCCTCCAGTAAGAGGCTGGATTATTGGTATAATCTCATTACAGTGAGGTGATTTAACTGAGATTGAGTCAAGGGGTCAGTTGAAACCGGTTCAAACTGTGTACAGTATGTACACACACACACACACACACACACACACACACACACACACACGCATGCTGCTCTGTGATATTGGCCTATATTTCTGCAATGGTACAGACTATTTGTTGTACTGACGACATAATTAAACAGGTAGGCTACGCTTCAGTATATTTTATTACATACAATAATGTGTAATTGTTTGTTGTCTATTAAATTCAAAAACATTTTATTTTTTTTTTAAATAAAACAACAGACAGCATAATGAATCAGACTTGTTTTTCACTTTGTGCTTGCCATGTGGCAAATAAGTGATGGTTGACAAAATGTTGGTCTATACACTGATAATGTGTGTAATCGTTTGGCTCATACTTGTACAAGAGAATATTATGTACTAATTTATTAAAATGCACTATTGAGTTTTAACTTGCTTTAATATATCACACTTTCTGTTTTGCTTTAATAGTATGCTGTATTTTTCTCTCAATTAAAAACAAGTATTTTGTTTTATACAAGTTTATACAGTTAGGTACCCTAGTTCCAGTCATTGAATTTGATTGGTCACCAGTAGGTGGCGCCAAATCTTTTTATGTGAGTATTATGATAATTGAATCATTCATTCATTCTAAACCGATTCGTTCACTGATTCATTTAGCAACGCCGTGACTCAGTTGTGCTCCTCGGATCTCCTTTGACGGAGAAAAATAGACGACATAACGGACAACATTGAACAATTTAAGTTACTCAATATTAACTTATTGTTTATTGAACTGTAGTAGCCTATAAAATAAATGCAAGATCCACACTGACTAGCAATCGTATTGTTGTGATGGATGAGATTTCGGAAATGGAGACATTAAGTTACCTAGTTCAGTCAAAATCACAAAAATTATGTTTTTTTTTTTTTTTTTTTTGTTTTTTTTTTGTTTGTTTGTTAGGTTTTTTGTTTTGTATGTGGGGGGTTCCATTCTATTTTTAATAATTAAATTGTTTGCGAGTTTAACTGACCCTGGCTGGTTTTAATGCAATTCACCAAAAATCATACTAGGAAAAATAGTAAAAGCAAAAGTTATGTTGGCCTACTCAACTGAATAGTGTATGAACTTTATAGGGTTATTCGTAGTTAAAGCTATGACTGTTGTCGAGTGCATAACGTCCCGATTCGCCTAATTATACAATGTACTAAAAGTATGTACTGTTTTTGTGAAGAAAAAGTACATACTTTTGAGTGTGTAGCAGAAGAGTAGGCTTGCTTTGGGATATAGGCTACTACTTCGTCATAAGTGTGTCTTCAATGGACTGCTCTAGGTCAGTCAACCTGGCACAGTTTAAATCCTCCACATTCAATTTAATTTAATTTCCTACCGTTTCGGAGAGAAATGTAGTAGCAAGTTTATCTGCCAGTCGTGGGTCTTTCATGCGGAGGCTCTGCTCATGTATCTGTAATTTGTGCATTTAAAAGTTAATGACCAAGCGTATCTTTACAAAAGTTCACAATGCTGTTGCATATTAAATATAATGTGGATAATATTGAATATCTTTTCGTCATCTTATATGCTGATTATTAATCATTCAAACCCCTTTATCTAAACCTCAGTCCCTACTTAACCGTCGGTCTCGCACATCCGTCATGTTTGTAGTTCTCTTACGAGAGGTTCTCTCGTATTGCGTAAGTTGCTTACGCTACGGGTAAAGTTGTCTTTTCTCGAGATCTGAAGCCAAACAATTATCCTTCATTTTATGATGTTTTATTAACAAAGTTCGGGAGGAGCACGTTCAGATAATTAACACAAGTGGAGAGCACTCAGCAATCAATGGTAACAGGTGTATATATACTCAGCAGTCTCACCTAATTCCATTGACAGTTTTTTCAGCATGTAGCCCGACAGTATCGTCCTAACAGGTCCGAATCGAGCAATTCCCGTCTGATGAATAATCTCTCGTCTTTGAGGAACCTCTGCCGCAATCGTCTGACCAATATCGCGGGCGTCAGGCTTAACAAACGGGATCATAACCGAGGGCGAAACATCCGCGATCTCCTTCCACGTATTTCTCTACACCGGTCCATACAATAATTCCCGCCATAGAGAAATGGTTAGTAAGGCAATGCCGCCCTCTTCACGCGAGGGAAAGGATCTTCCTCCTTTCTTCAGGCCGCCACAGCAGGCCCTAAAGTAAGCCGCGCCGCGCCACAGATTCAGTCCCGGACAGTCCATATTCAACGTTTGCCGGGTCAACTCAGTGAGTGCTCAGCTCGCCCTTCTCGAGTCTGTCTTGGTTGAGCTTGGCATTGCTTCAGTTGTTTGAGTCACGAGCCAGTCATGCCATCTGTATACAATTTTTGATCGGGGGAATGCACGTTTTAAATTGTTTCTGTACAAATGATTTACCGTCATACATAAACAGTAGGTCGCACCTTACGTGCAGATTGCTCACAGAATCATTAAGAACCTATCGTTAACACTGTCCTGCAATTTATCTTCAAAATCGCGTAAATCTATTTATTAATAAAAATAAAATAAAAAAATAAAATAAAAAAAAGTGTATACAAGCAGTGTGTTTCATGCCAAGAGTTTAGTAATCCTTAATTGAAACACAGTTAAATAAATACAAGATGCCTATACATTTATGTAAGCTTCGTCTTTTACCATAAACCGTCTCTTTTGTACTTAACTAAATGAACTTCAGACAATCAAAATTGTTCTAAACGCAAACAGTTATTGTAATATTCAAGTTTGAATAAAGACTTGTAATTCCATATATGTTAGGGAGTTCCTGAATATATGCTCTCGGGGGCAGTGGGTGAAGAGAGGGGTATGTGAAGCTGTGGGTTTGGGGGTTGAAGGAGAAATAAAAGGGAGACCCGCATGTGTAAAACTGATCTGAGACTCTGGTCATTTTTCTAAATAATACATGGTGTCAGAGTGAATCGCGAAGATGGAAGCTGCCGGAGTGCCTGCACCGCGAATGGATTGGGAGTCACAGAATCTTCCCGATGCATGGAGAAAGTTTAAACAGCACGTTGAACTGATGTTTTCGGGGCCGTTTCGCCGCAAGGAGGAGACGGAGAAATGCAGCTACCTGCTCTTATGGATTGGAGAGAAAGGCCGGGATATCTATAACACATGGACTCTCACTGAGGATGAAGCTAAGTTGCTCAAAACTTACTACGACAAATTTGAAGCTTACGTAGTACCAAAGGCGAACCCAATTTTTGCCAGATACAAGTTTAATGAGAAAACGCAGTGCGCCACGAAAACATTTGATCAGTTTGTCACTGAACTCAGACTGCTTGTTAAAGACTGTGGCTACACTAATCCAGATGAGATGGTGAGAGACCGTGTCGTTTTCGGCATACATTCCCCACATGTTCGGGAGAAATTACTCAATCAGGGTGCCGAACTAACATTAGAAAAAGCAATTGACATTGCCAGATCGCATGAGATTGCTCAGGCACAGATGAAAAGTATGGCCACCGGCAGCACAAATGCAGAGCATGCGCAACATGTGCACACTATAGGAAAGCATGCAAAAACGCGTCAGAGCTTTCAGAAAAACTCAAAAACAAACAATGTGCACATAGAACGCCTCCAAATATGTGGATACTGCGGGAAAGAACACAAAAGGAGAGAGACATGTCCAGCAAAGGGAAAGCAGTGTGCGAAATGTGGAAAGTGGAACCATTTCGCAAAGGTTTGCAAGTCAAAATCGAAATCTGTGCACTGTGTAAGTGAAAACAAACATGAAGCTGGATACCCAGACGTGAGTAGTGAATTCTTTATTGACTGTGTCACATATGCAAACACATTTACTTCATCAGAGCAAGCTTTTGTTGAGATTGAAATAAGAGAATACGGTTTGCCGTTGAAATTCAAACTGGACACGGGTGCTCAGGTTAATGTAATACCTCAAAGAGACTTCAAAAAATTTGCACCAAAAACAAGGATGCAGCAAACTCACAAAAAGCTCACAGGATACGGTGGACAGCCATTGTCAGTTAAAGGCACCTGCCAACTGCACTGCAAATATAAAGAGAATGCCATGCCACTAGACTTTTTCATTGTTGACACCCAGTCACCACCCGTGCTTGGATTAAAAGCATGTTTGGACTTAGACATGATTAAGCTGGTGCTGTCAGTATCCTCCCCAGAGAAAGATTCTGAGTCGATTGTAGATGAATTTACTGACGTGTTTACAGGCATTGGTCTATTTCCTGGAGAATGCAACATTCAGCTGGACCCAACAGCCACGCCAGTCATTCACCCACCGAGGAGAGTTCCTTTCGCCCTGCGAGATCGGCTGAAAGAGGAGCTGGACTCCATGGAGGAGCAAAATATCATTGTGAAAGAGACACAGCCGACAGATTGGGTAACTGCCCTGTGCGTGGTCGAAAAGCCCAAAACTGGTAAGCTGAGAGTCTGCCTGGATCCACGTGATCTTAATAAGGCTATAAAGCGTCCACACTATCCTATGCCTACACTAGATGACATCACACCAAAGTTGTCAGGAGCCCGTTACTTCAGTGTAATGGATGCTAGATCCGGCTACCCTGGAGTTGTGGCCATCGTGGACGATATCTTAATCTACGGAAAAACAAAAGAGGAACATGACCAAAATCTCAGGAGGATGCTGGAAAGGTCCAGAGAAAAAGGGGTACGCCTTAACCCTGAGAAAAGAACTGTTTGTGTCCCGGAAGTCAGCTATTTTGGCCACCATCTTTCCAAAGATGGGATCAAACCGGACCCTCACAAGGTGGAGGCCGTAAAAGAGATGTCTCCACCTAAGAATCGTGCTGAATTAGAAACAATTCTGGGAATGGTCAATTATCTTTAAAAATTTGCACCAGACCTTTCAGACATAAATGCACCTCTGAGACAGCTACTGCGGCAGGACAATGAGTTCGTGTGGGACAAGCAACATGACGCAGCGTTCCAAAGGATGAAAGACATCATTACCAGGGAACCAGGACCTGTGGTGTCATTTTTTGACACAAGCAAAGACCTCACACTGCAAGTGGATGCCTCCAAATATGGATTAGGTGCAGTGTTGCTGCAGGAAGGTAAACCACTTGCATATGCCTCAAAGTCACTCACAGACTCAGAAATAAGATACGCTCAGATCGAGAAAGAGCTCCTGGCCATCCTCTGGGGTTGCAAAAGATTTCATCAATATGTTTATGGACGGCACGTAACAGTGGAGTCCGATCATAAACCCCTGGAATCGATCATCAGAAAGCCACTAGCTGCAGCACCACCAAGACTGCAAAGGATGATCTGGCAACTGCAAAAATACAATTTCACCATTGTACACATTCCTGGGAAAAATATTCCAGTGGCCGACACGCTGTCAAGGAAATCGTTGCCTTGCGCCGATCACAGCCTTAGTGAGGAGATGGATGTGCAAGTGCATACCGTACTCAGCGCTCTCCCTGTCAGTGATGCGAAGCTCAGCAATATTCAAGAACAAACTGAAAGAGATGTCCAAATGTCCACGCTAAAGAAAGTGATCAAAGAAGGCCTGCTGAAAGAAAGCGATGCCCTACAGCCATTCTAGAATACTGGAATCATAGGGACGAGTTATCTGAGATGGGCGGCATGGTCTTCAAGGGAGAAAAGATTGTAATCCCCATGCAGCTGAGAGAAGAGATGCTGAAACGCATTCATGCAGGCCACATGGGAATCGAGAAATCCAAACAACGCGCTAGGGACATTCTTTTCTGGCCAGGCATGTCCAAACAGATCGCCTGCATGGTCGAACAGTGCTCCATTTGTCTTGAGCGTCGTATGTCAAATGCAAAAGAGCCTCTCATTTCCCATCCTATACCGAACCGGCCATGGCAGATTGTCGGTACTGATTTACTCACTTGGAATAGTGACGACTACATCGTGGTGGTAGATTACTATAGCCGATACTTTGATTTGGAAAAGCTCAAGAGCACCACAGCTGCTGCAGTAATCCTGAAACTAAAAAAAGTATTTGCAACACATGGGATTCCTGAAAAGGTCATCTCAGACAATGGGCCTCAATTCAGCTCAAAAGAGTTTGATAACTTTGCTCGGACATGGGACTTTGTGCATGTCACAAGTAGTCCGCATTACCCACAGAGCAATGGGCTCAGTGAGAAGGCAGTGCAGATTGCCAAATCACTAATGGACAAAGCAAAAGCGGACAAGAAAGACCCATATATAAGCCTGTTGGAGTACAGGAACACCCCAGTGTATGGTTTCAGATCACCTGCCCAACTATTGATGAGCAGAAGACTACGCTCCATTTTACCAACTACCAGCCAACAGTTGCAGCCCGTAACTGTCAGTGGAAATGATGTTCATGCAAGGCGTGAGCAAAAGCAACAGCATCAAGCAAAGTACTACAACAGGTCAGCAAAACCACTCACACCACTAAAGGCTGGGGACCAAGTCCGAATTCAGGAGTCGGGTAAATGGAAGTCTGCTGTAGTCATTAAACCTGCTGACACCTTCAGGTCTTATCATGTGAGTACTGCAGGAGGCCAAGTCTTCCGCAGGAATCGTCGTCACCTTCTGCCAGATAGAGCACAACCTGCCACTGCCGAGCCTGGAATGTCTTCGAGCATTCAGCACACAGTGCCCATGGATCAACCTAAGCTGACAGACATAAAGAACACTGACTCTGTTGCTCCACGTTACGTTACCAGATCCGGACGTGAAGTGAAACCAAGAGTTGTCCTTGATCTATAACTGTAAAGGGTGTAGGCGGATCGCTGCCATATATATAAATGTAAAAAAAAAAAAATGATAATGATTTGTCATTATTGTTGATATAATTAATAATTATGTTGTTTACTTTTCGTTCTTTATGCTGGTTATGGCACTGATATGTTATATTTTAAAGAGTTGCACAGTTGCCACATCTTGTTCATTGACATAGTATGCCAAGCTCTCAAAGAAAGGGGATGTAATTGTCATGATTCTGCCATCTTGTTCTTGATTTTCTCTTGTCTTGTGGCAGAATCATGACAGGCCCATGTTTTTATGTGCAGCACATGGCCATTTGTTTGGCCATGTGCTTGCGTTGTCTCGTCACGTTACCCCGCCCCCTTGTTACCCTTGTTGAATCTTCATTATTACTTCACCAGTGTCACCTGTTATGTTATCATTAGTTCCCTATTTAATCCCCTTGTGTTTGCTGTCCTGTGCTGGTTCATTGTCAATCAATGTGAGATCTGTCCGTGAGTAAATCTGTTGAGAGTCTTGTCTAAGTAGATGTTTGATCCTGTTACTGTTATAGTCAAGTTTGTCTAGTGTTAGTCTAGTTTAGTCATCCCTCGTCTGTCTTGCCCTTGTTTTGCCCCCTCGTGGGTTTTGTTTTCTCTGTTTTGTCACAATAAACTGTGTCTGAGCATTCAGTCTGCTTTTGGGTTCGTCATCAGCCTCCTTCCACATGACAGAATGAACCAGCCAGCAAAGAACCCAGCAGACATTATGTCCTTTCCTGCCAAGAGACAATCAGATGACCGAGAACAATGGTGGCTGTCAACTGCTGCCGACTGTAAGAGGGGAAAGCTTCCTTTTCCTCCCCAGGGAGAGTTGTCCCTGAGGAAATATGCCCAGGTCCTGGAGAAGAGGTGTTTCTTGCCAGAGGTCCTCCTCAATTCCTACTTCATCGCGGGTCTCAATGTTCCCCCTCCTCTAACTGAACGAGAGGGGCTGATCCGTCACCCCTTCCGTGAAGTGGTGGACCGTTTGTGTCGGGAGGAGCTGAAGGGTCCCATAATGACATCACCACCTGCCTCACTGCCAGTGATCCCGGAAGGTCGTGTGTTAGCCGTTGCTACGCTTGGGGACCAAGCCCTCTCTACCTCGACTCCCAAGACACCTACCATATCCATCAGTCTCCGCGGAAAACGAGGAAGACGGTTGTCGTGGGAGTCAGCTTCAGAGTCCTCCTCCACAGAATCTACCTTGCCTGCAGTGGTATCCCCTGTTCCAGCAACGGTCCTCGCTGCTCCCTCTTTACCGGTCACAAGTCCGGCTACGGCCTCAGCCCCGCGACCCAGGAAAAAGAAGAGGAGGAAGAGAGCCCTCTGTCCTCTGTCTCAGTCTTCCCCTGGGTCTGTGTTGACTCCCCAACCCGCCGCTACTGCAAGCGCTGTTCCAGAGCCCGCTACTGCAAGCGCTGTTCCAGAGCCCGCTACTGCAAGCGCTGTTCCAGAGCCCGCTACTGCAAGCGCTGTTCCAGAGCCCGCTACTGCAAGCGCTGTTCCAGAGCCCGCTACTGCAAGCGCTGTTCCAGAGCCCGCTACTGCAAGCGCTGTTCCAGAGCCCGCTACTGCAAGCGCTGTTCCAGAGCCCGCTACTGCAAGCGCTGTTCCAGAGCCCGCTACTGCAAGCGCTGTTCCAGAGCCCGCTACTGCAAGCGCTGTTCCTCAGCCCACTGCCGTGAGTGCTGAGGAGAAAGCAGCGGCTGATTCTGCTGCCGAAGCTGTCTTGCGCTCTGTTTCGGCTCATCAAGAGATGCCTGTCCTCGTTGCTGCTGAAACATTTGCAGAATATCTAAAACGTCTTGTCCAGATTCTAGAAGCCCCTGTCATGTCTAGTCCTAAATCCACTGAGTCTGTGAGCGCCGTACCCCAGTCAGCTGCCGTGAGCGCCGTACCCCAGTCAGCTGCCGTGAGCGCCGTACCCCAGTCAGCTGCCGTGAGCGCCGTACCCCAGTCAGCTGTCGTGAGCGCCGTTACAGAGACAGCCACAGACAACGCTGTTTCCAAGGCGGAGATGTGGAGCGTGGGATCTGAGTCAGATTCTGTGAGCTCCATTCCTCTCTCCGCGCCTCAGCCGCCTGCTACACCCCATGTCATGTGTCATGTTGTGTCCCCTGCTGTTCCCCCGGTCTGGTTTCCTGTTTCTTCGCCCTCTGTACCCCTGTGTGTTTCCCCGGTCACCCCTGTCACCACATCACCCCGGACTGTTTCTCCCAAGACTGTTCCTCATGTGTCCCCATCCATGTCTGCCCGGACCCCTCGCCGTCAGCCCTCGTCCTGTCCACCCAAGACCCCTAGTCCGCCTGTTCTCCCTGGACTGCCCCCCAAGGACTTTGTGTTTCCTCCACCTCCTCTGCCCTGTTTATTGTTTTTGATTTTGCACCCTAACCCTGTGATTGTTTTTTCATCTTTGCCATTAGTGTTATTCGTCATGTTTTGTTGGTTTGTGTCCTTGTCACAGTCTGTTATGTCTCGTGTTTAGTTTCCCTTAGGGAGCGTCTGGTAGCCGCTCCTTAGGGGAGGGGTTCTGTCATGATTCTGCCATCTTGTTCTTGATTTTCTCTTGTCTTGTGGCAGAATCATGACAGGCCCATGTTTTTATGTGCAGCACATGGCCATTTGTTTGGCCATGTGCTTGCGTTGTCTCGTCACGTTACCCCGCCCCCTTGTTACCCTTGTTGAGTCTTCATTATTACTTCACCAGTGTCACCTGTTATGTTATCATTAGTTCCCTATTTAATCCCCTTGTGTTTGCTGTCCTGTGCTGGTTCATTGTCAATCAATGTGAGATCTGTCCGTGAGTAAATCTGTTGAGAGTCTTGTCTAAGTAGATGTTTGATCCTGTTACTGTTATAGTCAAGTTTGTCTAGTGTTAGTCTAGTTTAGTCATCCCTCGTCTGTCTTGCCCTTGTTTTGCCCCCTCGTGGGTTTTGTTTTCTCTGTTTTGTCACAATAAACTGTGTCTGAGCATTCAGTCTGCTTTTGGGTTCGTCATCAGCCTCCTTCCACATGACAGTAATATTCAAGTTTGAATAAAGACTTGTAATTCCGTATATGTTAGGGAGTTCCTGAATATATGCTCTAGGGGGCAGTGGGTGAAGAGAGGGGTATGTGAAGCTGTGGGTTTGGGGGTTGAAGGAGAAATAAAAGGGAGACCCGCATGTGTAAAACTGATCTGAGACTCTGGTCATTTTTCTAAATACAGTTATCTTTGCTCGGTCACTTAAACTTCAATGTGCATAATCCTGCAAGGATTTCATTTCGCCTCCTTTTCCTCGCGTCTTTGATCTAAAGCACAAGAAGACGAGCATCGGCCCGCTAAGCCCCACTCTCGTCCTCCCTTTGTTCAGCCACACACTGCAGGAGCTCAGTTTCTCCAGGTAAGTTTATCCACTGCTGCAGCAGTGATGTCTCCTTTGGTCCTGGAGGAGCTCAATTTCTCTGGCTAAGTTTTCTCTAATATTGCAACAGTAATGTCTCCTCCGCTCCCACTAGAGCTCTGTTTCTCTGGCTAATGTCTCCACTGTCACAGCAGTGATGTCTCATCTGCTCCCACTGGAGCTCTTTTACTCTGGCTAATCTTCTCCACTGTCGCAGCAGTGATGTCTCCTCTGCTCCTACTGGAGCTCTTTTACTCTGGCTAATCTTCTGAGAAAATCTCTCGGGCAAGTAGGGCTGTAGTCAACCAAAGAAAAGCTTAGTCGACCAAAGTCCTGTCCTGCGCAACGATTAGTCGACTAATCTGAATTTTTCATTTTGATTGAACATTTATTAAACAATTGTCATAGAGCATTTATAAAACAACAACGAAAAAACGTGTTTTTTTTTTTGTTTGTTTTTTTTTTGTTTTTTTTTATTGACTCCTGGGATCCCCAGCGAAACGGTTCTCATTCGCGCTTGAATAAGGCCGGCGACACACTGGCTGCTGGCGTGAGCGTCTCAGCTGCTGTGGCGTGTCTGTTTTTATTTCAGCTCCCATGTTAACAGGTTGGAGTTTGCACACTGCCTGCGTGAGACACTGACACTAAGGCGCGGCTCGAGCCACGTGGAAAACGCGTGCTTGCTAGAAATAGAACCGACGCCTGAGTGTTCCAGCAACGGGAGTGTTTTCTTTATTTAAATTTCGTTTTTCTTTAGGCCTATTTACATTTCGTTTTTCTTTATTTAAATTTCGTTTTTTCTTTATTTAAATTTCATTTTTTTTCATTTAAAATTCGTTTTTTCTGTATTTAAATTTCATTTTTTCTTTATTTAAATTTCGTTTTTTTTTCTTTATTTAAATTTCGTTTTTTTCTCTATTTCAATTTCGTTTTTCTTTATTTAAATTACGTTTTTCTTTATTTAAATCTACCCTTTACTGTGTCAGTAATTTGTTAGTCAGAAAAATATTAGACTACCTTAAAAGTATTGCTTAAGTTAACAGACTGTGTGCGTTTTATATCACTAGTGCAGTGTCCGTTCTCGGAGAATATAAGCCCTGCTCGCGTGAGATGCGCCGCTTCCCGCTCGCGCTGTTCTGTAGTTTACTATTATTAATTCTGAACTTGTCGCGTCTCACGTGTCTGTCTATATTGCACCAAATGCGACACTGCACTCCCTTATTAAGTCGATTGGATGAACGGTTCTCGAAATAATCAAAATGCAAACGGACAGACAGACACATAGAGATTACTACCTATATTAATTACTGAGCGCGAAGCAGCAGTGCAGCCAGCCACAGGTGCAGTTCCCGAGTGTTCTACGTGGTGCGCTAAACTGTGGCGCTGTTACAAAATAGCCTAAATTAAAGCATTTAAAGTTGGGGATAAAACATAGGCTAATTATATTTAGAATGCAGTAATATATAACTGCTTATAAAGGAATAAATATCAAGGAGTAAATCAATGAAAATTTCTTTATTGGTGAAAAAAAAAATGCAACTGGTCGACCAATGAGAATGTCAGTCGACCAAGACGGCATCGACCGATTAGTCGACTAAACGACTAAAGTTGACAGCCCTACGGGCAAGCACTCATTTTTCCTCCTTTCTGTTTCCTCTCTGTCCAGCGAGCATTTGGGCTTAGCGGAAAAGCGCAAATCCTCCCGATCGGTCACTGTAAACTACAACCGCTCCTCGTTCGCAGACCAACAGGGGCCGTCAGTCCAGGCAGTGAGCCACCATTACGGGCCTTACAGGCCCCGGGCACCATTATGGGCATTACGGGCCCCGGTCAAGCATTCAGGCCCCTTCTTGAGATGCCAGCCTGCCAAACTCGGCACTCATTTGGGGGGTCTTTAGTCCGGCGGCTGTCCTCTGCTCTTTAGCCTTTGGGGAGAGTACTCTGGGTTCGGGCCGAACTCCGAGCTCGGAGCCCTCCCTCCGGACAGCACGCCAAATACGCATTAAACTTTACCCCTTCAAATTATATGTAAGTGTGAACTCGTGAAATGATGTTTTATTAACAAGGTTGGGGAGGAGCACGTTCAGATAATTAAGACAAGTGGAGAGCACTCAGCAATCAATGGTAAGAGATGTATATATACTCAGCAGTCTCACCTCATTCCATTGACAGTTTTTGCAGCATCCCTCCACCACCCCTTATCCACGCTTCTAGTCCTAAACACTTACATACGGGGGGAGTACTCTGGGTTCGGGCCGAACTCCGAGCTCGGAGCCCTCCCTCCGGACAGCACGCCAAATACGCGTTAAACTTTACCCCTTCAAATTATATGTAAGTGTGAACTCGTGAAGTATTTATTGTCAACGCAGTGCGGCAGACAGCAGACCATAGCAGGCTGTACGAGCGTGCTCATTGGCTGTCCTGCGGCAACTGCAGCAGCCTACTAGTGAGCCCCGCGTGACAACGCGCCCTCCACGCGCCATGCCCGCCAGAATGGGTGTGGCTAGCGTGTATAAAAGAGGGGCTCGCAGGCTGGAATTCTGATTTTCATCAGAAAAAAAGCTCTTTGCATCGCTGGATCTTGAGAGCCGCCGCCGTTGCGACCAGCAAGCCTAGGAAGCGTCTGAAGAAGCCGGCCGACTTCGCCGCCTTCAGCCATCCGTGCCTGCTACGCCATCTGGCGACATATCCTTTTTCTGCTGTGTGTGTTCGCCCCGCGACACACACTTTCTCTCTCCTAAAAGAGCGCGAGGCGTTTTTCTCGTTTTTCCTGCGGCTCATGTCGAGCGCCACTCAGCAACGGAGACCGCCACGTCATCTGCGCTCTCTGCCTGGGCCGCGAACACGCCGCTACCGCACTCTCTTCGGGCGGCTGCCCTGAGTGCAAAGAGCTCTCAATGTCGACGCTGCGGGCTCGACTTGAAGCTTTCGATGACCAAGCTGTCACTCCGCCTGTCCCCGCGGGGCCGCGCAGAAAGAAGCGCCGCTCCCAGAGACCACCGGAGACTGTTGTGGCAACGAGAAGCTCGCCGGACCCGTTCCCTCGGGCTTCTCCCTCTCCTTCTCCGCCCCCCCTCCCGGCCACACACTTGCCCGTGCCGCCGCCGCTTCAGGGGATGAGGCAGATGAACTGGAAGAGGACGCTGCGCTGACAGCTGTTCTATCCTGGCCTCTGACAGCGAGGAATGGTCCACCGCCTCTTCGTCAGTCCAGGAATCCGGCCGTTCTCGAGCCGGCGAGGATGCGGAGCTTCTGCGCCTTCTCACCAAGGCCGTTGAACAGCTTGGCCTCAAGTGGTCACCGCCTGAAGAACCAGCGCCGAACAGGCTTGACGGCTGCTTTCTCTCTCGCCGCCGCCGAGCACCCGCATCAAGGACTGCACCTTTCCTGCCCAAGCTTCATGCGGAACTCTCTAAATCGTGGAACGCTCCATTCTCCGCGAGAGTTTCCTCCCATACCTCCGCGGCGCTCTCACAGGTTGACGGCGCCGCCGAGAAGGGGTACAATACCATTCCCCCCGTGGAAGAGGCGGTCGCAGTGCACCTTTGCCCGCCCTCTGGATGGCGTTCAAAGGCTGCCCTCCCGTCTAAAGCCTGCAGGACTACATCTGCCCTTGTCAGCCGCGCTTTCTCTGCCGCCGGACAAGCTGCATCAGCCCTGCATTCCATGGCAGTGCTGCAGATCCTCCAAGCTGATCTCCTCCGTGCGTTGGACGGGCTATTCACTGCAGTTCGCTCGCCGTCCCCCGCGCTTTTGAGCGCGAACCGAGACCAGAGTGAATGGGGAAGTAGCACACCTACTTCGTGCAGAAATAGTGAAGCTGCTGTGCAAAGGGGCTATAGAACCGGTACACCCTTCTCTGAGCGAGGCAGGTTTTTACAGCCGTTATTTCCTCGTGCCCAAGAAAGATGGAGCTCTCAGACCAATTTTAGATCTGAGATATTTGAACAAAGCTCTTATGAGAAGACCGTTCAAAATGCTCACAACCAGGCAGCTTCTCGCGCAGATTCGCATGAGAGACTGGTTTATTTCCCTCGATCTGAAAGACGCTTACTTTCAGATCCAGATAATAGTTTGGAGATGATAGCGGTCGAGAACGCGGTCAAGCACTTCCTCCCACATTTACGGGATCACCACGTGCTAGTCCGCTCGGACAACATGTCTGTGGTATCCTATGTGAATTGACAGGGCAGTGTCAGATCCAGAAATCCCTGCAATCTGACGAAACGCCTTCTAGTGTGGGCTCATCACTCGTTGCGCTCGCTGAGAGCCGCGCACGTGCCTGGCCACCTGAATGTCGGTCCAGACAGACTGTCCAGAGACAACATTCCCCCGGGAGAATGGTCCCTGCACCCTCAGACAGTCCAGCTACTGTGGCGCCTGTTCGGCAGGGCGGAAGTCGACTTATTTGCGGCGAAAGATAACGCTCATTGCCCGAGGTTTTTCTCAAAGAGCGAGGACGCGCTGGCCCAAACCTGGCCCAGCCGCCCACTGTATGCTTTTCCCCCGATCTCTCTGTTACCACAGGTAATAAAGAGAATCAGGGAAACGCGCCACTCAGTGCTCCTCATAGCCCCGCGTTGGGAGAACTAAATCTGGTACCCAGAACTAGTGAGGCTGTCGCACTCACCCCCATGGCCAATCCCGGTGAAGAGAGATCTCCTCTCTCAAGCCGGTGGATCGATCTGGCATCCCCATCCAGAGCGGTGGTCTCTGCATGCGTGGATAATCAACGGATACCCGCTGATCTGCCAGAAGGGGTCATAAACACGATCACGCAGTCTAGAGCCCCTTCCACGAGAAGACTCTATGCGTCTAAATTGTCAGTGTTCACTAAATAGTGCGCTACTAGGAGCCTGAATCCACGCACATGCAGGGTTTTGCGGGTGCTCTCCTTCCTACAAGAGCTGTTGGACAAGGGCAGGTCCCCCTCCACTCTCAAAGTATATGTTGCGGCTATCGCAGCGTTTGCTGAAACGACGCGCAACCATGCAATAGGAAGAAATTAGCTCATCATCCGCTTCCTTAGAGGAGCCAGGAGGATGAACCCCCCCCCCCGGCCCCGAGGTTTGGTGGGCGCACCAAGGGTCTCACCGCCTCGAAACAGAGTCTGTCCAGATGGATAGTGGACGCTATCGCATATGCGTCCAAACACCTGCAGTGCCCTATGGGCATCAAAGCCCATTCCACTAGAGGCATGGCCTCATCGTGGGCTTGGTCTAGCGGGATTTCTATTCACGACATATGTATGGCGGCAGGCTGGGCCTCCCCCTCTACATTCGTGAGATTTTATAATCTGGAAGTTCCCGCCTTGCAGGCTAAACTGTTATCAGTCTAAGCGAGATGTATGTTCTGCCCATTCGTTCATGCGCGGACTACTCTCGTGTACTACTAGCTTTTCTGTAAGCTACACTAGGGATGAAAGTCTATACAGACCGGCGGTTCCACTCTGTATTTTCCCTATCATGCGCTGGTGTATTAGTGCGGGCCCGCGATGCTGACCGCCTATTCTTCATGTTGTGGTGCAGGGGCTTTCACTTTCTATACATGGACCGGCGAGGCCGCTCTACATTTCCTTATGATGTGCTTGTGTACTGTGTTGGCCCGCATTGCTGGCCGCACTCTCTTCAGGTTTATACACAGACCGGCAGAGCCGCTTTGTACTCTTATGAAGTGTTTATGACATGTGCTGGCCCGCCTGTTCTCGCATGTTATTTTCCCCGGGCTTCCCTGGGATTCATGCGATGCTCGGCGCGCACGGCATTGACAAGGGGTTCCTGTAGTGTAAGCAACTTACGCAAAACGAGAGAACCTCTCGTAAGAGAACGTACTCGGCTACCTAACGTAACCTCGGTTCTCTCTAGAAGAGGGAACAAGTATTGCATAACCTGCCGTGTCGCGCCACGAGCTTATTCGCTTCAGTCTATGAAAACCAGAATTCCAGCCTGCGAGCCCCTCTTTTATACACGCTAGCCACACCCATTCTGGCGAGCAAGGCGTGTGGAGGGCGGTGCCGTCACGCGGGGCTCACTGGTAGGCTGCTGCAGTTGCCGCAGGACAGCCAATGAGCACGCTCGTACAGCCTGCTGTCTGCCGCACTGCGTTGACAATAAATACAAAATTAAGGATAATTTTTTGGCTTCAGATCTCGAGAAAAGACAACTTTACCCGTAGTGTAAGCAACTTACGCAATACTCATTCCCTCTTCTAGAGAGAACCGAGGTTACGTTAGGTAACCGAGTACGTTTTTTTTTATTTTTTTTTTACACGTTTTACTCATGTTTGTTGTTCTAATCGAATCTTTGTTCAACGCGCAATGGGTTGTGGGCAATATTAGCCATTAGAGTATATGAATCTGCACAACGGAAAAAACAATCCATACGGAAAAATTTACCTAGAAGAAGTATACTTTGAGTTAGCCTGGATGCCAGCCGAACTTAGCCCCGCCCACAACATTTTTAGGTCGGGAAGTTTTCTGACTAGAATCTGAGTATGACAACGTCAGGCTAACTTTCAGTGGTCAGGTTACTAAAATGAAGCAGCCTGACGTATGCGGCCTACAAAAGTGACCTCTGGAGAACGCAGCCATCGAAATGTTACACAGTTAGAGTGTGCATTGATCTGCGCTTCAGATTCTAACCGGAAAAAGTAAACCAACCGGGTATCTTTGGAATAGGCTACTCTTTTCAACATACTAAGATTTTGGACACACTAATTTTAATTTTGAATAGGACAGATAGTATGCAAGTTGGGAGGCATGCTTTCGTTTTTTTTCCTTCTTCAGGTTAAATAAGTGCATCATCTGAGTATTTACAGTACACTTTTTCTTTTTGAAATTTGTAGTGTGAACTGTGAACACACTACTCACACTTTATACTACAAAACGGCATAGAATAGTGCATAAGAACGCAAATTGGGACGCACCTAATACGTAAGATATTTGGATAAAAAATACCTCAAAACCACTAAAATAATGTTATATACTTTGTTGACTTGTGCCCTTACATTTTCCCAGCAATGTTTAAATCCAGAGAAATCAGCTATTTTTATCAGTGTAACGGCCCGTGTCATTGTGTCATCTATCAACGACATCATACCTGCGCTACCCTTGATTTTCTTGACTTCCTTAGTAACCATGGAAACACCAAAGACACTTTAATATATAATGCATTTTATTAGACAGGTGAGCAACTGTTTGGATACCTTTAGCGACAGAAAACAAATCAATAGCCGTGTTTCCATTACCCTTCAAATTGCACAAATTGAAATTGCGAATTGAAAATAGGCCCAATGGAAACACGTCAATTTCGCAAAAACTCCCATATATCGCATAAAGGTTTTTATAATTGCATGAGGTGGTTTTTCAGGCAATTAGAAAAAATTATATTTCGCAAAACTGCAATGGAAAAAGTTTTTTTCCGCATTTACAGATCACCTGACGTCATTCTTCACATGATCATGTTTTAAAGATGGTGCGGTATGTTTGGACAGAAGACGAGACAGAGTTCTTTATTGAACTATTCATTAACTATTCTTTATTAACTATCCATCCATCCATCCATCTTCTACCGCTTATCCGGGGCCGGGTCGCGGGGGCAGCAGTCTAAGCAGGGATGCCCAGACTTCCCTCTCCCTAGACACTTCCTCCAGCTCTTCCGGGGGGACACCGAGGCGTTCCCAGGCCAGCCGGGAGACATAGTCTCTCCAGCGTGTCCTAGGTCTTCCCCGGGGTCTCCTCCCGGTGGGACATGCCCGGAACACCTTCCCGGGAAGGCGTCCAGGAGGCATCCGGAAAAGATGCCCGAGCCACCTCAACTGACCCCTCTCGATGTGGAGGAGCAGCGGCTCTACTCTGAGCTCCTCCCGAGTGACCGAGCTTCTCACCCTATCTCTAAGGGATCGCCCAGCCACCCTGCGGAGAAAGCTCATTTCGGCCGCTTGTATCCGGGATCTTGTCCTTTCGGTCATGACCCACAGCTCATGACCATAGGTGAGAGTAGGAACGTAGATTGACTGGTAAATCGAGAGCTTCGCCTTGCGGCTCAGCTCCTTCTTTACCACGACAGACCGGTACAGGGACCGCATTACTGCAGAAGCTGCACCGATCCGCCTGTCAATCTCCCGTTCCATCCTTCCCTCACTCGTGAACAAGACCCCAAGATACTTGAACTCCTCCACTTGAGGCAGGAGCTCTCCACCAACCTGAAGCGAGCAAGCCACCCTTTTCCGACTGAGAACCATGGCCTCGGACTTGGAGGTGCTGATTTTCATCCCAGCCGCTTCACACTCGGCTGCAAACCGTCCCAGTGCATGCTGGAGGTCCTGGTCTGATGAGGCCAACACGACAACATCATCCGCAAAGAGCAGAGATGAAATCGTGTGGTCCCCAAACCCGACCCCCTCCGGCCCCTGGCTGCGCCTAGAAATTCTGTCCATAAAAATTATGAACAGAACCGGCGACAAAGGGCAGCCCTGCCGGAGTCCAACACGCACCGGGAACAAGTCTGACTTACTGCTGGCAATACGAACCAAGCTCCTGCTCCGGTCGTACAGGGACCGGATAGCCCTTAGCAAAGGGCCCCGGACCCCATACTCCCGGAGCACCCTCCACAGGCCGCCGCGAGGGACACAGTCGAATGCCTTCTCCAAATCCACAAAGCACATGTAGATTGGTTGGGCAAACTCCCATGAGCCCTCCAGCACCCTGTAGAGGGTATAGAGCTGGTCCAGTGTTCCACGACCGGGACGAAAACCACACTGTTCCTCCTGAATCCGAGGTTCTACTATCGGCCGGATTCTCCTCTCCAGTACCCTGGCATAGACTTTCCCAGGGAGGCTGAGAAGTGTGATCCCCCTATAGTTGGAGCACACCCTCCGATCCCCCTTCTTGAAAAGAGGGACCACCACCCCGGTCTGCCAGTCCAAAGGCACTGTCCCCAACCGCCACGGTATTTTATTAACTATTCATCAATAGTTTATTAACTATTCATCCAAAAATTCTGAATCCACAGTTCCTCTGTGAAATCGAGTACTATAACCTCCCAGAAACACCTCATACACTGCCGCTCCCAAGTATAAGGGGCAAGCCTAATGCTTGGATATCACGCCTATGTCTCCTTCGATTAAAAATAGCTTAATAGCTAGTACGGTCACTGGTGGTTGCGATATATGTAGTTGTTGTGAACTTAGAATCGAAAGACCAGGAGACTTGGTTGTTTCTTCAGCAGGATTCTTTATTGAGAACACGAGCTGTCGGTAGCTGCAGTCACCAAGTCTGACATGAAATGTTCTCTTACAGTTTATATACATTTAGGGGCAGGAACCGAAAAAGACAGGTTTAGGAACCGGTTTTAGACAGAGCATTGCCCACCCTAATCCACTCAGCATATCTATTCAAACACTGAGACCCGAGTACAGGACTGGCTGGACTTTCTTGCTAAAACACAAACTCCAAGAGTTTCAGTAAAACAGGACTGACCAGAGTCGTTTGCTAGAAAACTCTGATAATCATAATTTATATCTAACCTTAACATGCTAAATTCAATGTAAACCTAAATTAAACATTTTAATAAGTCTGGATTCCCACACTTGCCCCTTTGAGAGTCTAAAAAAACTCTCACAAAATACAAATTTATACACTTAAAAGTTAATTCTTGTAACTTGTGTAAGTTACAGGCACATAGCAAGTTCTGTGTTGTTCATCTGTAATTGCATGCTGACACAGAAACAAAACATGCAATTAGGGTCCGTGAAGTTCTTACGGGTAATATTCTTTTATGGTTGGACCAGTCATTTTCTTGTGCGAGGCGTGAGTCATTTGTTGAATGAAACACTTGATACTGTGGAAGCATATGTAGAATGCCAGTAGGAGAAATAACAGCAGCATTGCTATTTCTTTAATCCACAGCCAGGGTTTACCTATCAAGTTTCCGAACCATGAAGAATTGTCTTCAGTCATCTGGTGTAATTTTGTTGAAAAATCAACAATGTCTTGTTGGATTTTGTTCAAATTCTCTGTTGGATCCATTAACCGGGTGCATCACTCAGGTACACCATACGAAAGGATTAATGTTCCAAGAGTTCTTGACCACCACGTTTGAACACAAGTGAGTCCTGGAATGCAGCCATCTTTGTTGATAGAAGGAGCTGAATTTTGTAGCTGTGGAGAGCTTGGGGTGGAGTGTGTATTTTCTCTGATAGCTGGTAGAACATAAACCAGGGTGCACCTGCCGTTGAATTGGCTGGGTAGGATGCTGTAGACAGAGATAGGGGGTGCAACCCATGGGATTCCGGCTCCTACTGAAGGTGCATGTGGCATGCAAACGTTCTTTCCAGCAAACAAGGACATATTCATCAGCTCTAAGAAGATGTTTCTGGGGTCCACACTTTGTGCGATGTCCATGATGGTTAGTAGTAGTACGACAATCTTGATCCTGATGATGACTGAAGTTCCCGTAGGTGAGTCTGCGTTGTGTATTTTTTTCTTCTGTGTTGGTTGTAGTCTCTGCAGTTGGTCTAGTTGTTTTCTGGAGGTTGGGTCTTCATATGCGGGTGTGTAGGTCAGTGCATATGGTTAAAAACAAACAAACAAAGAACAACTGCAACAGACCAGTATTCATTGTAAAGACTACAAACATTAGGGTTGTATCATCTATTCAATCTGAGTCTGCTAATTGTGGTTCCTTCTTTCCCTATTTCTTAATTTATGAGACACCTAAAAGGGAACAGTGAGGTGAGGATGGACTATGGTTGGGAAGGGCCTATAAGGGAATCTTCACTGCAGGGTTGGCCCCCGAAAGCCTGTTGCTTCCAGTTCTCCCTGGGCTCCTCACTGGTCCATGTGTCCTATCCTATCCCTGTAGGGGGAGGAACCACTTTGCAATGTGACACATGAGTCCAGGTTTTCCTTCCCTGACACAATACTGCAGCTGCTGTAATCAACATAACTTGATGTGGTCCTTGCCACTTAGGCTCTAATGGTTTGTTTTTGAATGACTTTATCATGACCCATTGACCTGGGACGATTGTGTGTCCACCTTCTGGTGGAGTCTGCCAACAAGACTCAACTCTCTCTTTGGCACTCTGTACTGCCTTTGTGAGGTTTTCACAGTAAGCAATCAGGGCATCTGAGGCAATGTGTACATCAGCATTTCTAAGATCAATCACACCTGGCATCTGCATTGGGCGTCCTGTAATAATTTCATGAGGGCTCAGTCCTACTGATCTGTTAGGTGACGCTCTCATACTACACAGTACTGCTGGCAGTGCTTCAACCCATGACACTCCTTCCTGATGCATTTTGCTTAGCCTGGTTTTGATTGTTCTGTTTGCCCTTTCAACCTGTCCTGATGCTTGTGGCCTGTAGGGGCAGTGCAGATTCCACTTAATCTTCAACATTTTAGACACTTCTTTAACTACCTGTCCTGTGAAGTGTGTACCTTGATCTGAGTCAATGCAATCTGGTAAACCCCATCTGGGAATGAAATCAGTGACAAGACATTTAGCAGTATGTGCAGCGGTAGCACGCCCTGTTGGATAAGTTTCAATCCATCTTGAGAACTTGTCTATTACTACCAAAACGTCAGTTTTTCCCTTACAACGAGGCAACGATATGTAATCAACTTGCAAATGACGAAATGGTCCTGGTGGAGCTGGGGTATGTGCTGCTGGTGTAATGGCTGCTGGTACATCATTATTTTTCTGACATGTAACACACCTTTTGGCTGTTTCTGTGC
Organism: Scardinius erythrophthalmus; assembly: GCF_964197995.2. Taxonomy (NCBI): domain Eukaryota; kingdom Metazoa; phylum Chordata; class Actinopteri; order Cypriniformes; family Leuciscidae; genus Scardinius; species Scardinius erythrophthalmus. The sequence continues at coordinate 29,202,511 of NC_138237.1, read as the reverse complement.
CTACATTTCTGAATTTTGGATTCCACCATTGATTTGAGAACCTGTGATTCATCGTTGCTGGACCACTGTGACCCAAATTGTGTATTTGTTGAGCCAAATATGGCAGCAGTGATTCGGGAGCAACATACTTCCCCCCTTTGGTCCAGCAGCCAGATGAATCAACGGTGGCTCCTTTGTCTAACCATGTCCATGCTTCATATAGAGGAGCATCTTTGTACAAATCAATGATAGATTCAGGGGGCAGAATTGTCTTCTGTGCTGTACTACCTGAACACACTTGTACAGTTACATAGAAACAAGCCTGTTTAGCTGCTACATCTGCAAGAGCATTACCTTTAGCTTCTGTAGTGTTAGTTGTGAGATGTGCTTTCACTTTGATCACCGCTAATTTCTTTGGAAGTTTCATGGCTAACATAAGATCTTTCACTAATTCAGCATGCTTAATGGGGGATCCAGCAGAAGTTAGAAACTGTCTGCTTTGCCAAATGATGCCAAAATCATGAATAACCCCAAAAGCATATCTGGAATCTGTGTAGATATTTGCAACTGATCCTGAAGCTAGTGTGCATGCTCTAGTTAAAGCTACCAGTTCTGCAGCCTGAGCTGAAAAATGATCTGGAAGACGACCTGAAGCTACCACCTCAGTGGTGGACGTTACTGCATAACCTGCTCGTCTGTTCCCTTCAATTACTTGAGCTGAACCATCAACAAACAACTCAAATTCTGCATTTTCTATGGGAGTTTCTGCTATTTCACTTGTCGCTGTGTATGTAAGCGTAACACAATCATGAGTCATTTCGCCTTCATCCTCTAACACAACTTCAGTCATTGCAGACATCATACATGAGGAGGGGTTCGTGACTGGTGCACGCTGTAAAACAATGTTCGGGGCTGTGAGAGTAGTTAACCAATTTCCCCAACGAGAGGAAGTGACAGAAGTGACTTTTGCTTGATTCATTAGTGCGGACACTGCGTGAGGGCATTTTACATTTACCGTCTGACCTAACACCATTACTGATGAAGCCTGAAGCGCTAGATGAACTGCCTGTACTGCTCTGAGGCATGGTCCCATACCTTGAGCTACTATGTCAAGTTTACCAGAATAGTAATGAATTGGACGTAAACTGCCCCCATGATCTTGCATTAGACATGCAGTCATAAAGCCCAAGTGTTCATGGACATAAAGCACAAAGGGTCTATTAGATTGGGCAATTCCTAATGCTGGTGCTTGACATAGTGCTCTCTTCAAATCATTGAATGCTTTGAGGTGAAGCTCTTCCATACAAACAATATTTGAATCTTTACCATGGCCTTTCAACAAGTCATAGAGAGGCTGAGCAATCGAGGCATATTCTTCAATCCACGGTCTACAGTAACCTGCAGTTCCTAAAAATAGGGCTGCACAATTAATCGAATTTCTAATCGCGATTACGATTATGGGTGCCACGATTACCTAATCGTTCAAAGCCGCGATTACAAAAAAAAAAAAAAAAAAAAAAATCCACTCTGCGTGCATTTAGAGCATGTTATGAGAGGCAAATCACAACTACTTCAGAAAACCCAGCACAATATGAACTACCAGGCAGTGATGTATGTGTACGCTAAAATAAAAAGTCTTTCACTTCAGAAAAACGGACGTTCTTGTCCTGTCAGCTGTTATACTGTGCTCGTAGCGCACACTCTTCAATTGCACGCGCAAATGCGGCGGCGCGCGCTGTGTATAAAGTGCAAAGGAAACTATGAGCATGCAACGTTGTTACGTTGTAAGTTAGTAAGTCACGAAATAAAAGTAAAATACCAATAAATCACGTTACTGGTACGTCGTGTGTTAGCTGAGAAGGATTTGCAAGCAGGATGATTTTCATTCTAGGCTATTCACCAGGAACAGTTTCCATGTTTCATTAACAGTTCTTGTTAATATTGTGTTTTCACCATGGTAACTGTCCTTTCAATATTAACCCCAAAATGCAACTTTATTTTCACTTTGTGTTATTTTTTTTTATATTTTAAATGACTGTGGTGGCTCATACCAACATTGTATTAACAAAAGCTTGGGACTGCTATTTAATAGCTTTAGCATAGGCCTAATGTTTATTTCTTAGTAGTCTTTACTATTAGTCATATTCTTACAATTTATGTGTACATGTTAAGTAAAGGGGGACATTGTGTGTGTTCAAAATTTTTAAGTAAACATGTATAATAATATGCCATATATATATATATATATATATATATATATATACATATATATATATACACACACACACACACATATATATATATATATATATACTCAATGTAAATTGTGATAATCGTAATTAATAATCGCAATTACAATTTCAAGGGAATAATCGACAATTATGATTTTTGTCATAATCGTGCAGCCCTACCTAAAAATGAGCGTAGTGTTTTAATGGTAGTAGGCGGAGGTATGGCTTTGACTGAAGCCGCTCGATCCTGTGTAATAGATCTATTTCCTGCACCAATTGTTTGACCCAGAAATGTGACTTGCTTTTTAGCAATTTGAGCTTTGTGAAAGCTGCATTTGTGTCCTTTTTTATGCAAATAGTCCAACAATGATGCCAATTCAGTTTGGTGTTCCTCGTGGTCTGTTGAGGCAATCAAAATATCATAGACATATTGGATCATAGTGGACTGTTTTACTGGACATTCTGGGTCACACAAATCACGTCTGACAGCCTGATGGTATATGGTCGGGGAGTTTTGAAATCCCTGGGCCAATCGGGTCCACTGATATTGTTCATGGTCAACTGTGAAAGCTAACCATGGCTGGCTGTCAGAGTGCAATGGTACAGAAAAGAATCCATTAGACATATCAATTACTGAAAAAATCTTACAATCTAATGGTAAGCCATTACAAATTGTAGATGGATCTGCCACTAGCGGGGTGATTTTATCAATGTTTTTATTGGCTACTCTGTAGTCTATGGTAAGTCTCCACGTTCCATTGGATTTCTTGATTGGCCATATGGGTGAGTTACAGGGACTGTTGGTTTTAACTAGCACTCCTTGCATCAGCAGCTTTTCTACAATAGGTTTGATTCCCTGTATGGCTTCCTTACTGATTGGATACTGTTTGGTAACCGGGGGTGGAGTTCCTGTCAATTTGACTGGTTCTACACCTGTCAATAAACCACAATCATCCTTGTCATTAGCCCAAATTGGATGATTCAGTAAGAAAGCATACTCTGGAGGGATTGCATTATTGGTAGAAACGTGTGCTGAGGAAATTTTAATGCTAGCAGATTCTGAGGACATGTCTAAAGTTAGATGTACTTGTCTCAGAAGATCCATGCCTAAAATTGCACCTGTATTCAATGGAGCACATAGCAATTTTGTAGTCAGAGTTTTCGGGCCAAATTGTACCTCTATGGGCGGGGTTTCATACAAAACAGAATCTTCACCTATTACGCCAGTTAAAGAAATTTTGGTTTTCTTGTACGGGATGTCTAAACCTTTAGCCAATTTTGTAGGAATTATTGTAATCTCTGCGCCTGTATCAAGCAAAAAATCAATCTCTTTTTCTTTTATGCTACCTTTCACAAAAATTCTTTTGTCATTATGATGGATTACAGGGGAAAGGTAGCTACTCACAGCCCCAACAATTAGTTTTTTTCCTGTTCTTTTGTGCTCTTAGAAGAGCCTGAGCGAGCTGCCCTAAAGTTTCAGTGGACATTTGCTGAACTACATCAGGATTGTAGGCAGGCTGAGAAGGAGCAGAATTATGCATTCTATTTCTTTTATTATCTTGCAACTTCTTCCTACATTCTTTCTCCCAATGCCCTGATTTTCCACAGTAGTGGCATGTGCTTTCTTTTTTAGTCCATCTATTGTCTTGTTTCATTGGGTTAAACGTAGCTGCTGCTATTCTCACTTGGGTTTTAACATCAGCATCCCTTTCCCATGTAGCTAAGCTGTCTAGGTTACTTCTGAGAGTTTCGTTAGCCCATGTAACATGTAGGAATGGCAAGGCTGATCTGTATTCAGCTATAAGACCATCTGCCCAAATACGGCTTAGAGCTCCTCTATCATCTAGTACACTTTCAGAATCCTCCACTATTCCACTGTACGTGGCAGCTGCCTGAGAAAATCTTTCAGTGTATTCACTTATAGTCTCTCCTTTCTTTTGTACACATAGTAACTTTTGACCAGTCTATTTTGGGTCCTAAGAGATCTTTTAGGATTTTCAAAACACCTTCTTTCAAATCGCCTTTACTGGCATGTTGAGTTCAGACGTAACAGCAGACTCAAAACTGTTGAATTCAGATTCAGTTAGAATTTGTGACATTAGCTGTGTAACTTCTGGCAACGACATGTCGTAAAGACGCATTTTACTGATCAATGCTCTTCTAAATTCAGAAAATTCTGTGCGTGCTGAGGGTAAGCTCTGGGATAGTCTCTCGATATCTTTGGGTCCTAGCGCTTTGGCAACAGTTTGTACTTGGACAACAGAAGAGTTGAGAGGAACACTTTCAGTTCCCTCAATTCCCTGAGACCTTCTCCTAGCGCCACACACCTTCACTGAATCTACTGGCTTATCAGTTACTGATTGGATGGCTACATCTGTTTCAAAAAAAGCTTGTAAGTCAGGGTAAATGTTATCTGGCTGACTAACTTCTACATCAGTTTTTTTCTATAGCTTTGTTGCGGCTCAATTTCTTAGTCAACGAAGATATTCTAGCACGTAGCTCATTTACCTGTTTCTCTAGCTCTGAGTTGCGCTTAGACTGTTCTGTGGCTTTTGCTAAGAAGAATTCTCTAAGAACACAAATAATGCCCTTCATATTGTTTTTTGCGGATGCTTGCTCCAAGCACCTTTTTACACTCATCTACTGACCAAGTTTTGTCTGGGTGAATTTCATATTTCTGAGTTAGTTCCTGTCTAACTTTTTCAGTGACTATAAGGTCCATTTGTTCTCTTAACGTATTTTTGAATTCGCTTTCTGACCACGATGGAGTCGCAAAGCCACCTTTTTCTGTTGTGGGGATCAGTCTGGCATTTTTTCTAAACATTTCTGTGAGTTTTCTTTGTTACCACACAATAAACAAAAAACTAAAACTTCTCTCTACTGTCTACAATAGAGGGTACACTTGTTAACACAGCTTAACTATTGTTAACTTTCCAAATGACCAACACTTCACACTTAACCTCCCTGCCTACAAAAAACAGAGGATAAAACCAAAATAACTAGCACGTAAAGCTAATTCTTCTCTGCCTAAAGCAAAGGGTACATAATATTAACCTGTAATATTAATCTTCCCTGACGGGCAGAGGGTATCTTTCATCTCTAAACAAAACTTTTTTTAGAGGATAACTTAGTTAACAAAACCCTGCAGCTGTCTGTTAACTCTTCTCTGAACGGCGCAGAGGAAAAAACACATATACTGGTCTGTAGCGGTTCTTTGAATGAAGTGAAAACTCACCAACCCTTGGTAGTAAAGGAAGATTCTGTAACTCAGTCAGGCTTTGAGATCTTTGAGCTTGAAGTTTCAATCTGGAGGAAGCTGGAAAGATTCAGTCTGGTAATCTTTGTTTAGCTGGAAGTTTCGCTCTGGATTTCAAAAGATGCAGTCTGGAAAGCAGATCTTTTGTTGAGCTTGCTGTTTCAATCTGGATTCAGGTCTTTGAGCTTGAAGTTCTTTGAGTTTCCTTTTTCTCCATCCGGGTTCACGGCACCAAGTTGTTGTGAACTTAGAATCGAAAGACCAGGAGACTTGGTTGTTTCTTCAGCAGGATTCTTTATTGAGAACACGAGCTGTCGGTAGCTGCAGTCACCAAGTCTGACATGAAATGTTCTCTTACAGTTTATATACATTTAGGGGCAGGAACCGAAAAAGACAGGTTTAGGAACCGGTTTTAGACAGAGCATTGCCCACCCTAATCCACTCAGCATATCTATTCAAACACTGAGACCCGAGTACAGGACTGGCTGGACTTTCTTGCTAAAACACAAACTCCAAGAGTTTCAGTAAAACAGGACTGACCAGAGTCGTTTGCTAGAAAACTCTGATAATCATAATTTAAACCTAACCTTAACATGCTAAATTCAATGTAAACCTAAATTAAACATTTTAATAAATCTGGATTCCCACAGTAACATACCAAAATCTGTCGCCATGATTTTTGGAATGACTTATCGCGAGAGGGAAAAATTTAGTTCTCTTACGAGAGTACTCTCGTATTGCGTAAGTTTAGCTTACGCTACGGGAAAACTCCTTTTCTCGAGAATACTGAAGCAAAAAATTATCCTTTAATTTTTAGAATGTAAAACGCATTTGCTGCAGCAGGCAGACATAGGCGAGACAGCTCGCGCGCCTATTGGCTGCTCTGCGGCAACTGCTGCAACCTATCAGTTAGGGCTGTACTCAACCAAAGAAAATCTTGGTCGACTGAAGTCCTGAAGTTTTCGACTAAAAAGCGACTAAAATCGACTAAAAATGACGTTAGAAAAAAAAACGTTAAATTAATTAGCTGCGCACTGTGCGCAGTACTTGGTAGCCTTGTTGTCTGCCTAAATGAATTATAAATAAACATAAAAAACTAGTAGGCTATTTGCAGTATTAAATCGTTTTTTGACGTAATTAATTTGCACTGAAATGAGTCTGACACACGAGTCTGTCGGCTGTCGGCTCTGACAGCGTTGCATCACGTGCACCTGCGCATTATCATAGCCTATGATTTCCTAAAATAGTACTATGTTGTCAACTAGTGATATCATGACAAGAACTTTTGAGGAATATGTAACATAATTTAGACAATTGTTTCTGTCATATGTATTATAATAACTGACAGACACTATAATTTCAGCCGCTCTGTGCAGCTCGCACAGAGTGAGGCTGAACCTATTTTTTACAGTCTATGGGCTGAACATAGGAGCTCAGCTTCGCGGCTGAGACACGAATAGACTATTAACTTAAAGCTTTTACTCTTAAACACAAAAGGCACGTCCACTTTAATAAAAAAATTATATTTATTAAACAAACCAGATCAAGTAATAATCAGCAAACCTTCTAGTAGCCTACTTTCTTCAATCTGTCCATCTTCTCCTGTGAGTTGAGCTAATCCAAAAGAAGTGAAAACAAGGGGGGTGTTCTGAAGACAGACTGTTACCTGTGAAACATGGGTGCTCTGAAAACACCCCCATTAGCAATTAGTGCTTTCCACCTGATGAAATGAACGCGGCAAAACTGATGAAATGAACGCGGCAAAACTGATTACCGGTAAATGAACGCGACAAAATCATGCATACCATGCATACCATGGCCGTTTTGCAGATCCACCAGGCCAACCTTCTCCGGTCACTGGACGCGGTTGGCCCATCTGCGGAGTGCGTGACGGACTTGAGGAGCGCAACAGACTTAGCTCTCAGAGCTACCAAGACCGCTGCTCAAGCTATCGGCCGCAACATGGCCGCTCTCACCGTCACTGAGCGTCACCTGTGGCTAATGCTGTCCGACATGTCCGAGTCTGACCACGCCACTTTCCTTGACGCCCCCGTGTCACCAGCGGGTTTGTTCGGTCCCTCGGTGAAGCGCCGATGGTCAAGCCCCGCTGCGGCCGGACCGCCATCGAAGTATGCACGAACCGCTCTCTCAGTTCCCTCAGCAGCCAACGAGTCAGTTCCACAACTCGCTCGCCTGCACATAAACGCCGTTCTATAATAACTGACAGACACTATAATTTCAGCCGCTCTGTGCAGCTCGCACAGAGTGAGGCTGAACCTATTTTTTACAGTCTATGGGCTGAACATAGGAGCTCAGCTTCGCGGCTGAGACACGAATAGACTATTAACTTAAAGCTTTTACTCTTAAACACAAAAGGCACGTCCACTTTAATAAAAAAATTATATTTATTAAACAAACCAGATCAAGTAATTATCAGCAAACCTTCTAGTAGCCTACTTTCTTCAATCTGTCCATCTTCTCCTGTGAGTTGAGCTAATCCAAAAGAAGTGAAAACAAGGGGGGTGTTCTGAAGACAGACTGTTACCTGTGAAACATGGGTGCTCTGAAAACACCCCCATTAGCAATTAGTGCTTTCCACCTGATGAAATGAACGCGGCAAAACTGATGAAATGAACGCGGCAAAACTGATTACCGGTAAATGAACGCGACAAAACTAATGAAATAAACGCGGCAAAAAATCGACCAATCAGAATTTTGGTCGAGCCAGAACGTATCGACCAAATAATCGACTAATCGACTGGGAGAATACAGCCCTACTATCAGTGCGTCTTGGCATGACTCCAGCGCCAATGGGAAGCCTTCCCGCGCTGTCGTCATAGCCCGCCAGAACAGGGTGTGGCTTCGCCTATAAAACCCCACTGCACAGGTTGCACAAGTGATTCCGTCTCCTTCAGCGAAGGACTTCGCTGGATCTAGAGAGAGAAGCAACGCCGTCGTTCAGCATATCAGCGGGACGAGCTCGAGTCAAGGACCCGGCTGGATATTCGCAACCTTCACTCGCCGTACCTGCTGCGCTCCCGGCGCTCATATCCTTTTTACAATCTCTCCGTGTGTGTTCGCCGCTGCGACACGCACGTTTTCCTTTTCCTCTAAAAGAGCTACGGCATTTTTCAATGCCCATCATGTCCTGCGGCTCGTGCCGAGCCGTTCTCAGCGACGGGGACCGCCACGAGCTGTGCGCTTCCTGTCTGGAAAAGGACCACGCGGATCACGCGCTCGCCAAGGGCGGCTGCCGTGAGTGCAAATCTTTGCCTCTCTCGACCCTGCGGGCTCGACAGTCTTTGTTTGCCATCAAAACCGCTATCTCTACGCCTTCTGCTGGGCCGCGCCGTAAAAAGCGCTGCTCACAAAGGCCACCAGAAGTCTCTGTGAAAGAGCACTCGCCGGCTGCGTCCCCGCGAGCCTCTTTCTCTGAGTCCCCCGTCTCTTTTCTCGACGGCCAACGCCCCGCTGTCGCAGCGCCCGACGAGATGGAGCGGGACATCGCGGAGGACGACAGCTGTTCGATTCTGGCGTCCGAGAGTGAGGGCTGGTCCATCCCGGACCCCGCACCGTCGACGCAGGAATCCTGCGTGAGGGCTTCTGTCGACGCCGAGCTTCTCCGTCTTATCACTATGGCCATAGAAGACCTCGGCCTCGAGTGGTCAACGCCCAAGGAGCCCGCGCCTAACAGGTTGGATGGCTGCTTTCTGCCTGGACGCCGCTCTGCACCTGTTTTGAGGACCGCTCCCTTCCTCCCCGAACTGCATGATGAGCTCTCCAAGTCTTGGGGAGCTCCGTTCTCAGCCAGGCTAAAATCCTCTGTCTCTTCGACGCTCTCCGCGGTTGACAGTGCGAAAGACAGGGGATATCTTTGTGTTCCTCCCGTCGAGGAAGCGGTAGCGACTCACTTGTGCCCGCCCTCTGCGGGATGGCGGTCCAAGCCGAGCCTACCCACTAAAGCCTGCCGAACGACTTCAACGCTGATCGGTCACGCCTACGCCGCCGCCGGTCAAGCTGCCTCCGCTCTGCATACCATGGCCGTTTTGCAGATCCACCAGGCCAACCTTCTCCGGTCACTGGACGCGGTTGGCCCATCTGCGGAGTGCGTGACGGACTTGAGGAGCGCAACAGACTTAGCTCTCAGAGCTACCAAGACCGCTGCTCAAGCTATCGGCCGCAACATGGCCGCTCTCACCGTCACTGAGCGTCACCTGTGGCTAATGCTGTCCGACATGTCCGAGTCTGACCACGCCACTTTCCTTGACGCCCCCGTGTCACCAGCGGGTTTGTTCGGTCCCTCGGTGAAGCGCCGATGGTCAAGCCCCGCTGCGGCCGGACCGCCATCGAAGTATGCACGAACCGCTCTCTCAGTTCCCTCAGCAGAGGCGACTCGAAGGGTGTATCCAGCAGCCAACGAGTCAGTTCCACAACTCGCTCGCCTGCACATAAACGCCGTTCTCACGGCGAGCCACATATCTCTCGAAAAGAGCATTATCTCGGGTCATATTCCGGCTCAGGCCGAAGGTGTCTTAAATGTAGGACAGGTGCCCACTGCCCAGTGTCCACCCCTACACAAAAACACTACCCTCACTGTGTGTCACACTCATTCAAGGTCGAAAACAATAAAGCTGGCTCAAGCCGCCCGACCGCTAAGTGTAAGAATTGTGCCCACTCCCCAGTGTTCACTCTTACACACAAGCACTACCCATGCAGTGTCCCACACCACCACAGGGTCCATATCAGTCAAACCGGCTCTCGCCGTTCATGTTCTAAGTGCAGGAAATGTGCCCGCTGTACAGAGCTCACCACCGCTTGTGAATATGACTGTATCTGCGCCGCGCACACGCGAAAGCGTGGGAAAGCATTCCAGGGGCTTCGAAATGGGTGCTAAATATAGTGAAACGGGGATACTCGCTACAGTTCGCTCGCAGACCACCGCGCTTCATAGCCCGAGTCGAAACCTCGGTGAATCAGGAAGTAGCACACCTACTTCGCACCGAAATAGCGAATTTACTGAGAAAAGGGGCTGTGGAAGCAGTCCCCTCGGCAGGAAGCGAGTCGGGGTTTTACAGCCGTTACTTCTTAGTACCAAAGAAGGATGGCGGGCTCCACCCTATACTAGATCTCTGGCACCTGAACAAAGCGCTGGTGAAGCGCTCGTTCAAAATGATTACAACCAGACAAATTCTCGCTCGAATTCGACCCGGGGACTGGTTTATATCAGTGGATCTGAAGGATGCTTATTTTCAGATCCAAATAGCAGCCCGTCACAGGCCCTTCTTGAGGTTCGCCTTCGAGGGCCGGGCTTATCAGTACACCATTCTTCCCTTCGGCCTGTCTTTGGCACCTCGTACATTTACGAAGTGCATGGACACGGCCGTCGTGCCCCTCAGGCAAAGGGGCGTGAGAGTCCTGAACTTTCTGGACAACTGGCTAATTATAGCGCAGTCAAAAGAAGAATTGGTGTTACACAGAACACTACTGCTGACCCATCTCGAGCAGTTGGGTCTCAGAGTCAACTGGGCCAAAAGCATTCTACTCCCCAGCCAGAAAATTTCCTTTCTGGGGATAGAACTGGACTCCAACTGTATGGTGGCGTGCCTGACGCGAGAACGCGCGGCAGTGATACAGCGCCTGGCAGCGACATTCACTTTGGGGAAACATTTCCCCCTCAGAGTGTTCCAGAGGATGATGGGTCTCATGGCCTCAGCCTCATCAGTACTACAGTTGGGTTTGATGAATATGTGCCCTTTTCAACTATGGTTGAGACGGCGAGTACCAGCGCGAGCATGGACCTCAGGTCTGCTCCGTCTCACGGTGAATCAGACATGCGTTTCCGCCCTGAAACTGTGGACGAGACCCGGCTGGTACCAGTCAGGCGTGAACCTGGGCATCGCTTCACGAATATGGAGCCAGCACAATCTGCGCTCGCTGAGAGCGGCGCACGTGCCGGGGGTCCTAAACGTGGGCCCAGATATGCTATCCAGGGCAAAGCTCTCCCCAGGAGAGTGGTCCCTGCACCCCCTCACGGTGCGAAATATCTGGGACGTTTTCGGCAGAGCAGAGGTAGACCTGTTCGCGTCGCAAGCCAACGCTCACTGCCCAATGTTCTTCTCGAAAGAGATGGATGCGCTGGCCCAAACTTGGCCCAGACGCCCGCTGTATGCTTTTCCCCCGGTCGCTCTGTTACCACAGGTAATCAAACGACTCAGGGAGAGCAAATGCTCGATACTTCTTATAGCTCCGCTATGGGAGAATCAAGTCTGGTTCCCAGAACTGATAGAACTAGAGAGCGCAGCTCTCTCTGTTGTCTCAGGCCCAGGGAGCGATTTGGCACCCATACCCCGAGCTGTGGGCTCTGCATGTGTGGGTGATCAACTACCACCACTGCACCTCCCAGAGGGAGTGCTGAACACGATCACAGAGGCAAGAGCTCCGTCTACTAGAAGGCTTTACAACTCTAAATGGTCAGTGTTTGCTGAGTGGTGCTCAGCTCATGATTTAAACCCGCTAAAAGGGGAGGTAACGGTGGTTCTTTCTTTCCTACAAGAGCTGTTGGACAGCGGGAGAACCCATTCCACGCTCAAAGTGTACGTGGCGGCTATAGCAGCGTTCACAAACCCTGCAAGTGGCCAGTTGTTAGGAAAGAACAACGTCATAATTCGTTTCCTAAGGGGTGCTAGGAGGATGAATCCTCCTCGGCCACCCTCGGTTCCGGTTTGGGACCTTTCTACGGTCCTCGAGGCCATGAAGGGCGAACCGTTTGAAACTCTGCACACGGTAGGATTAAAACACCTATCGTTTAAAACCGCTTTTCTGCGGGACATACCGCCGACACGTCCACGGTCCACACACCCCTCTCCAGCAGTGGTACCCGCAAGTGTTCAAACTGAGACCGCTGGTCCCTCTTCGGAGGCCCAGCGTGTTTCGTTTGGAGCTCCAGAGGAGGATGCAATGTCGATCGCTGCATCACAAGGTGGGCGTGAGTCCTCGGGAAGTGAGGATTCGGCTGTGTTGCCGCCCTCGGGTGTGACAGCATTGCCCGAGTCTGATCCCGAGCTGACTGCCATGCTTTCCCGGGCAGCCGCGGCCATTGGGCTTGAGTGGTCCCCGCCACCCGATCCAGTGCGCTCGCGGCTGGATGATTGGTTTTTGGGAGCGGCCGCTGACACCCGTCGCCGCCCAACCCCAATGCCATTCTTCCCGGAAGTGCATGAGGAAGTCACGCGGTCCTGGAAGGCTCCCATGTCTTCCCGTGATCGTTCGTCGGCTTTCTCCGCCTTTCCTCCCCTCGATAAGGCTGATGCTTGTGGGTACACTGGGATTCCCCCGGTGGAGCGTTCTGTCGCGATGCAGCTGTGTCCGGCAAGCGCTTCATCGCGTGGTCATCCAAAGCCTGTAGACTCTTGTCTACCATGGTGGCGAAGTCTTACAGAGCGGCGGGACAGGCAGCTGCCTCTTTGCATGCCATGGCCATCTTGCAGGTTTACCAGGCCAAGATGCTCCGTGACATGCACGAGGGTAGGACAGACCCAGGGCTCTTCGATGAGCTGCGCGCCGCCACCGACCTCGCTCTCCGAGACCAGGTTTGCGAACACAGGGACCTAGTGCTCCGGCACCTAGCTCGTCTGGGCCTTCGGGTCAACTGGGAGAAGAGCAAACTCTACCCCGTGCAGAGGATCTCTTTTCTCGGTATGGAGATCGACTCGGTCGCCATGTGCGCGCAGCTTACGAGCGAGCGCGCGCAGTCACTGCTGACTTGTCTTTGTCAGTTCGAGGGAAAGAGTGCGGTTCCACTGAAACTTTTTCAGAGGCTCCTGGGGCATATGGCATCCACAGCCGCAGTAACGCCGCTGGGATTGCTTCATATGAGACCGCTTCAGCTTTGGCTTCGCGATCGAGTCCCGAGGTGGGCATGGCAACACGGCACGCTCCGAGTCCCAGTGACTCCAGCCTGCCGTCAGACCTTCACCCCGTGGACGAACCTCAATTTTCTACGGGCCGGAGTGCCCTTAGAACGAGTTTCCCGGCATGTTGTTGTATCAACAGATGCCTCCACCACGGGCTGGGGCGCCATGTGCAATGGTCATGCTGCCGCGGGTTCCTGGACAGGACCCCAGCGCCTTTGGCATGTCAATTGCCTCGAGTTGCTGGCTGTACGTCTCGCCCTGCACCGCTTCCATGCGCTGCTCAGGGGTCAGCACGTACTAGTCCGATTGGACAATACCGCGACAGTAGCGTACATCAACCATCAGGGTGGTCTACGCTCCCGCCGTATGTCGCAACTCGCTCGCCACCTCCTCATATGGAGTCAGAAGCATCTGAGGTCGCTTCGAGCCATTTATATCCCGGGACACCTGAACCAGGCGGCCGACGAGCTGTCTCGAGTTCGGCCTCTCGCTGGAGAATGGCGACTCCATTCCCAGTCGGTCCAACTGATTTGGGATCAGTTCGGGGACGCACAGGTAGACCTGTTTGCCTCTCACGACTCGTCCCACTGCGACCCTTAATTATTCCCTGACCGAGGGCACGCTCGGCACGGATGCACTGGCGCATAGCTGGCCGCGGGGCCTACGCAAGTATGCGTTTCCCCCAGTGAGCCTTCTTGCGCAGACCTTGCGCAAGATCAGGGAGGACGAGGAGCAGGTCATTTTGGTTGCCCCGTATTGGCACAACCGGACCTGGTTCTCCGAACTAATACTCCTCGCGACAGCACCTCCCTGGCCAATTCCTCTGAGGAAGGACCTCCTTTCTCAGGGACGGGGCACCCTTTGGCACCCTCGTCCTGATCTTTGGAACCTCCACGTGTGGCTCCTGGACGGGACGAGGCAGGTTTGAGTACCCTACCACCAGCGGTGGTGGCTACCATCACTTCCGCTAGAGCATCGTCCATGAGACTTGCCTATGCGTTGAAGTGGAACCTCTTCATCAACTGGTGTTCTTCTAAACATCAAGAACCCACGAAATGCCCCATCAGTGTCGTGCTTTCCTTCCTGCAAGAAGGGTTGGAGCGAAGGCTGTCTCCCTCCACCCTGAAAGTGTATGTTGCCGCCATTGCCGCACATCACGATGCAGTTGATGGTAAGTCTCTGGGAAAGCACGACCTGATCATCAGGTTCCTGAGGGGAGCAAGGAGACTAAATCCTCCTCGTCCTCCCCTCATACCCTCTTGGGACCTCTCAGTGGTTTTAACTGCCCTGCAGAGTGCTCCCTTTGAGCCTCTGCAATCAGTGGAGCTTAAGTTCCTGTCTATGAAGACAGCGCTCCTGGTTGCATTGGCCTCCATCAAGAGGGTAGAGGACCTGCAGGCATTTTCGGTTGACGAAGCGTGCCTGGAATTCGGGCCGGCTAACTCTCACGTGATCCTGAGACCCCGGCCTGGTTACGTGCCCAAGGTTCCTACCACACCCTTTCGAGACCAAGTGGTGAACCTGCAAGCGCTGCCCTTGGAGGAGGCAGACCCAGCCTTGGCACTGCTCTGTCCAGTACGCGCCCTTCGTGCTTACGTAGACAGAACGCAGTGTTTCAGGACCTCAGACCAGCTCTTTGTCTGTTATGGTGGGAAGCTGAAGGGAAAGGCTCTCTCAAAGCAAAGGTTATCTCACTGGATAGTGGATACCATTGCTTTGGCATACCCGCAGCAAGGTCGTCAATGCCCCCTTGGTGTGAAAGCCCACTCCACTCGTAGTCTGGCTTCCTCTTGGGCTCTAGCGCATGGCGCCTCGCTAACAGACATTTGTAGAGCTGCAGGCTGGGCGACACCCAACACATTCGCGAGATTCTATAATCTCCGAGTAGAGCCAGTTTCTTCTCATGTACTCGCTTCAACCAGCCGGTACTAGATTCTGCTCAGGTGTCTTCGCTTGCTCGCCATTCCTCTCCACGGACGGGATACGTGCGATTATCTTCTCAGGTGAGTCTGATAAGCTCTGAGTTTCCTCCAGCACTGGTTACATCAACGCCTGACTTATGCCATTCTGCCATAAGGTGCCTCCATGTGCATGGTCCCCCCTCTGGGCGACCCCCACATGTGTTTTCCACTGTAAGTCTCTTTTTGAGCGTGTGTCTTTCCCTTGGCAAGCCACCTTGCCACCCCTGGGGTTTAAATATTCCACCTGCGGCTGGACAACCCAGTGATACTCCATATGCAGCCCTCGGGGTCATATGTGTATTCCATTAGGGGCATAATTGCATATTTCCTCTGAGATATGCTTCCCAGTGTACCTTGGTATTCCTGTGTTTGGCAGGACTCCTTTGTTCGTGCTAGTCTCACAACAGGGAGCTCAGACTTACGCAGGGCACTGGATGACAGCCGAGGTGGCGTGATTAGACTGGAACCCCAATCGTCGTCATCCGACGTAACTCGGAGTGACCCCAAAAGGGAACGTCTCGGTTACGGATGTAACCCTCGTTCCCTGAGTAGGGAACGGAGACGTTACGTCTTCCTGCCACTTCCGCTGTATCGCTGAAAAACGCCTGGGTCCAGTTTCGACTACTCAGCGAAGACATATCTGCATGTTGCCAGCGTACTTCCTTATATACCCCCTGCGATGGGCGGAGATACGCTATGCAAATTCCGCAGACCCATGGCATTTCATTGCCATTGGCTCGTTTTATATACTCGAAGGTGATAGGCTTCTAGGCGAAACCCCAATCGTCGTCATCCGATGTAACGTCTCCGTTCCCTACTCAGGGAACGAGGGTTACATCCGTAACCGAGACGTTCCCTCTCCAGAGAGAACCGAGGTTATGTTAGTAACCGAGTGCCGTTTTAATCGCATAACATCTGTTAATGGAAACGCCGTCATTTTATCGACATTATATCACAATATCACAAAAGTTTTGCGCAAATCTGTAATGAGAACGCAGCTACTAGTCGCATTTCCATTACAGATTTGCGATTTTTTTCTGAATGTCGACAAAAAACTATTGCGAAATGACGGTGTTTCCATTAACCGATGTTATGTGACTAAAACTATTTTTTTTTCTCTCGCGATAAGTAAAATCATTCCAAAAACCATGGCAACGGATGTTGGTAGGAATATGTATATCCCAGCCAGTGCACTAGCCATTATTATTAATCGAAGGAGATGTATGTGTGTTTTCAAAGCATTAATGGTAAGGAACGACCCTTATATTTGTGAGCGGCACATATGAGGTGTTTCTGGGTGTTTCTCCCTCATATCTGCTTCGAGGTCTTGATTGTGGCATTTATTTGAGGTTTAGAATCCATTTTTCCTGTAATTATTTTGTCTTATATGAATTTAATAAAGAACTCTGTCTCGTATTATGTCCAAACATACCGCGTCATCTACGTCAGGTGACCTGTAAATGCACAAAAACGTACTCGGTTACCTAATGTAACCTCGGTTCTCTCTAGAAGAGGGAATGAGTATTGCGTAAGTATAGCTTACGCTACGGGAAAGTCTTCTTTCTTCGAGATCTGAAGCCAAAAATTATCCTTAATTTTGTATTCATTGTCAACGCAGTGCGGCAGCCGGCAGACCAAGGCAGGCTGTATAAGCGTGCTCATTGGCTGCTCGGCAGCAACTGCTTAAGCCTATCAGTAAGCCTCGTGGAACGTGGCATCCAATGAGGGCTTCGCGCCCTCCACACCCTTCTAACCGTCAAGATGGGTGTGGCCAGTGTGTATATAACGAGAGCTCACAGGCTGAATATCTGGTTTTCGTAGTCTGAAGCGCAAAAGCTCGTGGCGCGACATGGCAGGTTACCCAATACTCGTTCCCTCTTCTAGAGAGAACCGAGGTTACATTAGGTAACCGAGTACGTTCTCTTACGAGAGGTTTTCTCGTATTGCGTAAGTATAGCTTACTC
Organism: Scardinius erythrophthalmus; assembly: GCF_964197995.2. Classification (NCBI taxonomy): domain Eukaryota; kingdom Metazoa; phylum Chordata; class Actinopteri; order Cypriniformes; family Leuciscidae; genus Scardinius; species Scardinius erythrophthalmus. The sequence goes on along the minus strand of NC_138237.1, from coordinate 29,185,207 downwards.
TACGGGAACCCCTTGTCAACGCCGTGCGCGCCGAGCAACCAGCACATGAATCCCAGGGAGACCGGGGAAAAACATTCTGCTGGAACAGGTGGCCGGTTGGAGAGACGGGCCAACACAGTACAAAGCACTTCACTCAGTGTATACAATAGAGCGGCGTGGCCGGTCTATAAGTATATATCAATGCAAAACAGTGGGGCCGGCAGCGCGAGCCCACACAGTACATAAGCACTCATTAGGGTAATAAAGAGCGACATCATCGGTCTTTGATGAAGAGAATAACCCCCCCCACGCGCGACAGAGTGGAAGACGGGCGGGCCAGCTCCGGTAAACAGCGCGTAACGTAACCAGCCGGTCTGAGTATAAAACACTTCGCCCTAAGTGCCAGAAACATCGCCAGCATGTAGCAGTAGTCTGCACATAAGCGACTGGGCAGAGCATACATGTCACTTATACTGACAGCAATTTAGCCTGTAAGGCGGGAATTTCCAGGTTATAAAACCTCACGAATGTCGATGGGGAGGCCCAGCCCGCCGCCATACAAATATCGTGGATAGAAATTCCACTGGACCGGGCCCACGAGGAGGCCATGCCTCTAGTAGAGTGGGCTCTGATACCCAGAGGGCACTGCAGGTGTTTGGAGGCATAAGCTGCTGCAATCGCGTCCACTATCCACCTGGACAGGCTCTGTTTCGAGGTGGCGAGACCCTTGGTGCGCCAGCCGAAGGAAACAAAGAGCTGCTCGGAATGCCTGAAGGCGGCAAGAGCGCGTGATGTAAACTCTCAGTGCCCTGACAGGGCATAGGAGGTTATCACTGTCCCCATTATCGGATGTTGGCAGAGCCGAAAGGGAAATGATTTGTGCCCTAAAAGGGGTTCCAATCGCTTTGGGGACGTAACCGTGTCTCGGTCTGAGAATGACTTTCGAGTCGTTCGGTCCGAACTCAAGACATGCAGGGCTAATAGATAGCGCGTGCAAATCCCCCACGCGTTTTACTGAAGACAGAGCTATCAGGAAAACGGTTTTGAGCGACAGGTACTTTAAATCCACGGATTCAAGCGGTTCAAAGGGAAAAGCCTTCAGGGCCTCCAGGACCAAGGACAGATCCCAAATAGGAACCGAGGGGGGCCGCGGGGGATTCATCCATCTAGCTCCTCTGAGGAAGCGGATAATGAGCTCGTTCCTTCCTATTGCCCGGCCGTGCATCGTCTCAGCGAACGCTGCAATAGCCGCCACATACACTTGAAGGGGACCTGCCCTTGTCCAACAGCTCTTGTAGGAAGGAGAGCACCCGCGGGACCCCACATGCACGTGGATCCAAGTTCTTAGTAGTGCACCATTTAGAAAACACCGACCATTTAGACGCGTAGAGCCGTCTCGTGGAGGGGGCTCTAGACTGCGTGATCGTGTTCACGACCCCTTCTGGCAGGTCAACGGGTATCCGTTGATTACCCATGCATGCAGAGACCATCGTTCTGGATGGGGATGCCAGATCGATCCACCGGCTTGAGAGAGGAGATCCTTTCTCACCGGGATCGGCCATGGGGATGAGTGCGACAGCCTCACTAGCTCTGGGTACCAGGTTTGGTTCTCCCAACGCGGGGCTATAAGAAGCACTGGGTGGTGCGTTTCCCTGATCCTCGAAATGACCTGTGGTAACAGGGAGATCGGGGGAAAAGCGTACAGCGGGAGGCTGGGCCAAGTCTGGGACAGCGCGTCCTCGCTTTTCGAGAAAAATTTCGGGCAGTGAGTGTTGTCTCTCGACGCAAAGAGGTCGAACTCTGCTCTGCCGAATAGGCGCCAGAGAAACTGGACTGTCTGGGGGTGCAGGGACCATTCTCCCGGGGTAATGTTGTCTCTGGACAGTCTGTCTGGACCGACATTCAGGTGGCCCGGCACGTGCGCGGCTATCAGCGAGCGCAAGGAGCGGTGAGCCCACACGAGAAGGCGTTCTGTCAGCTTTTGCACAGGTTCCTGGATCTGACACCGCCCTGTCGGTTCACATAAGATACCACGGACATGTTGTCCGAACGGACTAGCACATGGTGATCCTGTATGAATGGGAGGAAGCGCTTGAGCGCGTTCTCGACCGCTATCATCCCCAAACAGTTTATGTGGAGGCATTTCTCCTGGTCTGACCACAGGCCAAAGACCGGTTTGCCCTCGAAAAGAGCGCCCTAACCTGAGGTGGAAGCGTCCATCGAGATAACTTTGCGGTGTGAGATGGCTCCCATTGTCACTCCCCGCTGGTACCAGTCGGCCGCTAACCAGGGCTTCAGTGCTGAAACGCAGCTCTGAGTCACTCTGATTCGAATGCCGCCGGAAGCCCAGGCTCTGTGAGGCACTCGGACATTCAGCCAGCGTTGTAGCGGGCGCATACGTAACAGGCCCAGCTGAAGCACTGCTGCAGCTGAAGCCATACAACCCAGCATCCTCTGAAATGTCTTGAGAGGTGCGGTGCTGCCCAGCTGGAAGGACGCGGCCAGGTGTCGAATGCAGCGCGCGCGCTATGTTGACAGGCGGGCCGTCATTGCCACAGTGTCCAGATCCAAACCCAGAAAAGAGGTTGATTGACTGGGCACTAATGAGCTCTTGGTCCAGTTGACCGTGAGCCCCAGGCTGTCCAGGTGGCTTAGAAGCACTGTTCTGTGGGCGATGAGTTCGGCCTCTGACTGTGCTAGAATTAGCCAATCGTCCAAGTAATTCAGAATTCACATTCCCCGACCCCTCAGGGGAGCGAGGGCCGTGTCCATGCACTTCATAAATGTACGGGGTGCCAACGACAGGACAAAAGGCAGGACGGTGTACTGATATACCTGACCGTCGAAGGCGAATCTCAAGAATGGCCTGTGACGGGGTATTATCTGGATCTGAAAGTACGCGTCTTTTAGATCGAGAGATATAAACCAGTCCCTCGGGCGAATTTGCGCGAGGATTTGCCTGGTTGTGAGCATTTTGAACGGTCTTCTCATAAGAGCCTTGTTCAAATGTCTCAGATCCAAAATTGGTCTGACAGCTCCGTCCTTCTTGGGAACGAGGAAATAACGGCTGTAAAAGCCCGACTCGCTCATAGAAGGAGAAACCGGTTCTATAGCCCCTTTGCACAGAAGTGTAGCTATTTCTGCTTGAAGTAGATGTGCTACTTCCCCATTCACTCTGGTCTCGATACACGCTTGAAAGCGCGGAGGGCGGCGAGCGAACTGCAGAGTATAGCCCTGTTTTACTGTGCTCAGCACCCATTCTGACGCGCCTGGAATAGCTTCCCACGCTTTTGCGTGTGCAGCCAAGGGCAGAATGGCCTCCGGGCTCTGATCACCGCGCAACACGGGCTCGAGAGCTCGAAAAGGAGGGGCGGGCGCAGCGCGCGCGCTTTCGGTGCTTAGATACGGCGGATCGCACACAGCGATAGCTGGCCGTTTTACACACAGTGTCCCGGTGGCTTGGACGGGGAACATATAGGGCCCTATCTTGCACCCAGCGCAATGGACTTTGTACACCGACGCATGTATCATTCCTATTTTGCACCCGCGCAAAGCGCGCTTTTCCCTCCACAGAAGCACGTCGCTAAACTAGGGAATGAACTTGCGCTCTCAGGGCGGTTCAGCGCAAAAAAGGAGGCGTGTTCCGGCGCAAACGTTCCTTCATGCTATTTTGCAGGTTTAGAAAACAATTGCGCCACTAACCAGGAAAAAATTGTTTAAAGTCAGTGGCGCGTTGCGCATGTTATTCATAAGCTATTTTAAGGGGCGCATGCTTGGCCATAATCAATGTAGCGTGTGCACAACGCACACTTTGATTCTCTCATCTACACAGAAGCAGCAGTTTTCATTTTTGCAAATCATACATTATTACGATAGATAGATAGATAGATAGATAGATAGATAGATAGACAATTTATTATAAAAGCATACATCTAGCTTACACATTTACCCAAATTATCATACGCCTTTTTAACCGAAGTTAATTTGGGTGGGTTTCTCCATCCCCAACGTCCCTGGCGAGAGCGTTGCTCTCCTTGGCTGTGAACCGCTCCTGGCGTGCGCCTGGCAAATCCGCCGTTATGATAGGAATCCGCTTTAGAACAAGCGCGCCTGCTCTTAAAGGGAATGTGAGATGACGCTCTGATTGGTTTATTTCACGTTACGCCCAAACCACACCTATGAATAATGAAGCTCTTCAGACCAACCCATTTTAGATTTGCGCCTGGCGCAAGAGTCATTTATCCCGCCGGGAAAATAGCAACAGCACCAAGACCAGCCCACAAAGTTACTTGCGCTTTGCGCTTTGCCACTTGCGTTTCAGATCGTTAAAATAGCGCCCATAGTGTGAGTCGCGACGCGCGAGGGCGGCGTCGGGGGCGAAATGTTCGTTAGTATGTGTGAGCGCTCGAGGGCGGGCACAGGATTTACATTTAAAACATGACCGGTCGTGAGAGGCCGTGTGACAGAGCGGGCAGTGAGTAGGTGTGGGCACGGTGAGGTGGACACGTGACGTACTTTTAACACTCGACTCGAGCGGCTTCTGCCTACTTTATGAGAGTGGGCTCTGTGAGAGACACGGGATTTATACTACCGGGCATTATGCTCATTTGAGATTTCTCTGGGTCGCCGTGAGAACGGTGGTTGCGCGCAGGCGAGCGGGTAGATATACCGGTTCGTTGGCTGCGAGGTAAACATCTGCAGTAGCCGTGGCAACGGGGACTGACAGAGCGCAGCCGCAGCGGGACTTAACCGTATTTTCTTCCCTTGTGTATAGACGCTCATAAACAATCAAGCACCATGTGGTGCGAGAGGCGGGTTCGCTTTCTGTATGTAAGAAAAGCTGGCCGCGAGCTCGAAGAAGCGAACAGTAAAAAAAAAAAAAATTTTATCTGCCGCGAGAGCTGGGCTCGAACATGGGTCTCTGGCGTTACAGCCTATGATTCTGCCACTGGGCTACAGGGAAGAACACATTAGCTTCGGTCAGCGCGAGCATATAAGAGTACGACCTCATGTTTGTTTGCAGTCGTGCGTGTATTAAAAACAGGCTCGTTTACTGCAATAGTAATATTTCCAGCCGCCTGAACTTAAGAGGGGACTGAGAAATGTTTGAGAATTGGCGGTTTGTCCGGCCACAGCGGGACGAAAACCCTCTCTCTCCTCTTTTCGCCGGTGAGTGAGGCGCGCGCGCTGAACGTTGCTTGTGACCGTCCGCTCTGTCATCCCTTGTGAACGGCGCAATCTGTGCGGCCCAACAAGGGGGAGTGCGGGTTCGCTTTCTGTATGTAAGAAAAACTGGCCGCGAGCTTGGAGAAGCGAACAGCATAAATTATTATCTGCCGCGAGAGCCGGGATCGAACCCGGGTCTCTGGAGCAAAAGCCTAAGATTCTGCCACTAAGCCTGAACACATTAGCTGTAGGTTAGAGCGAGCATATAAAGCATCATGTCTTGTGACGGCATTTCCTTGCAGGCATGCGTGTATTTAAAACAGGCTCGTATATTTCAATATGAACAATTCCAGTCGCCTGAACTTAAGAGGAGACTGAGAAATGTGTGAGAAATTGAGGTAGGTCCGCGCGAGGACGGAGTAGCTTTCTTGTAACGTAAAGAGAGCTCCAGGACCGTCCGTTTCTGCCATCCCTTGTGAGCGGCGCAGTTTGCGCGGCTCGAACAGAGGGGGAGGAAGCTCGCTCCGAGACCGTCCACTTGGTTTGAAGATACTAGGGGTGTCCATGGTTAACCGATTAACCGATTAACCGTTAAAAATTGCGTAACCGAGTGAAACATTTTGCTCGGTTAAGTGGCGTCAATGGTGTGCATTGAATTTAGTTGTAATACATTTTTGCACCGCCAGAGACCGCTAGACCAGTTTTCTAATATGAAGCGGGCAAAGAAAGCGCGCGTCCGAGAATGAAGGCTGTGCGCGAGCCAGAAACAAATATAGTCAGTCAGTATCCGCGCCACTGATCGCAGCACAATAATATCTGTCTGCAGAGCCGCAGAGCCACAGCTTTACACCAGCAGTTTTACCCCGCGCATGCGCAGTTTCATCACAACAGTTTTACCCGCAGAGTCCGTTTACCGTTACATTAACCCATACAATTTGTATTATGCATTTCCTAAACATGTACTTGCTAATCAAACACTTTATATGAACAAACTACTAATCTATAAAACACAATCGGTCTTCCGACCTTTTACTGTGTTAATATGCGCGAGGGAGAGAGAGCAATACAGCGCTCGTGTTGTTTGAAGGCGGTGAGAGTGCGCGCGCGCGCGGCCGGGGCTCTCTCACTGTTTGTTCTTATGCGCCCTGTCCACTGATCTAAATAATTAGTTGTTACGACGACTTATTTGTTCCCTCGTTTTAATAAATCGTGGACACGTTGAACTATTTCCCTCCCTCATTTTGATTTAACGTGGCCAAAAACAGTTTGATACTATTAATTAGTGAATGCTAAAGACCTATATTTTGTGAATTGGTGAATATTCAGGTGAATTATTTCGTGGCCACGAATTAATAATAATTATTAAACTGTTTTTCGTCCCTGTGAAGATAGCTCTTCAGTGAAGGCCGACTACAGCTTTTTATTCCTTTTTTTTTTTTGTGAATTGGTGAATATTTATCAGTATCAGGTGAATTGTTGTGGCCACGAATTAATAATACCTCAGCACGTTTTACAAGCCCCTTCTCGATCGCAGCGGCAACGAGCACTTTGATCACTTGATTTAAAAAACAAAACATTTCAGCGCTAGATCGCCTAAAAAAAAAAAAAAAAACGAACGAAATGAATGCTCTGCTAGTTAACTGAAGATGTTTTGTTTATTTGTATTGGTATTCATGCCGCGAGATGTTTCAAAAGTGGTGACAATATCGACCTTAGAAAATAGTGGTGGGGACATGTCCCACCCGCAAATTTTGCCTATCTCGGGGTTGCGGCGCGCACACTATGGTTAACCGAGTATTAACCGCTAAGGGCCTCGGTTAACGGTTAATGAAAAACTTGAAAACGTGCAGCCCTAGAAGATACCATTATAGAGATCAGTGTTTGCTTTAGTTGGGTTCTTGACTTTTTAACATTAGTTTCTCTCTTGCTGTTTGAACTGTGATTTTGCAGGTCACACTTGTGCATGCACACATGGTTTGTGAATGACTGCCTTAATTATGATGCCAAAATCATCATATAGCCTGTTGAATCACTAACCTCATTCAGAGTTTAATCTTGTATCAAAAGTGTTACATTGCCATCACTGTTAAACTACAGCAATGAGTTAGAATGATGATTTTTTAACACATCATGCACAACCAAAGAAACAGAGCTACACTATATTGTAGAAACACAGAGATATCAAAATTTAGCACATAATTCTCAACAATGGTGGCAATATTGTTTTTATTTATTTTTTATTCATGCAGCAGTGCATGCTGGGAGTTTTCTACTATCCTGGAACCCAGCATGCATTGTGACATGAAACTTTTGATTGTCACCATTGTTCAGATTCATGTGCTGATGTCTGTGTGTGTCTGAGTTAAGGAGTTCAAAAATGTTTTAATGCACTATATGATTTCAATATCCTTCAGAATAACTGGTTACAGAAATATTGCTGTATTTCATGTTGTATATTAACAGATACAGTGAAGAAAATAAGTATTTGAACACCCTGCTATTTTGTAAGTTCTCCCACTTAGAAATCATGGAGGGGTCTGAAATTGTCATCGTAGGTGCATGTCCACTGTGAGAGACATAATCTAAAAAAAAAAAATCCAGAAATCACAATGTATGATTTTTTAACTATTTATTTGTATGATACAGCTGCAAATAAGTATTTGAACACCTGAGAAAATCAATGTTAATATTTGGTACAGTAGCCTTTGTTTGCAATTACAGAGGTCAGACGTTTCCTGTAGTTTTTCACCAGGTTTGCACACACTGCAGGAGGGATTTTGGCCCACTCCTCCACACAGATCTTCTCTAGATCAGTCAGGTTTCTGGGCTGTCGCTGAGAAACACGGAGTTTGAGCCCCCTCCAAAGATTCTCTATTGGGTTCAGGTCTGGAGACTGGCTAGACCACGCCAGAACCTTGATATGCTTCTTACAGAGCTACTCCTTGGTTATCCTGGCTGTGTGCTTCGGGTCATTGTCATGTTGGAAGACCCAGCCTCGACCCATCTTCAATGCTCTAACTGAGGGAAGGAGGTTGTTCCCCAAAATCTTGCAATACATGGCCTGGTCATCCTCTCCTTAATACAGTGCAGTCACCCTGTCCCATGTGCAGAAAAACACCCCCAAAGCATGATGCTACCACCCCCATGCTGCACAGTAGGGATGGTGTTCTTGGTATGGTACTCATCATTCTTCTTCCTCCAAACACGTTTAGTGGAATTATGACCAAAAAGTTCTATTTTGGTCTCATCTGACCACATGACTTTCTCCCATGACTCCTCTGGATCATCCAAATGGTCATTGGCAAACTTAAGACGGGCCTTGACGTGCTGGTTTAAGCAGGGGAACCTTCCGTGCCATGCATGATTTCAAACCATGACGTTTTAGTGTATTACCAACAGTAACCTTGGAAACGGTGGTCCCAGCTCTTTTCAGGTCATTGACCAGCTCCTCCCGTGTAGTTCTGGGCTGATTTCTCACCTTTCTTAGGATCATTGAGACCCCACCCCCATCTTGCATGGAGCCACAGTCTGAGGGAGATTGACAGTCATGTTTAGCTTCTTCCATTTTCTAATGATTGCTCTAACAGTGGACCTTTTTTCACCAAGCTGCTTGGCAATTTCCCCATAGCCCTTTCCAGCCTTGTGGAGGAGTACAATTTTGTCTCTAGTGTCTTTGGACAGCTCTTTGGTTCTGGCCATGTTAGTAGTTGGATTCTTACTGATTGTATGGGGTGGACAGGTGTCTTTATGCAGCTAACGACCTCAAACAGGTGCATCTAATTTAGGATAATAAATGGAGTGGAGGTGGATATTTTAAAGGCAGACTAACAGGTCTTTGAGGGTCAGAATTCTAGCTGATAGACAGGTGTTCAAATACTTATTTGCAGCTGTATCATACAAATAAATAGTAAAAAAATCATACATTGTGATTTCTGGATTTTTTTTTTTTAGATTATGTCTCTCACAGTGGACATGCACCTACGATGACAATTTCAGACCCCTCCATGATTTCCAAGTGGGAGAACTTGCAAAACAGCAGGGTGTTCAAATACTTCTTTTCCTCACTGTATATGATAAATATTAAATACCCATAAATTCAATGATGTGATCTAGGGATGTTAACCGATGACCGTTTGACCGATGGCTGACCGTATCAACGTTAACCGATCAAAGTTGTCGGTAGTCGGTAAAAAAAAAAAAAGTGATCTCTAAGTTAGGCTATTATAGACAGTGGACTAAACGCTACTACAGTTAGCCATCTCATTCCAAGATCTTTTTGTGTGAAGTGAACAAATCCCTCACACTCAATTTTTCATAACTCGCCTGTTTGTACTTAATAAACCAATAAAAACATTTGGCGCGAGGTCACAGCGTTTGGGTTCGCGCGCTCACAAGTTTTGCGAAAAGTAAAGGCTACAGCAGGGGTGTAGCCATCATTTCAAAAGTGAGGGGGACAGAATGTCAAGTGTAATACCAGTTTTTTTTCAGACTTTTGTTGACAGGTTTTTGCTTAATTGGCTTAAAGAAAGAACGAAAGAAAAAAAGATGTTCAGTACTTTATATCGCACATGCAGGGTTTTTCCTGGCTCCAAACTCGGAGGTGGTAAAATCCTGATCATGTATTTTAATAATAAGATAATAAAATTAGTATTTTTCATAGACCATTATATAGTCTACTGTGTTTGTGGGTGGAGCTCTGTACCTCTAGGGGGGTACGGGGGCATGCCCCCCCGGAAGAAAATTTTTACATTTTAAAGATAAATTCATTAATCTGGTGCACTTTGAGTCACCCAAATCTGCTGTTAAAAATAAATAATTCACCCGCCAACCACCCTAACCTATGATATTTGATCATCACAATTACAATTATTCAAATTCTCAGTGTTAAGCATGATAATATGGTAAAAAGTCACACTGAAGTAGGCTGCTTTAAAAATAGCATTTATTTAAAATAAAAGTTCTTCTTTTGGCAAAATTACATTTCCTATAGACTAAACAGAGGCTCCCTTCAAACTTAAATTGTCAATGCTTCATTACATCACTGTTGGAAAACACTCTTATCAGAATACATTTTTTACCTTTATAAAGGGCATTTTTTCCTTAATTTTAATAAATGTAGCCTATGCTCCATCTTTCATTTCAAACTAAAACAGCGAAACTTTGTTACCGTCAGTGTATTATCAACTACAGGCAATCAATCACCACTTAACATTAAATTAAATTAAATCAGAATCATCCTTGCATTAGGCTATCTGTTATTTCCCTATTTATTATTAATATTATTAATATAATTCTGTCTGTCTGTCTGTCTGTCTGTCTTACTAAACTAAAACTTTCCAATTGAAAACCTTCAAACTTAAAGCTTTTAAAACTACTTCAAACTTTCTGGTTAGGCTTTTTCAAGAGAACTTAGTTTGTCATGTAGGCCTACACGTTACAACGCTGCCTCAAGCAGGCTATAACAATCACCATGTTTATTCTAATTTGAAGAGCTTTGATAACATCTGTGAAAATAAAAGACATTACGAATAAAAAAAGATTAAAAATAAGTGCACGTTTCACGGGTAGTGAATATTTTTAGTAGCCTAGCTAGTAAACTTGTTAATTATTCAACAAGAGAAATAGACGAGTTATTCATCATTGTGCAACCCAATTCGGATACCACATGACAACTTACTTACAGTGCTTGACTTTTTCGTGAAAAAGGAGTGAAGGAGTGTTTTGCCATTTTGAACTCATTGCGACGACCTCTATGAAAAAGAAAATGGATTGGCCGCGGATAGGCGTGTCGTGATGCGCGAGTGACTGATTACCATGGAAACGTGAATGTCACGTAGACTATCCTGGACTCTTTGGATTTTAAATCTCGATGTAGGCTATACACACCCGCGAAAACCTCAGGTTGTCGTGGACACACTTTCCCTATGAAAAAGTGCGGGGGACGAATTTACATTTTATAAAAAGTGGGGGGGACACGTCCCCCGCGTAATCTACGCCCATGGGCTACAAGCTAAAACACTCGAGGTTAAAGCAGCGTCTCTTCGGAGCTGTCATTTTCTTAGGGTTGCCAACTGTTCCGTATAATACGGAATCGTTCCGTATTTGACACATAAAAGTCTTGTTCCGTATTGAACTGATACGGAACACACTTTGTTCCGTATTTTTGAGAATAAATTCAGTGCAAATCCATGACAGACACATTATTAGCTTCTAATAGCCTCAGACAGACTATGAACGAAGACATTTGTAGGCTATGCTAAGAAAAAAAAAACCTGACGGTGCGGTAACTTAGATACTAATTTCTAACAAAAAAATGCGAGATGCGTTTTTAACATCTTGGATAATCATCAGAGAATCTATGGAGCGAAATATGTGCCATAATTTAACAAACAAATCCAGCATTTTGCAAACAAACTCAATCTACTTCGCAAAGGAAAACTCGACTCGCAAACAAACTCGATCCGCTTTGCAAAGGAAATCTCGACTCGCAAACAAAAAGAAACCAATGTGCAAGCACAAAGGTCACATATGCGTGCAGGCAGATTTTCTCACAAATGCGTGCAGGCAGATTTTCTCACAAATACGTCCAGGACGATTTTCTTACAAATGCGTGCAGGCAGATTTTCTCACAAATACGTCCAGGCAGATTTTCTCACAAATGCGTGCAAGCTGATTTTCTCACAAATGCGTGCAGGCAGATTTTCTCACAAATACGTCCAGGCAGATTTTCTCACAAATGCGTGCAAGCTGATTTTCTCACAAATGCGTGCAGGCAGATTTTCTCACAAATGCGCCCAGGCAGATTTTCTCACAAATGCAGTTGAGCAACTTCCTCTTCTAAAACAGTAGATGGCGCTAAACTATAGGCTAATTTAGTGCTAGTCTCCCAGGAGAAGCACTGATTTGAAACTTGCCTTTGCCTACAGCTGAGGAAAATGACCGGTGAACGGGTGTGTTTCTGTCTTATTTGATCTATAATTAACCTTTTTGAGGTTTTCTCTTGCCAAACGTTTATTGCATATCTAATCCACATTAGCACTTAGTAGCACTTCACTCTCTAGGATCGGGGAATCTATAAGCTGAAAGCTCTGCCATCTTGTTGCTTTTTGTCATTTTTTTCTGCATCGGACTCATGCGAAATTACTAAATTAGTGATTATGTCTACACTTGAATGAATCTATTTCTTTCGCTCTCCATAAATTAATGAGAACATTTAATTTAATTGAAAGGAGGCTCCCACTTATTTATTTATTTAGCCTAGTTGGAATTCAGTCAGCTTAACAATTAATGTAATAAAATAATGCAAAAAAAAAAAATATATATATATATACAATTGTTTCTTATCTTGCCTGTGACGTAGCCTATGCAGTGCCCAAATTATTATTTTGGACACACAAATGAAACCCGCCGCTCAATTAAATGAAATGTTCTCATTCATTTATGGAGAACGAAAGAAATAGATTCGTTCAAGTGCAGACATAATCACTAATTTATGGTGCTAATGTGGATTTCTGTCTAGATATGCAATAAACGTTTGGCAAGAGAAAACCTCAAAAAGGTTAATTATAGATCAAATAAGACAGAAACACACCCGTTCACCGGTCATTTTCCTCAGCTGTAGGCAAAGGCAAGTTTCAAATCAGTGCTTCTCCTGGGAGACTAGCGCTAAATTAGCCTATAGTTTAGCGCCATCTACTGTTTTAGAGGAGGAAGTTGCTCAACTGCATTTGTGAGAAAATCTGCCTGGACGCATTTGTGAGAAAATCTGCCTGCACGCATTTGTGAGAAAATCTGCCTGCACGCATTTGTGACCTTTGTGCTTGCACATTGCTTTCTGTTTGTTTGCGAGTCGAGATTTCCTTTGGAAAGCGGATCGAGTTTGTTTGCGAGTCGAGTTTTCCTTTGCTAAGTAGATTGAGTTTGTTTGCGAGTCGAGTTTTCCTTTGCAAAGTAGATTGAGTTTGTTTGCAAAATGCTGGATTTGTTTGTTAAATTATGGCACATATTTCGCTCCATAAGAATCCCCTTTTAATTGGTCGTTTCAGTCATTGTGAGTCACGTATCGTAGCAACGATGACGACAAGTGACAACAGAGGGAAATGTAAAAATGATAGCCTTTATATTTCACTATATTTATATTTATATATCTATGTGGTTCAGTCTTGTATATTGATTAGGCCTACTTTGCTATTCTATAAATATATAGGCCTAATAAGTTGTATTATAATATGCTATAATATATGAAATATATTTATATAAATGTATCAATTAGTTTCTACAATATTCACCAGAAGTCATCATTTCAGGCCGTTATTTTTCAAAAAAATTCTTCCGTGGGGGCCAGGCACGGCGTTAGTTTTCGGTGCACCCAAAAAAAAAAAAAAAAAAAAAAAACTTAATATATTCTAATTTTGTCAAGAATTATAAAAAATCGTCAATAAGCTCATAATGTGTACTAAAATAGTCTAAATGTTTAGTTTTAAAAAAGCTGGCTATGTCTATTTTGATGTTTCTGCGCAAGTTCAGCAGACAGTGGTTCGGGTTTGTTCCGATCAGAGCTTGTGAGCGGAGAGCGCATTTCTGAATATTCCGCTCCGCTCCCTCAACCCAGAATGGCCTGCTGGCTCGAAAATATGTGGAATAAGGGCTGTCTCCGTCAATTTTTTTTTTCTAGTCGACTAGTAGTTGTTAATTTAAGCCATTTGTGGACAAATCGCCCCTTTATATTAATTTAATTACTTAAATAGGCTGGTACAGGATAATAAGCCTTATGACCGCACGCATTGCCACAAAGAACCGGTTAAAGTAATGATTATGAATGTATCTAAATTAGCAAGGAGACATTTATTTGTTTAGTAATAAACTGGTGTTTTCTGTGTCGCTGCAGAGAGAAATGCACATTTCATATGGATAATCAGAGAGTAGCCTATTTATTTTGGTTTGAATATTTTCGTTTAAAAGTAGACATTTCAATCTTTCTGTAATAGATAGCCTATATTTCTCAAATCTGTGAGGCACAAACTCAGTTTCGGGCGCCCTCCAGTTCACGTGCAATGCAAGTTGTGCTGCATGGCGCCTTATTACATTGCCTGCTATATATTTGCTCCTAATGTGATCAGAGACTGGTTTACTGGTTTGTAAACTGGTTTCACACTCAGTGGCTGGAAGTCAGTTGTAGTTCTTGTGTTTCTCTTTTTTTCTGTTCTTGTTTCTCTGTCCTTCAGTGATTCTGCTTATCAGGTGTTCATCAGTTTCTCAATTCACTCACTTCTTTTCATTCACTCTGTCAAGGGGACTATATTAGTGAACTAATGTAGGGAATAGTGAATGAGGGTATAGGGTGTGATTGGGAAAACAGCCTCTGAGTGTCGATTTTGAGCACTGTTAATTTTAATCGAAAATGGTATGATATTGTCAGAATTTGGCCTTTTTTACAGCAAGGGTTAACAGTGTACCAAGAGTAACACTATACAATTTATTTTTTGCCGGGGCAGTGACAAGCGCCTCTTACTGCTCTGCTCCTCCGCTTCTGCTGGGTTCAGTCACATGACACTGGTTCTGAACGAAAACACGTTGTGGAAACGCGTTGGCCTAGTACTTTTTGTCCCTCTCTGCTATTATTGTTTTTCAAGATGGCGGAACTACATGGAAGCCTCCGTGGACCTACCCGTCCCATGTATATAAAGATAATTAATTCTTCGTTTACGAGGATTAGTCTGATCATTGGCATAGGTATTTGTACACCATTGAGGGCATATTTATTAATAAAAATATTGATATTATTAGATAATAAATATAAAAAAATATTAGATAATAAAATACCTAAAAAGCTACACATAGTCCCTTGTGTTTGCTGTCCTGTGCTGGTTTGTTTTATATTATCATGTGAGTAGTCTTGTCATGTGATTTCTCTGTGAAGATTTATCTAGTGATTGCTGTCTGTTAATTGTCTAGTCTAGTTTTGTGATTTGTATTTTTCCCCAGTCTATGTTATTTGCCCCCTCGTGGGTTTTGTTTTCTCTGTTTTTCGGTCTATAATAAACTGTGTGTTTTGAAGACTGTCTGCGCTTGGGTTCGTTTCTGAAAGTCATAACACAGAGGGTGTCGGAACACTGGGAGGCGGCAGTTTTTCCTTGGCAGCACTGAGGAACGCAGCATGCTGTTCAGGGGTGCGTTTCCCAAAAGCATTGGCCAACTATGTTCGCAAGTTCCGTCTTTATCAGCATAGTTCAACGAGTCCGTGTTTCCCGAAACCATCGTTCCAACGAACATTCACAAACAGCATTGCAAAATTGTGTGATTGGAACAGCTCTCGACCTGTGGTTAGAAGCGTAGTGTGCATAACATGTAGACTGAATAAATCCTTACCTTGAGCCAAATAAGCAAGCTGACTTTCAGTACAACCTGTGTCTTTAAAGGTGCCCTAAGTAATGTTGGGTGACGTCACTTCTTGTTGACGTTTAAAGTATTGTCAAACAATACGGAGGCTAGCTAGACCCTTCCTCCTCCTCATCCGCGCACTAACTCCCCAAACCCCACCCCAAATCCTTCTTGTCGGTTATTGGCTGGAAGAGTTTATGTTTCGTGGTGCGGGTTAGCCATAGACAGTAAAAGAAATGGACACAGCGACCCCATTGGATTCAACAGAGAAAAGTGAAGTCAATTAGAAGAACTCACTTCCTGATGGCTGAGTGTACTGCGCAGACTCAAACTGAGCTTGATGACGTAGATGTCTTCTAGTGGCTGTGCCAAGAGAAACCTGAATCATTCCCTTCCAAAACTTGCAGAGACGGAGAGTGTGGGTAGGAGGTGTCCATGAGCTAGGAGCAGGAGAAACTTTTGCTAAGTATTCTGATTAATTGTTTTGTCATTTTGCCTCCACGTCCCCCCGATTGCCCGCGAGCTTCTCCTCCTGTCCATAGGGTAATTTCTCTGCTGTGCGACAGAGAGTCGCGTGGTTATGATGCAATCGTTAGCCTATTTTTTTACAAAAACTGCTTCTACGGGGCCATAACGTAAGATACAAGGTAATGGACTCTTTTATATATTTTCGTGTTTCTTTAGAAATAAAAAATGGACAAATGGAGTCTTTAAACGCCTCAGATGTAAAGTTATTCGCTGTCAAAGTGACGCCAAAATGAATGGAAGTCAATGGAATGCTAACAGCAGGTGATGGTCTGCTAATCAATGGTGGCCCCCGGGGAAGCTTCAGATTTTTTCTGAAAGATTACCCCCTTGGGGTTAGCCCAGTTTGTTTTTGTTGCCGTTTGTGGAGCCTGGGGTGTCTATAGGGCTGTCGCAATAACCGCAATATTGCAGTACCGCGCTACTGACAAGCCAACCGCAGAGGAATTCAAGTAACCGCGATATTCGCATGTTTTATTTATTCATAAGGCTATACCCTTCTTGATTTGAACTTCGTGCATGTGTATTTAATGTTTGAATGTTAAATAAGTTAATAATGATAATAAGATGCGGCGATCATGGTTTTATCATGGTGAATTGTACAGAGGCTTCGTGGATTTGCACTTAAGCCTTACAGACAGTGAATGAGAGAGATCGACTGAGCGTGTGTGATTACCTTCGTCTGTCTTTGAGGTCAAGTCATATTCGTGAAAAGGTTGCCGTGTCCAAGGAAAGTTAAATATTTGTCCTGTCATCCTTTTAACGTTTAAAATAAAGGGTATTTTACCATGAATGGCATCAGCGACAGCGCTGGTCAGCATCCACAGCGCAAGGAACTTGCGGTTGCGGGAAACAAAACCCAGTCCCAGTGAGTCACGCATTGAATCCAATGCCATTTGTCTCTATTAAGAGAAGCTTCAGCGTTACCCATGCGACAGCATTGCTGGTCAGCTGAGCCTTGAAAAGTGGAGTTAAAAATAATTAACCTTGTTTCATTACTATCTTTTAATGAATCAATCAGCGTTTTTGAACGTGTTCGTTGAAGGAATGGTTATGATGACTCACTCAAAGACAGTCCGTTGCCATAACAACTGCGCGCTGAGTGACAGGCTTTCAATGCGAGGAGACGCTGTTTAGTTTCGGTTGTCATCGGTTACTGAAAATGTACTCATTTTTGTGCATGCTGACCACATCGTGACACTTATTTATATAGCAACAAATAAATATAAATAAATCAAAATAAATTAATAAATGCGGTAAAACCGCATACTGCGCTGTTGAGCCACTCAAAATTACCGCAAGGGAAAATCCTTCACCGCGACAGCCCTAGGTGTCTACAGAGACAGAGTATTTTTACAGTGTGTTCAGGTGACAGGTAGCTAGTAGAGATGCGCGGATGGGCTATTACTTCATCCGCAACCGCATCACAAAACTCATCATCCATCCGCCATCCATCCGCACCAACGTTTTTGACCAATTTTCAAAACCGCACCCGCCCGCCATCCGCTGATTGCTGTATACATAATATTTTTCATTTGATTGGTTCAACCGCCCGCCACCCGCCCGAATTGAATTAAAATATTATTTTCCGTCACGTCATCCGCCCGATCCGCGGTTTATCCGCGGAGTCCGTGGCTGTAACCGCCAACCGCGCATCTCTAGTAGCTAGCAGTAGTGTTGGGTCCGAGTCCACCATTGTCGAGTCCGAGTTGAGTCCAAGTCCTTAAAGTGTAAGTTGCAGGTTAAATTTTTCACGAAGATAATGCAATGTGTTTATTAAACATAAAGATAAGAACCGCCCACCATTGTTTTTTATACCAAAATGCTGATATAATATGAAAAGTTGGCACTTTTAACAGTGGTTTTAACCGCTCCCGCTCCCTTCCACTAGATGGGGCGTGACGTCATATGAGGAACTCACTAGTAGAGTTACCGTACACTAGCAGCTATAGATGCCTTACATAACTACAGAAAAGTTGGTTGTATGTTTTATTTGATAAAAAAAATTATGGATAAAATAACTCCATTGTAAACATACTCGTGTGTGCTGACTTCAAGGGGACCGTGATCCTGCCTGAAATGAGAATAAGCTATTCGCAAAACAAACGGGTTCAGGCACGTCAGATCAGCCGGTCGCGGGCTGTTCCACTGAACAAAACGCGTTCACCTCACGGCAGCACACACTCTCCACTGCTGATAGCCCACACAAACACAGTGATGGGGACATCGATCTCTCTTTTTCTTTTCTGACAATAAACATCGCTAATTAAATCGTGAGAAATTGATAAGGCGTGGATTGAGGAAGGGTATTACATGACGTTTGAGGCGGCGATGAGACTAGCGATTGATGCCTGTGCAGTGTGTGCATCTCTAACGTTGCAGCTCTGATTTGGACTGACTTACTGTAAGTAAATAATGTATTCAGTTCAGTCGTTGTCCCTCCTTGCTATTCTACATGACGGCAATATTTTGAAAAGACTTGCTTGTTCCGTTATATTATCCGGGTTAAGTTTGCACCAGGCTAGACTATAACGTAGCTAACGTTACTCACCAGGACACTTGGCCAACCCTCCACTAATTCTCCTCACACCAAGCATTAATAACTCTTTGAGTGCCATGGCTGCCCTCTCTCACGCCTCACCAGTTAAAAATTGTAGGGCTGTGGTCCATAAAGAATTTGATGGTTTCCCACATCCTCAGTCATTCTCCAAATAGCCATAATACAGTAGGAATCTAGCAGAGTATGGGTTGCGAGTTCCTCTTGTGACGTCATCACCCAGTAACTGAAAAAACACGCTACCATTGAAGAAACCCCAATAAATGTTATTTTAACGCATTTTAAGACAGAAATAATTAAATATATACATATAGAGCACTTTAATTTACACATTAATTGGCTGTGGTGGTTAACCTGCAACTTACACTTTAACAATCGAGTCCGAGTCCAAGTCCGAGTCCAAAGAGGGCCGAGTCGCACTTAAGTCCGAGTCCTTAACATCCGAGTCCGAGTCGAGTCCGGCCGAGTCCACAAAGATTTAAATGGTTTGAATGTAAAATGGCACATGTTTTCACACAGTGAAATATATATTGCGGAGCAAAGAGGACACTGACAATGCGCGAACAGACAAGACAAGGCTACTTCTGGTATGAAAAAGTCTCAACTTTCAAATTTGGTAATTTTTATGAAATTAAAACAATACACACCGTTTTGTGGTGCTTTAATATAGGCCTCAACTCAAGCAGCACATGAACTGATAATATCTTCTAGTTATAGCACGAATTAAACATGAATGAACAGCAGAACTGCAAAAAGGATTCAATACACACCATTTTTCAAGTTCAAGTCCAATGACTTTAATTTACTATCTGGTTTGGTTTGTTTGTCAGACAAAAATGGCAGGTATCTGCATTATGATTGGTCAGATCGCATGTCAATCAAATTCCAGTGAAAGGTCTCAACACTGAGCTCTTAAATTAATTTGTTAAACTTTACAAAATGATTCCAATGTATAGTTACAGTCATACGTTTACCTATCGTACATCTTTCAGATTCTGCAAGGTAATGCCCAAGAATATAACACGATGCATTAAGAGCCAGGAGTAAACTTTTGAGCAAGATGACGATTTTTACATTTTTATTTATTTTGATTATCTTATTTTGTTTTACATGCTAATATCTTATTTAGCCTCTAAATGGCAGGACTAAATTAATTAATGAATTTTTAAATAAAATAAGAGCAATTTACACCAATGATCCAGTTCAAAAATGTACACCCCCTGGCTCCTAATGGTTGCTTCCTACTTGAGCATCACTAAATGTTTGCAGGGTTTGTAATAGTTGTGTATGAGTCCATCAGTTGTCTTCAGTGTGACAAGATGGATCTCACAATCATAGTCACTGCTAGTAAGGAGTCAAATATGCAGAAGATGCTGGAAAAGCAAAGAATGTGCAGGAGCTGGAGGATTTTTCCTCATGAACAACCATAAAAAAAAAAAAAAAAAACTAAAAAAAAAACTTGTGGATCATTCAGGTAATGAAACACAATATTAAAATCAAGCTTATATAATTTGTCTTGTATTTTGTGTTTGTATTTTTTCTTGTGGACTAGGCTATAAAACATCCATTATGTGAAAAAGATTTTTCAGGGCAGTAATAAATAGAAACAATGTTTTTATGATCATCCTCATTAAAAAATAAATAAATATTACATTTTGGAGATTCTGCAAGGTGTATGTAGCCTAAACTTGTGACTAAAGTGTAGGCTAAATCAATGTAACAAAAATCATAACATTATTAGATGCCAAAATGTTGCTATGGTTATCACGTTCTCATGTTGCTATGGTTACTGTGTCAATCATCGATCGCAATTTCATGACTCACAGGACTAAAATTCTGCGGATTCTCTCCCACATTTAAATGCAGTTATCACTCTTTTTAATTTACAGTGTGAACGTAACCACTGGTCCTCTACAAGCATGAACAAATATATTATTTAGATCAATAGCGCTCACTTTAAGCCATCACTTACTTACCGCGTTCTGCACTCTCACTGAAACTCTCGTCATAAACACTGAAGTTGTCCGCACTGCACAGCGAATCTCTTATTTATATCGCGTCAAGACTTTGTTGTTTATGAGGAGATTTGCGAAAGGATAAAACTCGCGCTGATTCTGAACATACGTTTTGAGCGACTTCTCCGCATGGTGACTCAAAACGACTCTGATTGGCCACTGTGTTCATGCGCTTAATATACATATCTGTGATTGGCTACAATGCTCAACACTGACACAACACAATGTAAGCAGTTTCGTTTCGTTTCGTTTTTGAATAATATTGTGTCCTCCAGTGCCCGGACTCGACTGTACTCGGCAAATTTTCCGAGTCTAAAATGTCCGAGTCCGTGTCAAGTCCGAGTACAAATTCATCCGAGTGCGTGACAAGTCCGAGTTCATTAAAAATTGGACTCGAGTCCGGACTCGAGTCCGAAGGTGTTTCTCAATGTCAAGGATACTTCCTTCCAAGTCACTTCCTTCAGAGGCTAGGCGAGGCTCCTCTTTAGCATTCGGAGAACACGTAAATGGAACAGGCCAGAGCCATAGAGAGAAAGAGTTGCGACACTCCCATAGACCTCCGTTGTAAATAATGGCGGCGCTTTTAACCGCCTACTTCCGGGATTTGAAGATCGGAATAGTTCTAAACACTGTCATTTTGGCGTTGGACACCATTCACTTACATTGCTGCGCGTCGAGTTGTTCTAGAGTTAAGTTGCTGAAATATCGAGCTCTTTTGATTTGTCAACTGTCTATGTTGTATCAGAGGCCCTTTGCGATGCTTATACTGGTCTTCATTTGTATATGCACAGCGTAATTATTTATATTTTATGTTGGTTGTTTCAACCAATTTTCAAGCACTGCCTGCTAGCTAGTGCGACTTCGTCAGCTGTGACAATAAGAGTTCGGTAATGAATCACCACCACCTTTATAGCAACTTTAATTTAATTTAATTTTTTGGGATATACTAACTTTTCATTATGTTTTATTGTCTTGAGTGAAGCGGCTTGTGAGAACCATGCTGGACCTCTATGATTGTTATGGGATCACCAGTCCTGTGGATCACCTGCCCCTGGTTTTTGTTTTTCTTGTTCACACACACCCACACAAGCACACATTTTTGTTGTCTGTCATTGTTTTATAAAAAATATTTAAGCGAACTCTGAACGGACCGCCACGGCAGACCTCTTTGCGTGATCACGAAGGTAGGCTAATGGCTGAATCAAAATTTATAAGCAAAATCACGGGAATCAATAGCCTGATACAGCCCAGTTGTGCTAAAATAAATATCATGAGATGTCCATCATCAGATGAATGATATGGAAAAGTTAAAGGTGCAGTGTGTGATTTTTAGCGGCATCTAGTGGTGAGATTTGCGAATTGCAATCGGTCAATAATTCGCGGCCTTTCCTTGAAATTTCAAACTCGAATGAGAGGCTACGGTGGCCGACGTAGGAAGCCGCGTCTTTTTCTGCTGCTTCTTATTCAAGTTAGTGATGAAACGCGTCTGTCTGTTCGCTGTCGGCTACGGTAGAAACATGACGTCACGATATGGCGACCTTCATAGAAGGGGTGGCCGCGGTTATGTACATATAAATGACTCATTCTAAGGTAATAAAAACATAATGGTTCATTAAGTAAGGTCTTTATACACCACTGAAAACATAGTTATGGATCTTATATTGCATTTCTGTCAATAGATCCTCAGAAATATCACACATTGCACCTTTAAGTTAGAGCCGCTAAAGCCAGTGCTACTACCCATGCGAACATGAACACTGAGCTTTTCCCTCCAAAAATAAAGCCTAAAACTTATCTCCAAATGCAAAACTGACATTAACAAAATGCAATAATGCAATAACAGCTGAAAAAGTACTTGGGTGTGTGTTTTATTTTATATTTACCGTTCAATAATGCAATCGCTGCTGTCTGTCCCATAGAAGAGCATGACAGCCAGCGTATGTTTTGGAACTATTGGGGCTTACATGAACCACGTGACAGCCATAGCGGCGACATCAAAGAGTGTCGCAACTCTTTCTCTCTATGGCTCTGGAACAGGCTAGCAAGTGCACGCCAGTGCGTCATTACGTCAGTGAAAATGAAAAACAGAGCGTTGCTATGGACGCAGTTCTGTTCACTCAGGCAATATAATCGTTTTTAAATCAATAAACTTAATCATATTGATTATTTGACTGTCAAGTGTGTTTAAACAGTGCAGGTCAATTTGACCCGTAACATAATGGATGTAATTATTTTTTTTAAACAAATGTTTGGTAACGTAAATATATTTACATTTGAAAGCATATTGACCCGTTAACGCTCCGACTCCGTTAACGTCCAACATTTTGAATTTTTTGAACAAGATAGCAAAACTGCGCGCATAGGATTGTGGGTGATTTGAGAGCGCGAAGAGCGCGAAGGCTACACATATGCATCCTTTCCTGTATATGGGATATTTTTCGAACGAAGGACTCAGTCCTTGGTGGAAATTCCGAGGATCCTCGACATTGGAACAGTCCTTAGACGGATGTCGATGACGTAGCATCCTCGAAATTCTGGCTTCCGAGGATCCTACCTTGACATTGAGAAACGCCTCGAGTCCGAGTTCGAGTACCCCAACTCTAGCTAGCAGATAGTGAGGAGATGTTTGCTGTATGTGACAAAAAATGTTTTGGCCTAAAAAACGTGTGACATCGCTTAGAGCACCTTTAATTTAGAATACATAAAAATGTCATTTACATCTTTTAGTTTGTCAAGAGATTTAAAGCACCGTTTTTGTAGACTGCGCATGTGTCAACGTGCTCGACTATGTAAGAACGAGCTTATGATTGAATCTGGAAATAAAGCAAAATAACTGAGAAAAATGAGAAATAGTCCTCAAATGCCATGTCTGTAATTTATATCAAAACATCTATCAAAACTAGCGTTAATTCAAACTCAAACAGTTTCATTAAAAGAAGGTATTACTCCACCACGTGCGTGACATCATTAACCAACGTGGTTGAACGACCAATTTCCGACAATACGTTTTCGGTAAACAGTCGTGACTAGCTAGTTGATTTCTTCAACGATGCATCGCACTACGGTTGTTAAGCAGCGAGTTATGTCGTTGTTCGGGAAATGCACCCCAGGATGCTTTTTCAGCTGGCAGATTAATTTGGATGTGTTGAAATTCTTAGTTTTTTATTAATTTTAAATGGCGAAATTCTTAGTTGCGATTTGTATTGAGATTTTATTGATTTTAAATGGCGATTTTTTGGTCTTTATCCGAGTTTTTGAAAAAGGACCAGACCGCAGATATTTTTCCGAGACTCCTATTCAGCGTGCATTTCTCACGTGAATGTTGACTAATCACTCACGTATTTACAAATTCCCCACCCCCGATCCACATCTGACAAACTATTTTATGTTGAATATGCAAATGACATGCAACTCAGACAATGGGCTCCTTCAACCTTCAAGCAGTTAATTAATAAACCATCGGTATCGGCCTTTTTCATGCTTTTGCCGATATGCCGATGGTTTTAAATGAATCAAAAACCGGCTGATAAATATCGTGCATCCCTAATATATATATATATATATATATATATATATATATATATATATATTTTTTTTTTTTATAAAATGCAAAACATCTGATAACATTTGAGTGAATTCCACACTGCTGGAAAAAAATAACACTTACATGCTAGGATTGACATTGTCCTTTTCCAAGTGGCCTTGTTTTTGGGATGAAAGCAGAAAAGGTCAGTTTTGGGGTGAGTAACGAGTAAATATTTAACTTATCTTTTCCAGAGGTGCCTGTGTGTACATGACCAGGGGCAGCTTCTAATATCTACAGCACAACAGAGATGGTAGGATCACATATAGAAGGACTGTGGGAACACACATCCACACGAGTGAATTAAGAACCACTGGAAACTTCTCACCCGTTAACATATGTAGTGTAAGTACACTCGCATTACACTTTAGCATACTTTTAAAAAGAGTACTTGATATGGAAATAATAAAAGAATATACATAAGTGTGTATTGAATGTAATATTTTTGCAATTTAAGAGTGTTTTTAAAAGTAAGGCTTATGTACAACTTTATATGTTATTTCTTAATTACTTCTGTTGTCTTTGTGTACTGCTGAATGTTCTGACAAGCATTGACACTTGTATGTCATGTAGAAATATACTTGAAATTACACATTTGTAATTAAATTAAATTCGATTTCACTTTATTAATGGAATTGTCTTCCAAAAATGTTCTCCCATCCCACAGCGTTTACTGTCTCACATCCGTACACATCCACATCATGTAACAAAATGCAATACAATAAACACCACTTAAAACAAATACAAGTCTGTAAATACATAACCGGCTGCAGTGCATTGATTTAGTCCTTTCTATTTTTCAGAACCTTAGACTTACTTACTTACTACCAATTCTGATTTATTAATTTTACAGTCCAATGAACAAAAGATTTGCGAAATCTGCTCATTCTAGCTTATGCTACTCTTAAGTCTTCTGTTTGACGGCAAAAGTTGATATTCCTCATACAAAATATGAGAAGGGTCAGACATAAAAAGAAGTTTCTTCCGAACCACCTTCCAGTGCATTTACTGAATGAGCACTGTGCCACTGTGCGTCCGACTGATTACACTGTATTTTATTTCTGCATCCTCCTTTTGATTCTTAACTCAAATGGCACTGAAAATTGCATAAGAGACAAACATAAATTACTTAATTGGAGAAATTGAGAGATGAAACCATGCTGATGACCTGGGTCTGTGGTGGAGTAGTGAGTTTGATGTGTCAATTAAACTCGAGGTTCTGTGGACTGATGGGGCAGTGAACCCGAGGAGTCAGTTCTAGAGCTCCTCCAGTCTGATTTTAGGGAAAAAACGGGTCTATTGGAGACGTCAAATAGATTTTTAGACATGTCGAAAGATCACCACAGACACAGTACATTTCACATGGGATAATCTCACAGTATAGAAAGCAGCTGTACAAAATATGATACACCAGTGTTTTGCCAGTTTATCTCTTTTAATTATTTTTATAACTGTCTAAATTGTTAAAAGGTACCTGAGGGGGATTTACTCATGATGGTCAATGGAACACTGTGGTGACTAGTATGGGGATACTAGTCCGGTGGGTTTAGTTAATCCACAGTATTGTAGTGGGGGAAACCTTGAGGGTCTGGATAATCAAATTTGTGAGCAAGTTGTGAGTGTTCACCTTTTTCAATTGAGGTGAAAATTGATCTCTCTAAAGACGTCTAGAGTTACAGTGAGGAAAATAGTATTTGAAAGTATTTGAACACCCTGCTATTTTGCAAGTTCTCCCACTTGGAAATCATGGAGGGGTCTGAAATTGTCATCGTAGGTGCATGTCCACTGTGAGAGACATAATCTAAAAAAAAAAAAATCCAGAAATCACAATATATGATTTTTTAACTATTTATTTGTATGATACAGCTGCAAATAAGTATTTGAACACCTGTCTATTACCTAGAATTCTGACCCTCAAAGACCTGTTAGTCTGCCTTTAAAATGTCCACCTCCACTCCATTTATTATCCTAAATTAGATGCACCTGTTTGAGGTCGTTAGCTGCATAAAGACACCTGTCCATCCCATACAATCAGTAAGAATTCAACTACTAACATGGCCAAGACCAAAGAGCTGTCCAAAGACACTAGAGACAAAATTGTACACCTCCACAAGGCTGGAAAGGGCTACGGGAAAATTGCCAAGCAGCTTGGTGAAAAAAGGTCCACTGTTGGAGCAATCATTAGAAAATGGAAGAAGCTAAACATGACTGTCAATCTCCCTCGGACTGGGGCTCCATGCAAGATCTCACCTCGTGGGGTCTCAATGATCCTAAGAAAGGTGAGAAATCAGCCCAGAACTACACGGGAGGAGCTGGTCAATGACCTGAAAAGAGCTGGGACCACTGTTTCCAAGGTTACTGTTGGTAATACACTAAGACGTCATGGTTTGAAATCATGCATGGCACGGAAGGTTCCCCTGCTTAAACCAGCACATGTCAAGGCCCGTCTTAAGTTTGCCAATGACCATTTGGATGATCCAGAGGAGTCATGGGAGAAAGTCATGTGGTCAGATGAGACCAAAATAGAACTTTTTGGTCATAATTCCACTAAACGTGTTTGGAGGAAGAAGAATGATGAGTACCATCCCAAGAACACCATCCCTACTGTGAAGCATGGGGGTGGTAGCATCATGCTTTGGGGGTGTTTTTCTGCACATGGGACAGGGCGACTGCACTGTATTAAGGAGAGGATGACCGGGGCCATGTATTGCGAGATTTTGGGGAACAACCTCCTTCCCTCAGTTAGAGCATTGAAGATGGGTCGAGGCTGGGTCTTCCAACATGACAATGACCCGAAGCACACAGCAAGGATATCCAAGGAGTGGCTCTGTAAGAAGCATATCAAGGTTCTGGCGTGGCCTAGCCAGTCTCCAGACCTAAACCCAATAGAGAATCTTTGGAGGGAGCTCAAACTCAGTGTTTCTCAGCGACAGCCCAGAAACCTGACTGATCTAGAGAAGATCTGTGTGGAGGAGTGGGCCAAAATCCCTCCTGCAGTGTGTGCAAACCTGGTGAAAAACTACAGGAAACGTTTGACCTCTGTAATTGCAAACAAAGGCTACTGTACCAAATATTAACATTGATTTTCTCAGGTGTTCACTCAATCACTCAAATACTTATTTGCAGCTGTATCATACAAATAAATAGTTAAAAAATCATGCATTGTCATTTCTGGATATTTTTTTTTAGATTATGTCTCTCACAGTGGACATGCACCTACGATGACAATTTCAGACCCCTCCATGATTTCTAAGTGGGAGAACTTGCAGAATAGCAGGGTGTTCAAATACTTATTTTCCTCACTGTATATAGGAGCGCTGAGGGAAAAATCTCAGAGTATCTACTGTACGTCCGACTGACTGCACTGTATTCTTCCTTTTGATTCTAAACTGAGCTCAAATGGCACTGAGAATTGGGTAAGAGAGAAACATAAACCACTTAATTGGGGAAATTGAAAGATGCAAAATAAGATACATCGGTGTTTTGCCAGATGAGAAGTTTATTCTATGTATCATCTTTTTACTACTTTAATTCATTTTACTCTAATTCATTCCTTTTATAACTGTTTTAATTTCCCTTGCTTTTATTTTGTGCTTATTTTCTATGCAAAGCACTTTGAATTGCCATAGTGTGAAATTTTTATTTCTTTCTATGTAAAGCATTTTGAATACCATTTCAATTTTCCTTGCTTTTATTTTGTGATTATTTGTATTCCTTTCTATGTAAAGCACTTTGAATTGCCATAGTGTATGAAATGTGCTATATAAATAAACTTGCCTTGCCTTAAATGTTAAGTTAACTTTAAATGTAATATTGAATAACACACTGCAGTTAAATTATTGAGAATTAAAAATGATTAAAAAAGCTAAAGTGAGCTGTTTTCCTTTACAGTGATCAAGCAGAAGTGTGTCTGACTTTTGGAGAACACATTCATCCAGTGGGAGACATGGCGATAGCAGCGTTGGAGTTGATGGGTTTCTTTTTTGGCCTTTTTGGCATGCTTGGGACCCTGGTAGCCACTCTTCTGCCATATTGGGCGACGTCCGCACACGTTGGCCCTAACATCGTGACGGCGGTGGTCAGCATGAAAGGTCTGTGGATGGAGTGTGTGTACCAGAGCACTGGAGCCTTCCAGTGTGAGACCTACAACACCCTTCTGGGACTCTCCACTGATCTACAAACAGCCAGAGCCATGATGGTCATCTCGTCCATCTTCTCAGTCATGGCCTGTGCCGTGTCCACCGTCGGCATGCAGTGCACCGTCTGCATGGACGGCTCTTCGATCAAGACCAAGGTGGCTGGGGCAGGTGGTTCCCTGTTTCTCCTGGCAGGGCTTTTGGCGTTGATCCCCGTGTCTTGGAAGACCCATGAGGTGGTGCAGACCTTCTACATGCAGAACATGCCAGCCGGGCTCAAGTTTGAGATTGGCGACTGCCTGTATGTGGGTTTGGCTTCTTCGCTGTTGTCCATGCTTGGTGGAGGGCTGTTGAGTGCATCCTGTTGTGATGATTTAGATGGTAGCAGGGGAACCAGACGCCATTACCCCTACCCTGACCGCACAGTCCCGCGCGGACAGCCGCTTTCCATGCCTTACCATCCAGTTACTCTACATTCCACCACTAACCCCAACTTTACCAACAAGAACCAGACCCTTAACAGCCATACAAGCACTAGTACCCACTCCAATATGCCCGCCCAGGATCCCAGGAAATCGGCTCGGCAGAACACAGCAGCCGGGTATGACGTCACCGGCTATGTTTGAGGATTTGCACTAATCTGTGCAGTCGTTTTGTACCGTTTCTCCTAAAAGCACTTAAGTGATTAATACTTGAACCGTCAAAAGACTCTTATAATGGGTTGGATTGTTGGATTAAGGCACAAGCAGAGCGGACACATTCCCAGAGAATTTGATTGAACACAATAATGAGGTGCTTTTTGGTTTCGGTCTCACATTGGACATTTCTGTTTTTTTGTTTGGAGGTTCAAAAATACTAAATAAACAGCAAGATGATTTTCAATATGAATCGACAGGATCATATGCTAACATGCAGAGCTAATATTTGACAATGACTTTTCAGCTGCCCTCTTTTATGAAGCACTGGATCATAACTGCACTTAAACATACAAAATGTTTTTGTAGTCACATGTTTTTTGCAACATTGACTGTTTTACACAGTTTGTTTGAATATTTGAATATGACAGTAATGTTCACTTTGTCAAAATTAACAAATCTATATGCACTCACTTTGAGCTCTAAATGATCATATTCACTGTTAATAAAGTTTTGGGTTGTTTATTAGTCTTTGGTTCCAGACTCAAAAACACTATGTTCCTCTTCTCTTAGAAACTACGAGAGAATTTTAGAGTAAAAATGTGAAAGGAAGACTGGTATACTTTGTAGTTAAGTTTTAAGTCAAATAAAAGTGGGAGGAGTTTTCAAACTGGGGTCGGAGGATCTCCAGGGGCCGCAAGCCTGTGCAAGAGTTTAGAGAATAGTTTTTTTTTTAAATAAATAAATAAAATAAATAAATGTTAAAAATATTAAAATAATAAAACAAATCATTCCAAAATTAACCTTTATAGTACAGTACTATAGTGAGTATACATGTAATAATGTAACATAATAGTTCACAAATTAATTCCAAATAATATTTTACACATTTTTATTTTTGACTCTTTAGATGAATGGATGAATAGATGAAAATAGCTTTCTTTTACGTTTTGGGACATAGGTACCTCGCACAAGGATGATCAAATTTAGCATTTAAGAGTGAGAACCCTAGGCTATGATTTTCTCAGGGTAGAATAATAGAAATTCTTGATAAAAAATAATGCAAAATCATTTTAAATTCAGCATCAAGACTCAGGTTAAAATTACATATTTGTGTGAAGAATATATATATATCTTGGATCGTGTAAGTGGTCGTCATTTTCCCTAAATTGAAATGGTCTTGCATAGTGATTGATTCATTTTTTAAAAAATAAAAATGTCCATTGTAGTAAGTAATAACCAAGTAAAAAGTCTTAAAAATTGTATACATGATTTTTGTTAATGTTTTACATAAATTGCTGGCAGTAATTGGATCATCATCCTATTTTACTAAGAATAAAGAAGAGAAGAATATAGTGCCTTTTTAAAAAATGATTTGATCTTTGTAAATTTCATGTAAATTAGCATTTCCCTGGGGTGGGCGCAGCTCGTGATTGGGTGGATTATCCTACTTAACTATTTGTTGTTCTTCAAATGAAAGAAGGGGTTATTTTTGTTTCATTAACTACCCAAATATATCCTTACAGACATGTACAAAACAATATACTGAAGCCTGTGTGTTACACATTTATGCTAAGGTGATGTTATCATATAAACAAGTGTTTTACAGTAAAAGCACTCCAAATGAAACTAGAGTGCATTGATTTTAACCTTATTTCAATGTGTAACTATGTGGGAAAGATAGCATAGCAAACATGGCACTGAAATGTAATTGGTTCTTTTGCAGAGTCCTGTACTTGCAGGGTTCATTGACTGCGAGCATAACCTTGCATATATTTTAGAGAAGCAAAAGTAAAACATCTACACATAGCAACAGCAGATAGTAGTATCTAGACAGTGTCACTCTGCTTCTATTGGTGACTGTTAAAGAATTGTTTATTTTGTGTTTATGGTGACTTTAGTAATGAAGAAAGAGTGGGATCTGCTGGTCAACAAAAGAATTACAAATATACTTTAAGACATTTGTTTTGGGATTTATTTAAGAGATTCACAATGTGACATTATTTCCAAATAAACAGCATATACAATTTATTATTTACAAAAACGGAATGAAAAAGCCACTTAAATACATTTAGGTGGGTTTCTCGTTGCAGGACTGTTCATCTTTTGTATTGAAGAAGGGCTGTTGGGATCTACAGAGGATCCATGAGTCTGTGCATCAGTCTCTTTATTTATCTCTCTGCCAAACTCAATGATCAGAGGCTTTTCAAGCAGCTTGTAGCCATTTAACAAGTCTAGAGCAGCTTGGGCGCTTTTGACATCTGTGAAACACAGAAGGCAGTTAATCCAGATGTTACATAGCATACTGTACCAGCAACTGTGTACTTGTGTGCCCAGATGCGTTATATGAAGTTCTGCATTAAAGGGATAGTTCACCCAAAAATGAAAATTCTGCCATCATTTACTCACTCAAGTTGTTTCAAACCAGTATGAATTTCTTCTCATTTCAACCACTAGCTGTCAATATTAGAGGTCGACCGATAGTGGATTTTACTGATACCGATAACTAGGTTGGACCACACTAGCAGATAACCGATTAATCAACCAATAGTTTTTAAAATGGATTCTGAATGAAAACAAACATTACACATAAAATAGTGCTGAACTTTATTACAAAAATTTAAAACCGTACTGAACCATGAAAATGTACTGAACTTTTTAAATATAAAAAATATGAATATATTAATTATACCTTGATCATTCATGTTAGTTCATGGTGCATCAACTAATGTTATACCATGGTCTGGGTGAATACTCTATTCTGATTGGCTGCAGGGTGTCCATTAAAAAGTGATAGAGGACACCTAGTAAAGGAGTTCTGGTGAAACTGACTGTTTACCGTTCGAAATTAATAAATAAATGCGCTGGCTACATCAGCTGCGAGTAACCATAGCAACAGGCAGTCAAAGTATCCGTTTAAAATTTATTGTATCAAAACAAAACTGAAGGGATCTACGAGCTGAGCAGACTATTTAAATATCTCCGAAACCAAGTTATTGTTTGTAAAAACTTTAGATTTCGATTGTAAAACTAATTAAAATATAAACTAATGTTTTAAAAATGTGTTATTTGGCAAGTGACCATGGTATAAGCGGGTTAATGCCCTTTGAGGTGTCCATTGTCAGGTATTAATGGACTTCGGCGGAGGCAACCTTTTCACGCCTCGCCGTCGTCCATTAATACCTGACAATGGACACCCTTACTTAAGAGATACAACAATAAAATATAAAAACGTATTAGTAAATGTTGAAATTAACAATGAACAACACTTTTATCAATGTTACAAATGGACTCTTATTGTAAAGTGTTACCATTTCATGTAAATCCAAACAGTCACGCTTACAGATGGCCATCTTTAAATATCTACACAAAGACCATAGCATTGAAATTAGACACACATGTATATTATATGTATACTTTCATACTTTATTTGCCTCTATTTTAAAACACTTCATTATCTAATCAAATTAACAAAATATGTATTTACAGTGACGATTAAAAAAAGAACTGAAATTGAATGTGTTCCTGATTTGTTTATATGTGTCTGTCGGCTGCATGACGATGCAGTTTGCTTTCTCATGACAAGCTTTCAATAACTTCAATGCATTATAACAAATGCATAAAAGCAATCAGCCATAAACTAATGCAAATAGATGGTAACAATCGTGACATTAAACATTTGGGTCAGACGCTCAAGGTACTGCTAATGTTAGTGTTCTCTCAGCCTCGAAGGCAAATATACTGCTGTTCTTTCCCTACTAGGGGTGTCCATGGTTAACCGATTAACCGTTAAAAATTGCGTGACCGAGTGAAACATTTTGCTCGGTTAAGTGGCGTCAATGGCGTGCATTGAATTTAGTTGTAATACATTTTTGCACCACCAGAGACCGCTAGACCAGTTTTCTAATATGAAGCGGGCAAAGAAAGCGCGCGTCCGAGAGTGAAGGCTGTGCGCGAGCCAGAAACAAACATAGTAGCCTATCCGCGCCACTGATCGCAGCACAATAATATCTGTCTGCAGAGCCACAGCTTTACCCCAGCAGTTTTACCCCGCGCATGCACAGTTTCATCACCCATACAATTTGTATTATGCATTTCCTAAACATGTACTTGCTAATCAAACACATTATATGAACAAACTACTAATCTATAAAACACAATCGGTCTTCCGACCTTTTACTATTGTGTTGATATGCGCGAGGGAGAGAGAGCAATACAGCGCTCGTGTTGTTTGAAGGCGGTGAGTGCGCGCGCGCGGCCGGGGCTCTCTCACTGTTTGTTCTTCTTATGCGCCCTGTCCACTGATCTAAATAATTAGTTGTTACGACGACTTATTTGTTCCCTCGTTTTAATAAATCGTGGACACGTTCAACTTATTCCCTCCCTCATTTTGATTGAACAAATTACAACGTGGCCAAAAACAGTTTGATACTATTAATTAGTGAATGCTAAAGACCTATTTTTTGTGAATTGGTGAATATTTAGGTGAATTATTTCGTGGCCACGAATTAATAATAATTATTAAACTGTTTTTCTTACCTGTGAAGATAGCTCTTCAGTGAAGGCCGACTATTCTCGTACAGCTTTTTATTCCTTTTTTTTTTTACCTCAGCACGTTTTACAAGACCCTTCTCGATCGCAGCGGCAACGAGCACTTTGATCACTTGATTTAAAAAACAAAACATTTCAGTGCTAGATCGCCTAAAAAAAAAAAAACGAACGAAATGAATGCTCTGCTAGTTAACTGGAGATGTTTTGTTTATTTGTATTGGTTTTCGTGCCGCGAGATGTTTCAAAAGTGGTGGGGACA
The DNA here is from genome assembly GCF_964197995.2 of Scardinius erythrophthalmus. Classification (NCBI taxonomy): domain Eukaryota; kingdom Metazoa; phylum Chordata; class Actinopteri; order Cypriniformes; family Leuciscidae; genus Scardinius; species Scardinius erythrophthalmus. The sequence goes on along the minus strand of NC_138237.1, from coordinate 29,151,421 downwards.
ATATCAACCTTAGAAAATAGTGGTGGGGACATGTCCCACCCGCAAATTACACCTATCTCGGGGTTGCGGCGCGCACACTATGGTTAACCGAGTATTAACCGCTAAGGGCCTCGGTTAACGAAAAACTTGAAAACGTGCAGCCCTATTCCCTACTAATACTGCATCTAGTCAACAAATGAATTACTTTATAATGATATGAAAACATGTACTGTAGTGTACTGTATATACCGTTTCATTGACTGTTTAAAATCCGCATTGGAAATGTCCCTCCCTCAGCCTTACGTGTCAAAACAAACTCCATGAGGCACCAGTGATATTTTATTTCGCCTCTAGAGGTCGCTCTCGTTCTGTATAACGACAGCAGACCCTTCTCAGTCGCTCCAGTAACGGACGCAACCTGGAAAAACCATCGCTATGGATTTTTGCAGATAACCATTGGTTCCAGCAATCAGTTATCAGTGTCTATTAATTGGCAAAACTGATCATTCGGTCGACTTCTAGTCTATATTACATACTGCACCTTTAAGCCTGTATGGTTGTTTGTTATGGGAAATAATATAGCACAATGGAGTCTTTCTCGTACCAGAGAACGTAATGAAAGCCTGGCCCTTGAGTCGGCCAGTCAGCAGGCGGTACAGAATGGGCTGTTTGTCGTCCTTCTGAAACCTTGAAAAAAGAGAAACCAGCTGAGCCACTGTTGCCCGTGGACTCATGTTCTTCACACACAGGACCTACACACACAAGAGAGAAACAAATGTATTCAGATGTATAGAAATATCTTATTGAGAGCACTACCACTCAAAAGTCTGGGGTCAGTAAGCTTTTTTTTTTTTTTTTTAAAGAAATGAATACTTTTAATCAGCAAGGATGCGTTAAATTGATCAAATGTGGCAGTGGAGACTTTTAACATTGTTACAAAGATTTCTATTTCAAATAAATGCTGTTCTTGAACTTTCGTTTTTTCTTTTTTTTTTTCACGGTTTCCATAAAAAATTAAGCAGTACAACTGTTTTCATAATTTACAGGAATAATTTACATTTGAATTAATATTAAAATAGAAAACGGTTATTTTAAATTGTAATAACATTTCACAATATTACTGTTTTGCTGTATTTTTGATCAAATAAATGCATCCTTGGCGAGTATAAGAGATTTTGTCCAAAAAACATAAAACCCAAAACATTTGAATATAATATAATATATAATACAGCCCAACTTAAATTATATTATAATATATTATAAAGATTTCGTACTAATTCATTATTTCTTTCGTAAACATTTTATAACATTTCTAAAGCAGGTATGTTGCTATTATCCTCACTTACGTTGGATGGATTTCCTCTTTGGTAGTTCTTAAATCTGGGAATATTCCATATATCCTCTTCTGTCTCACGATTGTTCTTGATCTCTTCATCTGAAATTTCCTCTATCCTTCCACTTACTGTAAGGGGCCCATCATGCCCTTGGACAAAAGCTGCACTCAGTGAGCCAATGGACTGACTAACTGTCATTTTCATAGTTTTAACTCTTTTTTCATGAGACTGTGGTTGGAGGACAGCGTCCAATACAGAGCTTGAATCCTGGGATACGTGTTGGTCTTTGGATGGGCTGAAATCACAGACCGCACTAGTTGATTGGTCAGTTTTAGAGCTTGATGATTTACATTGGATATTAGTGTCAATTTTTGGTTGAGGAAAAAACTCTGAAGTACTAGCAACATGTTTGTTGTGGCCTTCAAGAAAGTCTTTATAGAAATGGTCCATAGTGATGGCAGATGTCGCCCCCTGCTGGCTGACCAGTGACTCTTCTTCTGTGAATAGAAAAGACAGCAATGATTAAAACAAAAAAAAGCTCCTACATGTGCTGCTTAGTATTACTTTATCCTCTAACCTCGATGGTAAAGGGCAGTGAGGAAGCTGCAGCGGTCAGTGCCATGGAAAAGAGCCTTTTCGATCTCCATCTCCCTACGGGAAAGCGGCCGACTGCTCGAGAAACGCTGAGGTCGGGACAGCAGCTCCGCATGTGCCACCATTTTATCCCGGATGGCCTGTAGGCGCATATTCCTTGCCTCTGGTGCCACACAAAACCCTCTGTCCTGTAAAATAGTGAATTGAGTGACATTGCATTGAGTGACCTACAGCCTTTACATTTCTCACTTTCCTTACAGTTCAAAATCATTCCGTTCAGAATCCACGTAATGTTAAAGCTGAAAAACGACCTTCCAAGAGCTCTCCGGCTGGTCCCTGCATCTCCACAGCTCTATTTCAGCTTCTGTAAGGCCCAACTCTCTAAGAGCGGCCAGTTCCTGATCCCCGTCCTGCAAAGCCTGGAACTGGGACAGACTCTTCACACCGGCTGCCTGTTCCCCAAAAGGCTTGTATACTGCTGCTGGAGCAAAGCATTTCTTCTTAGCGACACACCTACAACAATGATGTGCATGAGGAAATATTTCATACATTATGTAAATACAATTCAAACAAATAATATGAAATATATTATAAATATATTTATTTATTAATCATTGAAATAAAAACAATATAATACAATTATAGATTTAATTGAATATAAAATAAATTATTTTTTAATAAAAAAATACATATTTACAAGTGTATTTAAAAATAAAAACGTAAAATAAACAATAGAGGGCTGAAGAGAAGCAGCCTTTTTTTAGGCCAAAACCCAGAAACGAGTTCGCATTTTTGCACTTCCAGTTCCAACGCCCTGATGTCAATGGGTTTTTGGGTTCAGTTCATTTATAGCCTATGTTTAGATTTTTACTTCTGGCGATTATATTTTCAAATTCATACAATTTGTGAAGATTATCACGATGAATAAAATATGTAAAAATCATTAACTTTTGTTGGTCACAGACACAGAGCTTATTTTCTACGATAATCCAAAAGCCAATGGAAAAATATTATTGTGGGTGTGTTTTTTTTTTTTTGTGGGTGTGTTTTTTTTTTTACAGTCTATGGAGGGAACCAGAATGATGCTTATTTACATATTGGCCTACAAAAATACGTCATCCCTGCAGTGCTCTACACCAACAATCAAGTCAGTTACTGCTGTATATGTGTGTACCCAATTAAAATCAGTAATAAAGCCATGCTTAGTTATGAGAAACTGACCGCTCAATGTTTGCATCTGTATCCAGTTGCTGTAGCAGCAGATTGTGTAGTTGTCTCTGGCCCTCTGTCTCCTGTTCTTCAGGGATGGGCACATCATCACAGGCATGATGTGTAACCCTGAAAATCACAAAACACATTTCTGTCAACTGTTTTTCACCTCAAAAACCATTACTTTAAACTCTCCCCCCCCCTCAAATGCATCTTGATTTTTTTTCTTTTCTTTTTTTGCAAATCTAATTATTCTTGTTCTTTTAACCAGCATAAAATAAAGACAGTACATGATAACACTATCATGATGTGCAAGTAGAATAGTTTTATTACAATATCTCTGTTTTGTATTCGTTTTTCTTTTATTTAATCCTGCGTTCATGAGGAAGAAAACTGAAAGTCCAATCACTTTTTTTATTCATGTTTAAATGTTAAAGATTTAATATGCTTGACATATATATATATATATATATATATATATATATATATATATATATATATATATATATGTGAATTTTAGTTATATTTCCTGTCTCAGAAAACGCCAGGTCATCCAACAGATATACGCGTTTTCTCATCATTAACCCTTCACAAATGTAGCAATCAGCTAGCAATGTGGCTTGCTTTATCAATACAAGAGATCTCTGCTCATATTTAATATGGCTCTGTGGGAATATTTATTATAAAGCGGTCAACGTTCACGTAGTTTCAGACCTAATTAACTTTAAAACATAAAAATAGCCTTTCGCTTACCGCTTCATGTTTACACCATAGACTGTAAAAAATACACCAGAACCACACTTCCTGTTTCAACAGGAAGGAAACGTCGGTTGAAAGGATCATGTGAAATGTAGTTTAAATCAAAGGACCAGTCGAGCAAATTGGGCACTCCTGCCCAAAAACCAAAACCCTCATGTAAATACCGCGAATGCAAAGTCTGCAACAAATTTGTACAATAACTCACTAAAAGACTATAGTAAAGTTATGTAAAATGAAAAGAAAAAGTGTAAAAGAAAAGCAATATGAAATGAAAAGAACGTGTGGAATGAAAATTAAATGTAAATGTAAAGACAAGCAATGATAAATGAACAGAAAATATGCAAATAAACCTTTAAATAAATGTTCTTCATATACACCCTTTTGTGTTTTTCATTTAGGCTATAATGAATGTTCGCAGGATGGTGGGGGGGGGGGTGGGGGTGGGGGGGGGGGGGTAAGTGCTTAGCATGGAAAAAACTTGTGCAATATTTTAAAAATGAAATTTCCATCTTATTTGTAATGACATATTTATTAGGTAACAGCCAAACATTAATTCTTATAATAAACCTAGACCGATAGGAAATGACATATGGTTTGCTAAACATCCCTTTAAAGATAACATTGCTTTTAGATGGAAAAAGTTACAAGTTTGTCTTTTTTTTTTTTTTTCAAGGCTGTTTATAACTTTTTTTGTGTGTCAATAACATAAAAACATAGATTGGTCTAAATTTGATAACAAAAAGTAAGACGGTCTGTCCAGTAACTAACTGCAAGTGGATCATACTAGATCTTAAGACACTGGCTTCACATAATGGCTTTGTTTATGCAACTTTTTATTATTGTTTATGTTTATGCAACTGACCCCTCACTCAAGAACCCGTCGTGGTACTACTGACGTCACAGCCATGAGCTGAGCACATTAATGATCGCCCACACTAATGGGCCGCCCATGGTGAAACCACAAGGAGATTTATATTGTTTCTAAAAAAAATAATAATAAATACAATAAAAAAAGGAGGAAGAACCCGGTGTTATTTGTGTGTATCTAGATTCTATATGTGGGGTAAATCCATCAAACGTTGTGCCATTCCCGGCTGTAGGATCGAGCCCGCGTCTCTGCACAGCCTCCCAAAAGATCCCAACATCAGAAACGAATGGCTGAAGTTTCTCTTTACCGACATTCCCGATCGTTACAGTCCGACATTAACGATCTGTTCAGCGCATTTCAGTCCGGACTCTTTTGTGAACCTGTCACAGTTTAATGCAGGCTACGCAAGTAAACTCTTACTGAAGGAAGGGAGAGTGCCGACTATATTTGACCTGGCACCAAACCCGCAACCCGTAAGTAAGATTTCTTACTCTTTTTTTTTTTACATGTGAAGAAGTTGGCAGGTGATCACAGGTGTAATCAGCATACACAACCCCTACGTACACTAACGATAAAACACCTTGTAAAGTGCTTTGCTCCTTATCCCTTCATGTTTCCCATTGTACAAGAACTTCCTGTTTCAATAGGAAGTGAGTGTACGCGAAGAGGATTATGGGGAATGTAGTTAAAATCTACGGAAAAGGTAAAAGTTTGAGTGATCATGTGAGTGATAGCCTAACTGACATGACGATTATATAGAAGCCCTAAATCAATTATAAACTACATTAAAAAAAAAAAAAAATCATATGGTATTCAAACGAAAAAAAAAACAAAAACAAAAAAAACACAACTGACAGGTTTTTGAGACACTGTAAGGACTGTTTTAGTGATTAAAGCGGAAAGTTTTTTTGGCCTTGTTCTTTTCTGTATCACATTTGTTGCAATATTTTATTCTTTATTTAAAATATTTGATGCTGCTTTAAAAACAGAGTAGACCTACTAAGTACCCTGTTGAACATTACTTTTAAATGCCCATACAGGCTATAATAGAGTATAATTGCATTTATTATTTTAATGTTACTTTTTTGGTAACATTAAACTATATTGAACATTAAAACATTGAATAAAACATTGGGTTATAACTAAAAAGTTTATGCAAACTAGCTTTTGTAGCTTCGATTTCATACATTGGGGCAGAATGAGTTTGTATTTTATATCAAAAGAAAGCAAATAGGAATTGTAAAAAAAAAAAAAAAAAAAAAAAAAAAAAACCAACATACATTGTAAAAAGCATTATGCATGATCTAAATTTAAACAGAATCCCCTTCTGTCAAAAACCAATTCATGACAATGCATGACTTCCCATTAAGGAAAAAAATTTTTTTTTTTTATATATATATTTAAAGTATATTCAATTAGTAAAGTATTCTGTGTGAAACAGTATTCAACAAATACATTAGCCAGGATGTATTTGTGGCGGAAATTCATCAAACAACATGTGCAACATATTCCATTCCCTCTCTTAGAGGTGATTAGGAACAGCTTAGAGCTTAACAAATATACCATTCCTGTGAAATAAATAACAATAGTAAAAAACACTGTCAAGTCAAGTCACCTTCATTTATATAGCGCTTTTAACAATATAGATTGTTTCAAAGCAGCTTTACAGTGATAGGAAATTAAAGTTACAGAGATTGTTTTGGCTTTACAGCAGCTCTAGAATACAGTTATTGTCCAGCTAAAGTTAGTTTTGATTGATTCACTTCCGTTGCAAAGATCATTAGTTATTAACTTAGCTAACACAACACCGTTCTAACAGAAAACCGCTAACATGCTCTGGCCCTCTCATTTGCACAACAACAGTGCCTGGTGGCTCGAGAACGTAAACCTTGAAATAGTTTCCAAGGTGCAAGCCTTAAAAAAACTTTTTTTTTTGTTATCTCTGCGCAAGCTTTAAAAACGCAAACCTGTGAAAACGCTGATGGCGTCCACATGCGTATTACGTGTTAAGTCTATAGGAATGTGCATTTGAATATATGTGCGCAGGCGTGTAGTCTTTCTTTACAAATTGACCTCAACAAATTACTTGTCTGGCCTTAAAATACAGAATTATTTATCGCTTCCGCGTAGCCACGTGAACCGGAACTATTTTAACAATGTTTTATCTATACAGAGGTAAAGGGAAGGAGAAGGGGGCCTTCACAGGGAAGAGACTAGTTGACACTTCAGGACTGCGTTGTCGTCATGTCCAGGCACAGGTCTTTCATCAGATCTGGATACGGACTGGATCCTGTAGACTGCGGTAAACCTCGGGATAAACAGAGAGACTAATATTAGCGTAGATGCCATTCTTCTTATGATGTAGCGAGTACATCAGGATTTATGGGAAGTGTTCCCGGTTCCAGCTGACCTAATCTCGCTCAAGTACTGGGGAGCTAAACCATTTAACGCTTTGTAAGTAATCAGCAATATTTAAAAATGTATACAAAGTTTAATAGGGAGCCAATGCAGTGTTGACAGAACTGGGCTAATATGGTCATACTTCCTGGTTCTGGTAAGAACTCGAGCTGCTGCGTTTTGGACCAGCTGTAGTTTGTTTATTAAGCGGGCAGGGCAACCACCCAGTAGAGCATTACAATAATCTAGCCTTGATGTCATTAAAGCATTAACTAATTGTTCCGAATTTGTCATTGAGAGCATATGACATAATTTAGATATATATTTTAAGATAGAAAAATGCGGTTTTACCGATACTAGAAAATACTAGTGACTTTCAAATGAAAGATTGCTATCAAAGAGCACACCCAGGTTCCTAACCGACGACGAAGACTTGACAGAGCAGCCATCAAGTGTTGGGACAGTATTCTAGGTTATTACGTGAGGACGTTTTTTGTCCAATAATTAGAATCTCTGTTCTTTCAGAATTAAGTAGTAGGAAATTACTAGTCATCCTTATATCAGCTATGCATTCCATTAATTTTGGCCTTTATGTATAAATTAAATATTGGTGCCATAGAATGGAAAACTGTATTTACCTTGGCATAGTTAAATAATAAGAGCTCTGTACATGGAACTGACATACCGTGAGCCTCAAACACCATTGTTTCCTCCTTCATATGTAAATCTTGTGTTTGCAAAAGACCACTGAAAAACGGGTGAATCCCAACATAACAGCAACTGTGACATTGCAGTCAGGATCATTAATATTTACACCCCCAGAATTTGCATATACCAGCCCATGTTCTTGGCCAGGCAGTGTTAACATGGACCTGCACAACCGAATCATCACAAGTTGTGCACGTATTGTAAAGAAGCAAGCAAGGACAATAGGGAAAATAGCAGATCATAGATATAAATGTTATGTTCCAGGCTGTGCAGGGGATGTGAGCACTTTTCACACCCTTCCCACAGAACAGAACAGTCAGCAGGCATGGTTGATGTTTATCTACAACAGGATACCGCAACATTTAAATTCAAAGTTGTTAGTTTGCTCTGCCCATTTCACCACTGACAGTTTTTCTAACCTGGGACAATATCAAGCAGGCTTCGCTCAGCGTTTGATACTGAAGAAGGGGGCAATTCCAACAATATCGCCATTACAACCCCTACCGCAAGCAGTAAGTAACGTTAGTGATTTTATCCACTTCTTGACTGTTTAAGCCATTTCTGTTTAAATCGAAAGTTTCTTGGTTAGCTAGCAACATTAACGTTAATTTTCCCATTGTTGTCGAGATCGAACATAAGATGGTAATAACGTTAACCTTAGCTAACTAGCAAGCTCCAAGTAACGAGCATAGATAACTAAATAGTATGACGATCTATTTACACAGAGGTTAATATTATTTCTGGCCTGTGTTGTCATATAAATCAACAAAATACAACTCTAGATACATCTATGTCAATCCCTTTTGTCTGGTAGTATTATAATTTAGCCTATATTTCATCAACAACACATAACTCAGGAGCTAACTAGGTTAGTTGCTCCTAGCTAACGTGACCTTCTTCACCACTTAAATTGAAACGATTGTCATTTGACAGTGCATCTAGTCAATTTGTCAAAATATTTTTTTGTTTAAGAACTGAAGTATGATTATTTTGCAAGTTTGTATTTCATAGTACATCACAGCTTCTGCGTAAACCCGTGTCGCCCCGCCCACAACCAATTTCATTAGTTTATAATACAGCAATCTTATTGGCGTAGATGCTTGAGGCATGAGCATGCACATTCCTTAATGTACGAGTTTGTGAATGATCTACTACGCTTTTTGGCCGTACTACAGAAATATTAAAGGAGTCATCGGATGCAAAATTCACTTTTATATGGTGTTTGCATATACATGTGTCTTTGCAGTGTGTGGGCACAACAGCCATATACTGAAAAAGATCCATTCACTCCTTTATTTATTGTCCTCAAAAAGTCTAAACACTCTAAATAATCAAGCCGTTTGGATTTTCTGAGCAATATGATGTCATTTTGCTCATGCTACGCCCACGACCGCTGACGGACTGTCCCGTATTAGCATATTTCCTCCCTCAGCCATTTGTATACTTTCTGCCAAGGCAGCACTTTTCTTGTCTTGTGTCGACACACGCCCCATGGAAGAGAGGGGTGGGTTGAGCAGTTGCTCATTATCATTTAAAGAGACATGCACCAAAACGGGTCGCTGTGAACAGAGCTGTTTTTGAGAAGGTAAAAAGGGTGTTGTTTTACAGCACAATTGAGGAATTTTAACCAAAGTATATGTTACAAACTTTACATGAAGACCCTAAAGAATCATACCACCTTGTGGAAAATGGGCATCCGATGGCCCCTTTAAGTGATCCATAGCGATTTCAGTAACGATCAAAAAAAAAATAAAAAAAAATGCTTTATTTGAACATTCAGTTTACAATGTGAAATAACAGAATCAGAACACAACAATAATTATCAGGATTAAAAAAGATCAGGCCGTGCCGACTATTCTGGGCACAACAACGACGCCGCAAACTGTAAGTAATGTATTTCATCTTAAAACTACTTTTAGCCAATGACGTTAGCCAATCATAACAGTGGGCTTGATTGTGGGCTAAACAGTTAACACTTAACTATTAAAGGGGAAACACCCCCAAAACAAACTGTTTGAATCAGAGGATGAGAAACAGGGTGGGAAAAGGTCACTAATTATTTTTTTTTGTCCAAAAAAAAAAACTATAGTAATACTATAATTACACCTAAGGGAACATAATAAAACAAAAACCATGTCACTACCCCTTTAAAGCAAAACCACGGTGACAAATAAGACAATAATAGGCAACCAAATAGCCTACAAGCCCTGGCAATTGGGTTTTGTGCGTACAATGGGAATAAAACCCTTATAGTGCTGGAAAGTGAACAACAACAACAACATCAAATATATATATATATATATATATATATATATATATATATATATATATATATATATATATATATATATATATATATATATTTTTTTTTTTTTTTTTTTTTACTAAAACATATGTTATTAAGTCAATCTATGGCAAATATTATTTTTTATTTGCTCAAGAGCGTATTTAAGCAATAAATGTTCATATCACTTCTCTGCTGGGTATTTTTATTCATTTTTGAAGTACTGCAGGTTGTATTGCACAGATTTACAGCAGTGATTTTTTTTAATAGTTATGCAGCTATGAGTGTTAATATTTGAAACTATTTTTATCCCGTACATACGCAGATTATAACATGAACACAATGCAGGGGTGGATAAATAAATACATTTTAAAGGGGGGGTGAAACACTCAGTTTCAGTCAATCTCATGTTAATCTTGAGTACCTGTAGAGTATTATTGCATCCTTCGTATCTCCAAAAAGTCTTTAGTTTTATTATATTTATAAAAGAAAGATAGGCTGTACCGAGTCTTTCCGGAAAAAAACGAGCGGCTGGAGGCGTGCCGTGTGGGCGGTGCTAACGCGCTGATAGCTAACAACACAGAGACATTTGAAGCAGTTTGTTTATGAGTTTTACTAACCACCTGAGGTTCCAACGCACGACCGTGAACCTTTATCGTTGGGACTGCTAAATCCGGCGTCGAACTGGGCCTTGTTTATAAAACAGTCATCGTCGAAATGCAGGGAACAAACAAAGTCCTGTGACTGCAGCGAGCACAGCGCTGAGGTACTGCTTTCGCTCTCTCGCTCTGGTGGTCTACGGGTGCGCGCGCGCCCTTCCGGGAGAAGAGCCCTTAGGACCCATATAAGGAAATTCCGCCCTATCTTACGTAAGACAGAGCCATACTCGAAAAAACAGTCACAGATAGTCATGTTATCCGGCTGACACTTATTTAGGCCTAATAGAAAATAGGAACCTTTAAAAACTATAACAAAGGCCTATAGGCTACAGAACCCATATATAGACCCTCATATTTTATTAACCGGTAAACAAGGAAACATGAGTTTGCCATTAAACATTTTATTTGCACTTTGTACCAAATAATGCAAGCATTGGACAACAAATCTCGTTTAAAAAAACGGTTGTGCTTTGAAATTGAAATTTGAAATCAACTGCTTGCGTTTGGGTTTGTCTGTATTAAATTAAGTCTTAATTTAATACAGTGAATTATCATCATTTGTGTAAAATCCTGAGTTTGTGCTGATCCACCAATCCTGATTGACATGTAGAAGCCAAGTGAATGATGCACTAATGTAAAATAGCTCTATTAGCCTGAAGTACACTGAGGTGCCGTCACCAAGCGTTCTTTTTTTAAAGGGGTGGTTTACTGCCTTTTTTCTTTGCTTGATTGTGTTTATGGGCTGCAATATAACATGTCTTTGTGTTTCGTTTGTTAGAAAACGCCTTATTTTTCATAAATTTCACCTTTATTGTAAGCCGCTTCCTCCTCTGTCATTCGAACGACCGGTTGACTTCCTGATTCTATGAAACCACTCCCTCAGAAAGAGGCAATGAGCTAAGATTGGTTAGTTCGGCCGGTGTGTTGTAATTGGCTAAACTGCGTCCGGAATCTTCACGCCCATTACCTTTACGGGCGACAGTAGCATGTGCTCCGGACCCGGTCAAATGTAATGGTGTCAATATTGCCTCATCAGTTTGAGCCAGAATCAGACCCAGAGAACGGTGATGAAGAGAGTCAAGCAGAACCTCCGCAAACACGGCTCTTACTAAACGTTTCTGAATGGTAATTTTTTTTAATTATTATTATTTTCTTAAAGAATTCCCATACGCTGTTACTTGAAAATGCTACTGCTGTTTGTTAGCTTTTGAGATACGCTTTCCCCCTGATTAAACATTTAATATAACTGAATACATGACTGAGTAATACCGTTTTTTAAAGATATTGTTTTATTGATAGAATGAACAACCGTTTAACTATTCACAAAACTTACCGGTTACTCAGTTTGTCGTTTTCTTTAGGTGTACATGTGATAACAGCAGCTGAAGTTCGCTGTTGCGATAATTTTTTGAAGTTTGTACACGTTTCTTATACACACAAAATAACATCGAACTAACTAGCTACTATAACCAAACAGCTTTGGCATTGGTTTGCGTTCTTGATCAAATAAAAAAATTACGTCATAAAGTATACATAGAAAATACGTTTACAAAATTTGTACATATACAAATTCGGGTCCAAAATGTTTATACGCATCTGTCATATACTAAAGCCAGCACCGGCATTTTTTTACATCCTTGATAAAACTAAAACATTACGTCTTAAATTATACAGGCAAATACATTTAAAATGATTAAATCTTACTTGCAGGTTGTGGCCTCTGGTTTTAAAGCTGTAACTGCTTCATGTTGGAGTAATAGTTTCTTGTTGAATCCGACATTGAACTCGTGTAGATTCTGGAAGCTGTCTTCCGTAAAATGCGCAGCACAGAGAGCTAAACTACGATTGTAATTGTCAGGAACATAACCAAACTTAAATTTTAACCATTGTTGACGAACTACAGCGTCTGTAGGAAGCCTGAACACAGAAGACCTGACAGCTACAGCTCTCCACTATAACTCCTCCTCTTCGACAGCAGAACATGTTCCGGAGGGAGGGTTGATGTAAATGTATGGGTTAGTTACGTATAAAACCCGGGAAGTATCTCGTTGTAGTCCCATTCGAGTCGTTTTTGTAGGCATTAAACTTCCTGATTTTTAAAAGACAATATCTCTGCTTACGTTGAACTTTCAGCGCAGCAACTTTGCAGATACTGTTCATGCACCAACAGCAACATTACACAGTATTTAAAATGAAAAAAGTGAAATAGCAATCAACCACCCCTTTAAACAATAACTTCATCTATTCTGTGTCTTAAGTACAATAAAGCCAGTAGATCCTAACTAAAATTACCATGTTAAACCCTAACAGATAATAAGACACAATTAGAGTTAGCACTTAATATTTTTTTAATAAGGCCAAATCATTCACAAAATCGTATACAAAGGAATGTGCATGCGCAGGCTTGAAGCGTAAATTCCAATAAGATTGCTGTATTATAAACCAATTAAATGGGGGTGGTGTGTCCTCCAGACTGCACTCTGGGGTACTACTACAAATCTGTGAAACAGCCAATCAGAGCAGAGCTCAACATTATTATTCATCATGACCATTCGAAATAAGGTAATACCAGCCCATTTCCTTCTAGGGACAAATCCTAAGGTTGTAAATGGACATGTAAAACCGTGTCTGGAGAATTTTTGCCTTTACTTAAGCCACAAAACTTCTATGTAGATATCAGAGAACAATTTAAAATATTGTATCAGTGAATTCTATGGCACCTTTTATCGTACTAAATCTACTAAAGAGCAGTGAGTGATTTTCTCTTTGTCTTTTGTTGTTTGACTAACATTAACTAACAGATGACAGCAGGAATATTAAGCTGCTGTCACTTTAAGGCCGGTTGCACGGATCCAATACTAATACATATGCGACTTATGTCTTAAATGTTTATGTTCATTTAAGACATAACCAACGGATATCGAATATAACCAAGCTGGAGATTTTGACTTGTTTTTCTTTATAGAGCTGGTAAGTCCCGCCCCTTCCGCAAAACCCCGCTGGACCTCAAAGTTGAAAAACCGTCAATGCAAGTGAATGGGAGAAAATAATTATTTTCTGGTCCCGTTTGAATTGTGCCATGAATTTGAACATATGTTGTCTGTGAATTTTTTATATAACTTTTCGTGTAAAGAATGATACAATTTAGCTGGTAGAAGTTTGATACAGTTAGACTTTGTGTGAGAGCACTTTGTGGACTACAACTCTCGACGCGTTTGAAACGTCAACACCACTAGCACACGGACTAGCTCACGGATCCCGCTAAACATGTCTGTGTCTTTGGTGCACTTCACCGCCTTCTTTCAGGGAGAGGACAAAATCGTTGAGGTTGGCGAAAACCACGGGTAAGTCAACTTTATGGGGTGACGTCACATAGGCGACATGTAGTCTTTCTCGTTATGTCTTGTCCACAACTGCTAGCCGAAGAATCATACCATATACTGTCAAACTCGTAACATGAAAAGTTATATAAAAAATTCACAGACAACATATGTTCACATTCATGGCACAATTCAAACGGGACCAGAAAATAATTATTTTCTCCCATTCACTTGCATTGACGGTTTTTCAACTTTGAGGTCCAGCGGGGTTTTGCGGAAGGGGCAGGACTTACCAGCTCTATAACCATTTAGCTTCAAGGGGTGATGTCTGTGCGAGCAGGGTGTGTGGAGGTATTAAAATACATACGTCGACAGGCAGGTAGGACATTGTATCGTTGCATTCGGACCGAGTGGAATGATTGGACAAACATTTTATGGTCCTACGCCTTCCACAGACGATATATATATATATATATATATATATATATATATATATATGTGTGTGTGTGTGTGTGTGTGTGTGTATATATACATGGGTAAATACATTTAGACCACTTAACTTGTGGAGAAGAAACTTTCAACCAGGATAACAAAAAAAGTTTCTAGAGCAAATCACCTACCCTGCCTTTAACACTGAGAATTAAAATAATTTTAATGTGACGGTTGGGTGCAGATGATTTATTTTTAACCGCAGTTAGATGACGTTAGAGCTAATCCAAGCATCTCTATGAAGTGGGTTGAAAATCAGACCTGAAAACAAACACTGGATGACAAAAAAAAAAAAAAAAAAAAAAAAAAACACTCCCAATAAATGTAGCAGCTACAGTGATTCTAGTAGAGCATTTATTGTGTTATGGTATAAGCCTATTGTTCATCACTTACATTATCTTCTATTGCATTTCATGTTGATTTGATAGGAAACATAACTGCATTATTGCCATTGTTCCATTTTAAATGTTGCATTTTCATCGGCCAGTCGTGGAAGTCTATTCGGATCGGTGCAGGAGCTTTCTACTGTGCAAAAGCACGGAGAGATTCGCGCTCGCGCATTACATGGACCTGTCATTAAAATAACGCCATCCCCCTCGGTCTGATTTGTGAACCGCTCACAATTCGATACAGGCTTCGCAAAGAAGCTGATATTAAAGGATGGGGCAGTGTCGACAATATTTTACCCTACACCAACCCTGCAACTTGCGAGTAATTTATTTAAAAACTCTTTGAACTGTCACTTTCAGATTTGTCCCTTACCGCTTCATGTTTCCTGTTGTACGGAGACTTCCGGTTATCACAGGAAGTGTAGGTTGAAAGGATTATGGGAAACGTAGTTGATAACCAATAAACTAGACTCCTTAATCCTCTTCAAAGAAATTTTGTGAGAATAAAATATAAAATGAAAAAAGACATTTCCTAAAAATAAATACTATTTAATAAATAGTAAATAATATTTTCATTTAAAGCCAAAAGAAAGAGATCTTATCTGAAAAATATTTTGGTTTTAAATTAAGTAGATGCAGAATGAAATGGTAACTGTGCCAAGTTCGGTGAGTGGTAATATATTTTTTAAAGACCCCTAGTGGGCCTCTGCACACCAGTTTGAAAAATCTTGAGACAGAGTGGTATATGACATAAATTTGTAGGCTGGAACACGGAAGCGAGTTATCATTTTAGCATTTCCAGTTCCATCATCCAGAAGTCAAAGGGTTTTTTGAATGGATTTTTGATTAAATGGCTGAAATATGGTCTGTGGAGAACACAAGCTCAAGATACTTTCATGTTTTATTCTAAGACATAAAATACATCAGTATCACCCCACTTGTGATTTTTTTAAGCTGTTTTGTGTCTTGAAATGGTGTAGTGTGAGCGACATTATTAGGTTAATAACTAATGATCTTTGCAATGGAAGTGAATCAGTCAAAACTAACATTAGCTGGACAATAACTTTATTCTAGAGCTGCTGTAAAGCCAAAACAATCTCTGATACTTTAATTTGTAAGTAAAGCTGCTTTGAAACAATATTGTTAAAACCACTATATAAATGAAGGTGGTTGCTAACAAGTGGCTAAGTGTGACTAGGCTACCAGAAAAGGTAAAGTCAGTCAGCTTTTACAGCCTTTTATGCTTATAATTGTGCTCTTACAAACTATTCTTACTCAAACGTTTTATACAAATGTTTTTTAGGTAAAAACTGAAAGTTGTTGGAAGCTTAGTGGTGGTGGTTGAAACAGTGGGACCGTGGTGTAGTTCGTTTATAGCCTAGCTTTTCGCTTCAGGTGACTGCATCTAGGCCTCAAAGTTCACAAGTTATGTCTAGAAGACTATGTCAAGTTAAATTATCTTGATGGACAAAACGTGCAAGTATGATATCATAAACTTCTGTTGGTCACAAAGCTTTTTTTTGTTGTTGTTGTTTGTTTTTTGGCGATAATTTAAAAGCCTATGGAAATATCCTATTTGGATTTTGTTGAGGAAACCAGTGTGATGCTAACTGCCAATTGGCCTACAAAGTGATGTTATACCTGTACCGCTCTATAGACTTTGATTATTTTATATACAGCTAATTATGTTTAAAGTCATAATCCTACCTATTCTGCATTTTAGAAAGAAAAGGGGAAAAAAAACACTGAATCATTTTAATTGAGGGCAAAATTGTCCCTAAAGTAAGCAAAATCAGATCAAATTTAAATTAAAATTCATTCTGGGGCCCTAAATGTCTGATTTTTCTTACTTTAGGGGCAATTTTGTCTCCAGACCTCCACACAGCAATGAATGCACATGAGGCATCATCTTTAGCAAAAAGACCACAAGTAGCTCCGAACATCCGGTGCAACTCGACGTCAATAGGTGAGGTAACACGGGTTGTGTGATGATGATGATGATTCTGAAGTCCTATTATCGCAGTGGCGCGTTGAGCGCCGCTGCTGGTTCTGGCTACACACACACACACACACACACACACACAGCGGCTGTGATTGACACAGCGAAGGGGTGGGGACGCAGGGTGGGGTCAGCAGCAGGGAGAGGCGGAGGAGAGACTCACAGCTCGAGCCCAACCCTGAAACACGGCAACAAACACACACTGAAAGACGACCGGGGCGACGGAAAGAGGGTTTATTTCTCGACGCCGGGGATATGATTTATGTGATCCGCCGAGGCAAAGAGAGCACCTTTCTCCTCTAATACTGAGGTGGAAAAACTGACATCGACTGTAATTCAAATATCACCCCGCCCGATCCGATCGACCCCCCCTCCACTCCACCCCTCCGCCGCCGCTTAGATACCGAGATGCACACGGAGACTCGGAACAAAAAAGTAAGTCCGTTTATCGTTCGCTATAGACTCATTTGCAACGTAGCCGATAGCTTTAGACGGCAGTCGCTGTCCTATTTCCATTCTGCGGGAGTTCCTCATCTATGAGCAGTTACCCGGTTTCGGTTTGCTCGCCGTTAACCGTAACGAGCCTTTAATAGCTGAGCTGCTGGGTGATTACTTCACTCCTGTGCATGCGCCTGAGCCAGCCCGTTATCCGAAAGCCTCCTAACGATAATGCTGGTGCATTTGAAATACTTGTGCAACTTGTGAGAAAGTCAGGGTGTCACATCCGTCAGGGTCGTCTTATCTGCTGTGCTGTTTTAAAGCTGTGAACGCAGGAAGGAAGCGCGCCGAGTGCCGCTTGCTGGAGAGACACCATCTTAGCTGATTTCTTAAAGGGACAGCAGCCTTGAATTTGCATGAGATGAAGAAATTGTTGTTGCTGCTGGCTAATTCTATGTTTTATCGTCTTTTGTCATCCACTCTCAGTTATTAAAGGGCAAAATATGAATGTGTTGCCGGCAATGCATTGCCTAATAAGAGACCAAGAGCTTGTACTCAACTAAGGACTTTCCGTAGGCTACTGAAAACTGTCATGAACATCCCATGACAAGGAAGGGGTCACATTTGTTGTGTGCATTTAACTGTCTGTTTTATTTTTTTATTGTTGCACGAAAGTATGTTCTGGGACTTTTAAAGGGTAATATTGATATCTAGAGCTGCTATAATGTCTGTCACTATCACAAAATAACAGCCTAACAGGATGTTTAGCACCCCCAGCAAAGAGGTTATTTTGTTATTTTGGAAAATGGTTTATCAAATAAACATTTATATGTGATGGCCTGGACAACAGTCATTATTCAGATATAGCCTATGAACTATTTCACATCAGAATGCAGATATTGGTCAAACACAATCAAGTATTTTAGAGAGCTGTGAAATTATTTATATTAGACTTATTATTGCAAGATATTTGGGCACTTTTAAATGATATATATCTCATGGCTGGCTTATAATTAGCCTGGCCAATATATTCATCCACCACAAAGATGCATTGTTAAGATAATTAATGGTAATAGTGGTTTCACAAATTAATGGTCAGTTATATAGCAATGCATTGGACAACAGTCATTATTCCAAACGATTTGACAGCAAAATGCAGTGACTGGCCAATCAGAATCAAGTAGAGAGTCTCATTTATTAAAAGAAAAAACAAAAACCATCTAGCTTATTGGATGTGATCATCTCAATATGCCTAAATGTATTGCCGATATATTGATCCATCTCTACAAAGACACATTGTTAAGGTATTGCACATTTGAATCTACTCTAGAGCAACCCGCAAGTTTAAAAGACATTAATGTAATTGTTCACCACTTTTTGCCTTTAATATCTTCTGTTGATGTGTTCTGCACTTGAGCTCATTTCTTTGGAGCACCGTCTCCTGCAGGAGCAGTTACTGAAGGAGTCAGGGAGGTGAGTGGAATGAGGCGTTATCATTGGAGGAACAGAGAGTGCTCTGGGCGTGCCAGACAGCTGGTAATCATTAACATCTGTGGACAAACTTTGGTCAAAGTGGTTTAACACTCATCTAACCCTCTGTAGGTCTCAGCCTTTGGGTTTTGTCTGGGTGACATCGTTTCAGGAGGGTGTTCTAGGTTGAGGCATCCATTGGCAGCCTAATCAAGCCAGCTAGCCAGGGGGTGATGTAAAGTGTATCTGTTTTTAGGAGTTGAGACAGTTAGGGACTGTCTCAGTCCAAGAGCACAGTTATTTTTAGGAGAAGGGTGCAGTCGGCCCTGGGTGTGACTGAGGTTGTGTTTTTGCAGGGCGGCTATGGTGCACGCCTAGCAGTTCCTCTCACTCCGTCTTAAATCGCCTCTCGCATTTTTGACTGCAATTCAGTCACACCCTTAACCTGGCCTAAAGCTTAGCTCTAAAACTGCAACACCAATTAGTCAGTGTTCAGTTTTGTATAAACTTGATTTGGTATTTCAGGTAAGTCAACAATATGGTGTAGTGCCTCAACATCACATGCTTTGTTGATCATTGCCTCCTCTTAAAAAGCCCATTGTCTGCTCTATTGTCAAGAATGTTACCCATGTGAAGTTGAAGCTTCTGACACCTTCAGTTTAGGCCTTATTCTGAATACAGTACAGTGTGTGTGAATACAGATACAGGTGGGATAAGTCCAGCATGTCTTTTATGATCCACTAATACAAGGTCATAAAAAAACTCTCACACTCAGTCAGGTGTAAAATCCCTTTATATTCTTACACCCTGCAGACTAGGGTCAACATTACACCTGCAGATCTGAAGTTCTTCCTGTTGTTCACTGGTTTGCTGTTGTGGATACATGGACGAGTAGTTAAAGGGATAGTTCACCCAAAAATGAAAATGCTGTCCTCATTTACTCACCCTCATGTTGTTCCAAACCTGTATGACTTTCTTTCTTCTGCTGAACACAAAAGAAGATATTTTGAAGAAAGTCGGTAACCAAACGACTGATGGACCCCATTGACTTCCATAGTAGGAAAAAAAAATACTATGGAAGTCAATGGGGACCAGCAACTGTTTAATTACCAACCTTCTTTAAAATATCTTCTTTTGTGTTAAGCAGAAGAAAGGAAATCATACAGGTTTGGAACAACATGAGGGTGAGCATAAATGATGACAGCATTTTCATTTTTGGGTGAACTATTCCTTTAATCATTGGTATAATATAAATAGACTTTTTGCAGTTTTAATTAGTCATAAGTGAAAAACTTTTTATTGTAAAGCTTGTATTTCATTAAATATTCAACATTTCAAGAAAGGTTGAACATAAACATTAAAGTCCCGCTAGTCATTAATTATATCCCTTAAAACTCATATTTGATCACCAAAATGACATTTCAATGTTTTTTTCCTGTGAAAAAAAAATTCTTCGTGCCTTAAAATAGCTTGAATGTAACTCTACACCTTTGCTTCATTTATTATATGTGAATCCACAAATATGCAAATTAGCCCCGCCTCCACTTACTCACCCAGCTCAGAGATCCACTCGCTCAACTTTTACTCAAGTTACTGTAGTAAACTGCTCAAAGGTATCGCTCTCTTCAACGTCGGACACATAACGGTAATATAATTAGTCCTAGCCTTTTGCTTGACTACGTTATCAAATGGCTAATAATGTGTTGCTAATGTTACACAAACCATGTTCCCGTTCGCTGTCTCAGTCTCAGTCTGCCTTCTAAAAATCAGCATCCTTAGAAACACTTTGAACATCATAGAATGTCAGTGGAGAAAGGCATATAGTTCATCATAACATCATAATATATTATACATCATATACATAATTTACCTGCTTTATTGTTAAATGTACATGATTTTTCATATCAGCAGAAAGATATACCGGTATGGCTTCTTTTGAGATTCCTGTGCTTCACAGAAAAGTAATGATGATATGCAAAACCCGCCGGCACGTTGACGTGATTGGTTACAAGGTAGTTTGTGACGCAAGAAACACCAGCGATTTCAAACCGTGTTTTTGAGACTGTTTTTGGTTCACTGCAATTTGAAGGATAAAATACTCAGCAATGGTGTTGACTTATGAATTTGCACATGGTTTGTCTGAAAGCATATTGAATACAACAGACACACAAACGACAATAAAAACTTGATTTTCACCACAGGGGGTCTTTAAGTTGAATGAATATAGTACCATTTAAGCCCAAAGTACGCACAGTTGAATGCACAGCCTTTCAAAGTATACTTTTTTGTATGCTATTTGATTGGAGGTCAACACATGCACACTAGAAGTTTCATCCTTGTCCAGTGTCTTTTTCTCCAAAAGTTCATAGTTATAAAAAATGTCTTTGTACTCGTTTAAACTAGAGCTGCCAGTGTCTTTTAACCCTCTCACACAACACAAGTGCTCTTCAACTTCTACTACCGGTTGCCGTCTCCAGTAATCCGTATTCTTTGTTTCTTTTCCGACTGTGTAACAGTGGTCTGGGCCAGTTTTACCACCTAATTAGTGCATAAAAAATTCAAGGTTCATGTGCTGATGACTAAATGTGTTTCTCGCACACTGTACATATACCATAGGGTGCGTGTAAAAACCAAAGTATGCTTTGGGCTTTAATTAATAAGCTTCGAACAGATACATTCACATTTATGTAGAGGTCGACCGATTGAGCGGTTTTGCCGATTAATTGTCACGATAAATCTGTTTTTGGCAAAAATCTATAGCGATAGTTTTTCCATGTTGCATCCGTTACTGGAGCGGCTGAGAAGTGTCCGCTGTCGTCATACAGTACGAGAGCGACCTCTAAAGGCAAATCAGTGATGCCTTATGGAGTTTGTTTTGACACGCGAGTCTTCGCTGCACAGAGTGGTACACTCAGATGTAGATTTAAAACAGTCAATGAAACGGCATATACAGTACACTACAGTACATGTTGTCATACCATTATGAAGCAATGCATTTGTTGACTAGATGTAGCGTTAGTAGAGAAAGAACAGCAGTATGTTTGTCATCGAGACGAAGAGGACACTAACATTAGTAGTTACTTCAAGCGGTTAAAGTGAACCGGAAGTTGCAAACGACTTTTCTCCAGTGTTGTGACGTATTTCCCAGTGAAAAGAAATATTGAACAGGGTTTTACTCTTGCGCTCCTCATCTCCATCTCTGCTCATAACAGACTAACGGTTTGAGGGGAGTGGTTAAGCGTTTCCCAACCCAAGCCGTCAAACCTACATCATCAGAGAAGGAACGCCATTCCAGTCAGACCGGAAGTAACTTTTCAGACTTTGATTAAAGATTACGACGGCAAACAATTTTTTTCTGTGTATTAACTTGCACGGATTAGTTTTTCACCACAAGACTAGTAATATGCGCTAACAAAGTAAATAGGGTCAATCTTGATTTCATTTGGACTTTAAACCGGTGTGACAAAAACACATGGAAGTCTAACCCAAATGTTTAATGTCACGATTGTTACCATCTATTTGCATTAGTGTATGTCCAGCTAGACTGGGTAAACCCAGCCTGATCTGCCAGCAATTTGATTTCGCCCTGCAGCTCAGGCTGGAATTGAAACCTGTGTGCATTTATTTCTCCTGCTTTGGTTACAAATTTGCGGGAACCAGTCACAAACTGGCTTATCCACCTGGCGCGCTATTGGCGGGTTTAACCCAATGACGATAGAGAAGCACACACTCTGATTTATCTGTCTCTCGCACGACCGTCAATCCACTTCCGTTTAACCTCTCGACGATGCTCAATGGCTTATTTAGTTTAGCAAACAAATCGTGGGTGTAAATACCATAGATATCATATAAATGCTAGATGTCTCGTCCGCGCTGCTGGCCAATGGAGCTCGACATCCGCACACGGCGGCCATCTTACGACAGGGTGCTCGCTCACTCATAACATGGTGCATGTACTTTTAAATAACCATAACTTGCTCAATTTTCTACCGATTTTCAAACGGTTTGGTTTGTTATAAACGTCAGAGATGTAGCTATTATACTGTATACATATGAATAATTATGTTCAAAATGTTTAAGCATTCAGAATTATAGCCACGTTAATAACGTTTGTAAGAAACCAAACCGTTTGTAAATCCGTCCAGATTTCAGCGAGATAAGAGGATTTGTGTGCGTGCTGCTCACTCACCTTAATTCACAGAGCCCTGTCCTAAGATGGCTGCCGGTGATGCCGGAAGTGACTCCGCCTTAAGACATCTAGCCTTTATATGATATCTATGGTAAATACCACTCACTTTCAAGGGTTTTTTTTTTTTTTTTTTTTTGCACAACCTCCAAAAATCGCTCGATGCCATTGCTGCTTCTGCAAACAGCTGAACAATGCTACAAACCAACACATTTGTTGACACGTTTCCTGCCTGGAGTTTTCGCGTCACTGATTGGTTGAAGGATTATCCAATTGCGTACAGAGTCATTTGAACTATGCCCGTTGATCACACCTCTTGTGCAGTAGAAAATACAGAGCTAACTCCCCAGACTAATGTTCAGTCTTAAAAGATTGAGCATGGTCTGTTGATAGCCAGACTAGTCCATCTGGTGACTTTTATGCATTTGTTAGCCAGCGAAGTTGTATATTTAAAGCTATTAATGTGTGAAAGTAAATTGACAGAAACATAAACAAATCAGAAATATGTACGATTTCAGTTCTTTAAAATTGTAACACATTGTTTTTAATGTACACACACCGACGGCGGCTAGCTATGACTCAGTAGGTGGTTCAAAATCCTGCCGGCATGTCATATAGTTTTCCATTAAATTACATTATATTTGTCCCAAATCGTTGTTAATATGTGCATAATGACTGTAATATTGTGCATTTAAGCTAAACGTTTGTCTTTCTGTGGCTTTAATAAATTGTAATATAGGCTTTCATATATATATATATATATATTAGAGGTGGGCATAGATTAATTTTTTTAATCTAGATTAATCTAGATTAATTTTGAAATTAATCTAGATTAATCTAGATTAAAATGGTTCATTTGAGTTCTGCCGAAAGCATTCAGAATATGTGTGCTACCCAAATAATGACTATAAAAGTAAGTCTTCAAGCCAGGTGGCGCATTAGACCAGGGGCTCATCTCTTGTTTCCAAAATGCATTACAAACTGCTTGAGAAAGCTGTTCTACTCATAGACTGTAAAAGGTTACTACTGTACTGTTACCGTCCGTAGGTAACATTAGGTAGGCCTATGTTATTATCAACTACTATAGGCTATCAATTAGGGATGGGCGATATGGCCTAAAATCCATATTGTGATATACATTGCAGCCTCTTGCGATAACGATATTATAATAAAACTATTTCAGAACAGGTTACACAGACCCTGCTAAACAACTGCTAAATGTATTTTTTTTTTTTGAAAGGGTGTATGTAGTTTTGAGAACATATATTGTGCAAAACTGTAAGTATACAACATAATTTTGCAGATAAATAAGATTTAAGTACACTAGCTGCAGAGACTTAAGTAGGTCTTGTTTATTATGGCTTGGAGCTTATGAAACACCAAATTTAATATTAGAATATTGTCTAACTGATGTCTTTTCAGTTAAAAAGAAACACAACAACGATTCTTAAAATCGGGCGCTTTTAATAAAAAGAGATTATGTGCTACACCACTCACTAAGATATATTGGGAATAATACGCGCGCGCTGGTATTCAGTGATATGTTTCGTTTTGAATTTGAGGTGGTAGAACGGATTAGTCGTGTGTTAACTTACCGAACTGTTACACCACACAGTCTACGTCGGACGGCTTAAATCCGAACCAAGTCCAAATAATGGATGTTGTTGCACCGATCTTTTACACCAGCTTTCACTTTCAGCCGTGTTTACTTAAGATGACGACGAATTTGATGCGTTGCGGCCGGGTGTTCCTCGCGGCCGCGGGTAGATTGCGTCATCAGCTTGTGTAGTTAGAGCCAGCTCCCAACCCAATTTGGAGAATAGATTAACGGCGATATTTTTTTTATCGCGCGATAAGAGTCTCGCGTTAACGCAGCGCGTTAACGCCGATAACGGCCCACCACTAATATATATATATATATATATATATATATATATATATATAGGGAAAGAATCATTTTAATAATATTTTTTCTTCATTTTAAAAGTACATTAAATGTTCATGGTTCAGTACAATTTTTTTTTTTGTAATAAAGTTCAGCAGTATTTTAATTTGAGTGTTATGTTTATTTTCATTTAGTATTCAAATAAAAAATTATCTGTTGATTAATTGGTTATCGGCCAGTGCGGTCCAACCTAGTTATCGAATCACAAAATTATTTAGCTTGCTGACAGGTTTTATGAGGGTTTTTTTTTTAATGTTCTTAAGAAAAGGAACCCTTATATTCTCAAGGAAATCACAAATGAATCAGCCCTCTATGTCATCTGTAGAAATGAAAGTTTGTTAAATGCAATATCCAGTCGTAGCTTGAGCTCCAAAAATTTATTTTAGGACCATTGACTTCAATATTATCTGCCCCTTCATTTAGTTTGGTTTCTCAGCATCTTGGTTTCTAATAATCTATGTTTTACACTAATATCCACCGTTTCAGCTCGCTGATTGTGCACACGGCACATTATTCTACTGAAAGGCTTCAGTATTGAGTTAATGAACAAAGTGGACATATTTGAGCTTGTGTTTTTGGTCCTCCACATAACATTGTAATGAAGCAGAGTTCACAACCCATTTTGCATCTATAGTGTGACACTTTCAAGTGATGAAAAATTCTGTATATGTATGTGAAAATTTAATTTGTTGACATCAGCAAAAGAGTAAAGTCCTTTCAGAGTTGAGAAATGTACAACTTTTTTCAAATAACAAAATATGACCAGAAACGTGAATTAATAAATTAGGCCTATATAAGGATGAACTGGTACAGATACTAGTATTACAGATAGTTGTATTAGTACATTTGTTAAAGGGGTCATATAATGGTACATGCACTTTTACAAGTTGATTGTACTGAAATGTGTGTTGGCAGTGCCTGTACACAACCATCATAAAATGATAAAAATCCATCCAGTGTTTTTTTTTTAATCTCCTTATATGTTTGACCCTCTCTTTTTTTTTTTTTTTTTTTTTTATTGCAACAAAAAAATATACAAAGATTTGTACAAAAATATAAATCTCACCACCATTAGAAAGTAACATTAATTAGAATATGTAAAAAAAAAAATACAAAATTAGAACACACTAGGGGTAAAATTACAATAAATTAAAGTAACAAAAAGCTTCATATGTCTTTCTTGCTTTTTTGTTCTTAATTAGATCTAATCTATTACCATATTGTTTAATCTCTTTTATAAAGTGTTCAAAGCTTGGCTTAGCTTTAGACCATTTTTTCACATGAATGTGATATTTTCCAAGTAAAATAAAAAGTTGTATTAGAAAGCACATCGTACTTTTGGAATCAACATTGTCCTGCACAAAAAAAAAATACAACATCATACAGATCGATTTGTAGACATGTTTCAAATAATCTAGATATGAAATTTGAAACATCCAACCAAAACATTTTTGAATATATACAAGAGGTGAGTCAAAGATTCTTTGGCATTACCACAAAATTCACACAGGTTTTCAATATTCAAATGGAAGCGTTCAAAAAGTAACTCTTTGACAGGGTAAATTCTGTGTACAATTTTATAGGATACCTCTCTAATTTTATTATTAATAAAAAACTTATTTGTTATAGACCATACTCTTTTCCAATTAATATTTTCATACTTAGTAGACCAAAATCCTATTGAACAGGGCAAATAATTTGTTTTTAAAGTATTTCTAATATATTTGTTACTGCATTTATCTATTAATATATTAATATCCCCAATAAATATCGCATCACTACAAAAAATGTTTTGACGATCAACATTTATAGGATAGAATCCAGGATTTCGTAATAGTGATACAGCACTATTAGGGATTGCATCAGAAATAATAGCATACTCGTTTGGCCTCACAGGAATCAAAAATTTATTAAGAAACTCAGAGTATGTTAAAAGTAGACCTTGTTCATTAAGTAGCTGATTAACTGTAAGAATTCCATTGTCGTACCATGTCTTATTGAATATTGACTTTTTTTTGTACAAGATATCTTTGTTATTCCATATTAAGTAACGGTGCGGAGAAAAGTTGTGTTTATAGATCAATTGCCAAGCCAGCAGTGCCTGCTTATGAAAGTTTGCCAGTTTAACAGGGATTTTTTCAACTGAGAAATTACATTTAATAAAAAAATGAATGCCACCCAAAGAGTTAAATATGTAATTTGGGAAAACATTCCATACACTATCTTTATTTTTAATAAATTCGATTATCCATTTTATCTTAAACACATTATTGAGATCTGTAAAATTTAAAACTTCAAGGCCACCAAATTCTCTATTATTATTTAGAATATCTTTCCATAAATAGTGTGCTTTCTTCCTCCAAATGAAATCATAAAGATTCTTGTCCAACACCTTGAGCACATTATTTGGAACATCTGTTGACATAGATATATAAACAGACCTTGACATCCCTTCTGCTTTTGACAGTAGAATACGACCATTTAGGGACAGATCTCTCATAAGCCACATATTAAATGTGTTTTTAATTTTTTCAATAATAGGCTCAAAATTTAATCGGTTTCTCTGATTCAAGTCTTTACACACCACTATCCCAAGGTATGTAATATTATCTTTGATTGGAATCCCACAAATTTCTTTCAACATACATTCTTTAAGGGAAAATAAAGTGGACTTATTCTTATTCATCTTTAATCCAGAGATTTCAGAAAAAGTTTCAATGCCTTTAATGACTTCATCCAATTCGTCGCTGTTTTTGATAAAAATTGTGGTATCATCTGTTTGACCCTCTCTGAAATCAAGCCGTTCGACCGTGTGACGTCACACGGTCGGACGCCCCTCCCACGATTGTGATTGACAGCTGCAGCGTTTCAACACAGACCCGCCCTCGCTCATGAGCGAGCTGTCAATCATAGTCCGCGCGTCATTGTTGATACCCTCACTGGAGCGCTGTCTATAAGCAGAATGGCGTCTGCGATTGTTCTTCGGTGTAATAAGGAACACAGCAGTCATTTGGATGTTCCTAAATCCGAGCCGTTGAAGATGCAGTGGCTGAGTTTTGTTTTTGAAGGGATATGCCCAAAGGATTGACGCGGGGATTCCCTCACGGGGATTCCCCACGATCGTCTGGCTTTCCTGTTTGCGAATCATTTCACACCAGACAGCTTTACAAACGAGAAAAAACGGATCGGAACCAACGTGTTCCTGCTGAACCTCCAGAAGTGAGTGTGATGTTTTATTAACCTTTATATTAATATTTATATTAATCTTTGCAAATTTGCAAACCTTGCTGCACGCTTCATGATGAATGCATCTAAGGTTTACACTCCGGGTACATTACGGCATGTTTTCTATGTACGACGTTCTCAATATAATTCATAATCCCACGTTTATAATGAACAACGCGTGGTTATTGTGTTAGAAACGGTGTACGCACAGAACAGAGGGGCGGGGTGAGCAAAGCTCATTATCATTTAAAGACACATGCACTGAAACGGCGTGCTGAAAACAGAGCTGTTTTTGAGCAGGTGAAATTAGTGTTTTCTTACAATACTAATGAGAATTTTTAATTAAAGTATATTACAAACTTTTAATTTAGACCCTAAAGAATCATATTAGCTTGTACAAAAATGGCATTATATGACCCCTTTAACTAAACAAATTAAGTCATCTAATATAATACTTATTCTTTTGGTCTCTCAACCCAATATTTGTAAAAATTACAAATGCAATGAAAATACAAGTTTCTGTATTGCAAAGTACCAAAAATTAAAGTACTGGTACTCGTTTTGGAAAAAAAGTAATCCCTAAAAGTAAATAAGATACATTTTAATTTAATTTCTTTTTTAAATAAAAACAAGATCAAGTTCAGCTAAAGCCTTGCCATTGTGCTGGACTTCTTTTTTAGAGGTTGTGTAGGCTATATTGCTGGTGGCGGAAGAAACAAACGTTTTTCGGTTGAGGATTCGGTTGTCCGAGAGAGCAGAGGAAGTGAGACACCAGCATACTGACTGGAAGGAAAAATAAGACTTGTAAGAAAGAGGTTAAAGGGAACTTGCAGCATTATGCAGTTTAGCTCCCAGACCTAAAAGAAGTAAACCAAGTTCGAGGTGAGGTTTTGGATGAGTGGGGTCTCTGGGGTGTGTTTGTGTGTATGGTACGGGAATGTAAGGATATTGTCTATGTCTCCCCAGATTAGAGCCGATGTGACAGAATGACCCCCTACCATTGCAGCACAATCATTAACCAGGGAAAGAATCCCATCCCCATAGCAACCCCTGCAGTTCTGCCAAACTGTCTGCAGTGAAAAAGAGGGAGCGGGGGTGGGGTGCTCAGGGTGGGGAGGGTGTGTCTCAATATATGTATGTGTGTGTGTGTGTGTGTGTGTGTGTGTGTGTGTGTGTGTGTGTGTGTGACTATTGATGCAAGCCATTGCTCAGAATGTGAAAATTAGGTGATTTTGGAAAACTAGCTGCGAACCTTTGTTTGTGTAACCCCCTCTAAACAAATGCAAATGCTGGACATTTGCATTAGCCTTTTACTGTAGCATAATTATAAGGAGCGAGGTGAAAATGTGTCTTTCCCAACCACATTCTTCCAGGGAAGTGAAGGCTATCCGCTCAGATATGTGCTTTGGGAATTGCAGCTTGCCCCTATACCTTTAAAGTTGACATCACCAGCTCTTTTTTTGCTTTGTTTTTCTATCTCGGTGCAGCTCTGCAGCAGAGATGAGCTGCCTTACAGAAAGATAGAAACTTCTTCCTTCCTGTCTTTGGTGCTCGTCTGCATCACAGACATTTAATGGCTTGAGAGGATGTGAAACATTGAGGTATACACACTGACACATTGGCTCATCATGTGAAGAAACTTTATTTCTGCTGGTATGCAGGACAGACCTTTCTTTTTTGAGGAAATGAACTGAAGGTAGAGGAATGAGCAGGTTTGGACTATTGTGCGTGTGTGTGTTTTAGGGTGGGGAGGGCTATGAGAAGTAGCTGCAGAGTTTGCGTCAGAAGGGTGTGGTGAGATAAGGGCAAGTTCACTGCTATGGTGACTCTGCCAACCATGAAGAGAAAGTCCTACTTGTGCGCTTGTTTGAATTTACTTGCAGCTAATGTATACACCCAGCCATCACTGGTATTCTTAAAGAAACAGTAGACCCCAAAATGACAATTATGTCATTATTTACTCTTCATCATGTTGTTCCGAATCCAAACCCTTATGATGTTAGTTTTTCAGAAGAACACAAAGAAGAATTCTGAAAAACGTTCAGTTTAACCGCTCTGTCAAGCTCCAAATAGGACCAAAAAGATCTTATGGTCCTGTTTACACCTGGTATTAAGATGAGTTTTGGCTGATCGGATCCCAAGTGGATGATGCTAAATACAGGTGTAAATGGGGTGTAATATTTGTCCACTTTCAGGGGTATTCAAAAACGCTTTAGACTGGATTGCTTTCATAGTGTAAACGCTAACACTGTTAAAAAAAAAAAAATCCTGTTTAATTTACGGTAAAAATGCTTATAATTATTTATTATTACCAAAATCTGCCTTTTTACCTTTAAATATACATATATTTATATATATACTGTATACAGTAGCTGTTCATAAAACATGGTCAATACTTGTATATTGGCGCCTCACAGGGTCATACATACAAAGATTAAACACCATAAAGGTTACAGGTTACAGTTAACCAATTAACATGTTTTTATTTTTCTGTAAAAATGAAAAAAAAAAATTCGAATTTTTTCGAATTCACAGCCACAAAAGACTGCCTACTGACCTAATACGTAAACATTATGGGAAGCGTGCTAGCCTGACGGGATTTAAACTATGTTGGCTGGAGACACTAGTTTGGTTTGAAGACGGAAAACGAACCAAGCGCAATGTTCTCTCACCATTCCTGATTTCTAACACGCACTCACAGCACTCTGCAAGATTTTGCAGCTCAGAGCTAGGGTTGGGAATCGGAAATCTATTCCAATTCTGGAATCGGATACTTAAGGTCAGGAATCGGATACTTGCTATAAAATAAAAATTTCGATTCTGTTTTGTCGATTCCTGTGTGCGCATTTTAATGTGGTTTTAAACCATTCAAGCACAAGACACAATTTTCTGGGCTGGGAACATCCTGAGCATGCGCACAGAAAGCCGCCTCTTGTATAGTGCACAAATACTAAACTGATTCCTCTTTTGCGTCTCCTTGCACTTAAATGGACAAATACACACAAAATTATGTCAAAATATCCTCGTAAACAGTCGGTTAGGTCTTAAGTGATTTTTAACAGTTGAGAAAGAAATTGCTTGTGTAATAGTATATTGGATCCATGCATTCGGTCTTAAAGTGACAGCAGCCAAATATTCCTGCTGCCATCTGTGTCATTACAGATAATCAAAGAACAAAAGAAAATCGCTCACTGATCTTGACTGAATAACTTTCGTAACTAAGTATTAATCTATATTTTATTTTATATAAAAAACTATGCAGTGTTATTTTACATTTGATTTCAATTTCTGAACTTTGTTCAGTTGTATTTATTTTGTGCTATATTGATTATTTGTTATTGTATTAGCAACTGACTGTTCACTTGTCTTTAATAATGTTTGAAATTTATATTAGTTAGTCTAGTTTATTAGTAAGTTGTTCTTTAGGCTGCTGATTTTTTTTTGATAGTAGGCCTTAGGGCTGTCACTTTACGTTCGAAAATCGATTGCACAATTGATTGCACAACCAACCAACACAAGTTTCGAAAACGAAAATAGGGAATCGATTTTAACGGTCTTTTCTCGGAACGAGTCCAGCTCGTCACGATACGCAGCGAACGCGCATCACACAGCAACTCTGACGCCTCATTCGCGCCGCAGGAATTTTTTACGCACATAACGCGTCTTTGCATTGACTTAATTAACATTGAAATCACTCGCGCCTGACGCGCTATTCGCGTCCGGTGTGAACACACCATGACAAACACACATTATACTTCTGCATAATGTTTCTATTTTTACTAAAAAAATGTGAATTCTGCCGGTATTCAGACAGTCTCATGCATACAGATACAGATTCAGGCTACGGTGCACAATCGCCTACGTAGGCAACATTTGTTTGACTTTTCTAACCGTAAACACAGGTATGTAACATGCCGCATGCTGAAGACTGCAGTAATGTTTTTCATTGATGTTATGGCAGTCCACTCTGCTTATTGCTTTTCGAGAATGTTGCACTCCTGTTTGTCATTGTGCACGAAACTTCACGCCAATAAATCAACAGGAATATTGCTGATTTGTGCGCGTCTCAAGCGCCCTCTTTACGTTCGTCCTAATGCCTGTTAGTTGTCCGTGGATTTGCCCATATTTGGCGTTTAAAATGGAAACGTCTTTAGACATGGAAAATCGATTTTACAATCGATTCAATGAACACATATGTCTCAAAAATCTAACAGGATTTTTTCACAAAAGTGACAGCCCTAGTAGGCCTATTCAGCTGCAACAGAACATTTTGCAAAAAGACACTGAATAAATATGTTGGATATCTATGTTTGCCGTTTTTTTGTTTTTGTTTTTTTTACCATATTGGAATCAACTGTGAATTGATAAGCATAATCGGAATTGGAATTGAAATCACTAAAATTTGCATGATACTTAACCCTTATCAGAGCAGAAGAGAAAGCTGTTCTCCGAATGCTTTTCCTTCGCCCATACATTTACCCGCCCAAAGACACTCCCCTTGAAGAAATCAGGACAGAAGTGGTTGAAAGTGGACAAAAAAGACATATTAAAACACCAGGTGTAAACGGGAATGTATACTATAGACCAAAACGCATCTAAATACCTGGTGTAAACCACCCCTAAAAGTAGCACTGTGTTCCAAGTCTTCTGAAGCCATATAATAGTTGTGTATGATAAACGAACTGAAATTCACTTATCTTTCCCTTCCGCCAAATTAACTGCAAAAGTCTTTCAGATTGCAAAATGGAGTGCTAATGCTATTTAACACCCTTTGGAATTATTTTTTAACATGTTTTGTGGTCAAACCTCATTAACATCAATGGCGCCGTGTTTGATTTGAGAACTGTGGAGATACTCAGTAAATAAAGGCTTTTAAATTTTTTGTTCATTACAAATATCTATCATATGGCTTCAAAACACATTAGTGTACAAGTCATGTGAGCTTTCAAAATAGTAAATAATGACAGAATAAAACATTTTGCGTGAACTATTTCTTGAAATTCTTTTTGCAATTAGCATTTTCTGAAATGCATTGTTTTAGGGTGATATGTGTTGAAATTGAGTCGGTTGCCCCTCTTTTAGACCTTTTGTAGCCCAGACGTTCCTACTTTAGTCATCCAGTTGGCCTTGACTTAATCAGGTGATTAACTATTGGTCTCAACTCTCACCTCAAAAACTCCTTAGTTTCTCTTTTCGGTGCTCACTTCCTCTCATTTCATCCCTCAGTAGACTCATCTGAGGCAGGGCCTCAGTTGCACACAGCGCTTTTGTTCCAGCACGACTTCTGTGTGTGAGGGTGACATGACTCTGTCTCACACATCTTGCAGTATTTCTGCTTACAAAATCTAGTAATTTCAATAAGAATCCACACAATATAGAGTCCTGATTGTGTCAGGGCAAAACATTTCCCCACGCATATTTTGCCAAAATGTAACGGCGCCTTTAGTGGGAAGTATTGTATAAAATAAGCTGCAAAGTGGACCAGACTTTGTGACAATTTTCAAAAGTCTGGCTTTGTGAGACTAATTTCAAAGTACTGTCTGAAACCATCACTGGTACCACAACTGTACTTTGTAAGGGCATAGTGCTGTAAAGGAGAGAAGCCCGACACACAGGGTGGTCTTTGGCCAAAGGGAGGCGATGCACCTTTAAGAGGGTAAAGGAAAGAACCAGGGGGTAGGACATAGTCCTTGCAGCACAGTGTGTGTCACAGAACCCTCTGCCTGACTATCCCCCTTACACACCCTACGCAGATGTGACCTTACATGTGTAGCCTCCCTTTCTGCCTCTTTTCTCTTTCCCTGTCTCTCTCACTCTTTTTCTTTCTCTTCTTTCGCTCTTGGACCGATGAGTTGATTACATAGAGGGACGCAGTGACAGCACTGGCTGGTACACAGAACAAGATGTGCCCCAGGCCCCAACAGACTGCATTAAAATTACACTGTTCTGACATATTTAAACAGCAGCGGAAAACATGTACACGTACACACAGATCTGCACATTCATATACAACCATAGATCTTGTTTTCTTGACAAAAAGAGTAGTATCCCCCCCAAGTGATGTACAGGCTATCTTCTCCAATGAACACTAAAGGAACATCTCATTTGTTTTCGTAGTTGATCCTCGAGCACCTTATTTGGCAGTGCATGGAGTTAGTGGAGCGACTCTGAGAAAAGCAATGACAAAGTAAGTTTACTTGTCAGTCAGTTACTCTCTTAGAGGTCGGTTCACTTCACACTCACGCCACAATTTATTTTACAGCATTCTTGAATTACAGCATATAGTAAGGGCAATTTAAAATTTTGCTTTACATCAAATGTCAAAAATGACAACTGCTCAAAGTTCTTACATGTATGAAGAGCTTGCATCCTAGCAAATAAAGCAAGTATGGAGACTTAGATACCGTTACTTTACATGAAGATGACAGTGGAGAAAGGTATAACGGTGCAAGACTGAGAGTGAGCACATAAAACAGTTCAAAGAAGCTTTTTATAGAAACAAGAGAGAAATTTACACCTGATGAAATTGCTTATAAGCTAAGTTTGCTATGCTGACATATTTCCAATTGAAACAAATAATCAGGGTGGAACATTGGAGGGTGAGTTTTTATATAAGAAAATAGCCTTTAGTCTATGTGACAGCTGTGAACCACGGTTTGCTACTTGCTATTGCTAATTTTACTTGACAGAAATTTGTATACTCCACTGAGTGCAAGATGAGTCATCATTATTTTTGGTCTAGAAGAGAAAGACATGCATTTTAAATGTAAAAATATCCGATAAAAGTAAAAAAAAAAATCAAGATATATTTAAAATATATATATCTGTTAAATGTTAATTTATATTAGCTTATAGATGCATCAAAGCAAAAAAAAAAAAAAAAGAAAGTCTTATGTTTTTGCATTGCAACATTCTTTGGCCGATTTATCATAACCTGTTGGTAAATTTACACATCGGTCAAACAATCTTGTCCTGTTGTATGGTGTAAGTAACAGTCTGTAGGGAAAGATCTTGCTGAATGGAAATTAAGTAGATTTAGAATTTATCTTGATTTTCATATTTTTCAAATATGAATATCTGAGAACATTCTTTGTTCAAACCAGATTCATACACCACCAGCTTGCTCCCTAAACACTAAAGTGTGTCAAATCAATCAACCAAGCATTTTACCTGACTTCCTTTAGAAGAGCTAAGATCAAAAAAGCACTGTCAGTGGAACTGTGCAAACTAATAATTGGAAAGAAACATGCAAACTAGCGCAAAAGTATTCCAAAATGTATAATATTCAAAAACAAAAGAGCTTTAACAAGCAAACGAGATTTTTTTCGTCCTACTTATTCTGATTAGGTAAAAGGTTAGGGAAACTTTCTTCACAATAAGTAATAGTGTATAACAATCCATGAGCAGGATAATGGACACATAATCTCAACTCACTACCTATCCTCAAGCTTTGCTATGCACCATGTCAAAATCTGATCTCAAATCAGTTTCCTCTGTCGTATTTTCTGTGTTCACTCTATAGAAGAAAGCTGGTCTTTTTTTTCCCCTCTCTGGGCTTATGGGGCCATTGTACTAGATTGTAGACCAATGTGTGTGAATGTCAATGTTTATGGGCTGAATGCTCTCTAGACTAACACAGCCAAGTACACCCCCCCCCCCCCATCCTCCTTTTATTTATTCTGTGAGCTTACATATGATACTTAATGTAACAAGAGTTACATTAACAAGTACCTCAATTAACGAGTTAATGTAGTTGTGTAAAGTATAAATTGGGAATTTAAGTTTAGTTCCTTGAATTTTCAATGTGCAATGTGCATAGTTGGGTGAATATCAACAATAACATTAGTTCAGAGCAGTGATATGTACTGGTACAATGTTGGGAGATGGTGGTTGGGAGAAAATGAAAAAATTTAATGAAATTTAGATACCCATTTATCAAAACTGAAAAGGAGTCTTGGATTGAATTAAATTTTGGACATGGACTTAACAAATCTCCTCGTAAACTCGGAATGGGTTCACTCTTAAATTCACTCTTAAACTCCACCTCCATTTGCCTCCATTATCCAGAGAAAGAGTGTGGCAGCTCTTGCACTTTGGAATTTGGGCAAAGGTTTTGCTTGTGTACAGTGGTCAGAGGAACTTGTAACACAACAGCAGGGTAGATGGAGAGGCCCTGCCTTCCCTCCCCCCGCTGTTAGGAAAACTGTCCAGCACCACTCAGAGAACAACACACACCTCCCTCCCTACCCCCTCTGCATGTACTTCTTCTGCACCCTCTCAACCACTCCTCACAGGGGGGTCCAGTCGGGCCTAGTCGTGGTGCATGGAGCATGAGTCAGCGTCCAATCTCTGGTTACATGATTGTGCAACATGCGGCTTTGAACACCCTTTCGGCCCTTCAGAGCTGAAGTCCTTTAACTTCCTTCTCAGGGCCTCATGCTAGGTCCAGCCCCTTTTGGTCCTAGTAAGTCTCATGGTTTTCTGTTATCAGATTCTTCATTCTCAACAAGAAATAGGGTTTATAAATAAGGTTCTGCTGACCTTAGATCCTCTGACATGCCTCAGTTGATGGTCAAGTTTGGAGAACCGGGATTCAAGATTTGGAAGCTCCTGATATTTTTCTGGAAGTGCCCAAGAGATATAATGTTCCATGTCACTCGGACTGGGGATGTGCTGCTAACTGTTTCTTCAACAACAACTGGTTTATACCATGTAGATTAAAGGTTACCTCTTCACACAACCAAGTTTCAGCGCTTCCTTTCAAAATGCTTGAAGTCCCCCTGAGTCAATAATTTTATCCCTTAAAACTCGTTTTTGATCATCAAAATTACATACTTAAACGTTTTTTCCTTGAATTTTTTTTTCACGCCTTAAATTAGCTTGAATGTTACTCTGCACCTTTGCCTCATTTAGTATATGAATATGCAAATTAGCCCCACCTCCACTCACTCGCACCAGCTCAGAGATCCACTTGTTGACAATCACACGTTGACCTGTTTGGTTACAAGGTAGTTTGTGACGTCAGACACACCAGCTGTTTCAAACCGCAATTTTGAGACTCTTTGGTTCACTGCAGTTTTAAGGGGAAAATACTCAGCAATGGTGCTGACTTATGAATTTGCACATGGTTTGTCTTAAAGAATTTTAAAAACACCACATATGAGCAACAGTAAAAGCTTGATTTTTTTTTTATTATTTTTTTACCACAGGGACTTTAAGATGATAATGATTGTTTAAGTTAGAATTTCTAAAGTTGTTCAAGAAAGCCAGTAAATCCTAAATATGAGTACTAAAGAATGACTTTCTTTGGAGAAGGAGATGTGGACAAAAGGGTGTGTGTGGTGAGCAATGCAGTCCCAGACGGCCACTCTACCCACGCTGCATTGAGGCGGGGACTGGTTTGCCACGGGGGCTTGGGAGCAACTGAGTGAGAGAGAACGCCATGACCCAGATTGTGATGGTTCTCTCTTCCTCTCCCCCTCCACCCCCATTCATTCTCTCGCTTCTTCACATCTTTTTTGTTCTTTCATTTTTTTAACTTGATTCTCTGCCTCTGCTATCCTCTCTACTTTGTGCTTTCCTCTCTCTAATCCTTGATGTTCCCTCTCTTGGTAATGAGAGCCCCCTCCTCTCTCC
This sequence comes from Scardinius erythrophthalmus, assembly GCF_964197995.2. Classification (NCBI taxonomy): domain Eukaryota; kingdom Metazoa; phylum Chordata; class Actinopteri; order Cypriniformes; family Leuciscidae; genus Scardinius; species Scardinius erythrophthalmus. The sequence goes on along the minus strand of NC_138237.1, from coordinate 29,113,533 downwards.
ATAACTTCCTGCTGGGGTATAGAGGGACTGGGTTCACACCCACCCCACCCTCTTTTATTCCTGGAACTACCCTCAGCACAGGCTCCCTGGGGAGGATTTACACACATGTATATGCACACATACTCTGGTAATGCTTCCTCACAGATATACATCATCATCTCTCCAAAGGGTTTGCCAGTGGACGAGTACTTCTCAATCACTGAAGTGCTCACATACTTTTATATTGCCGGAGCCAGTCTTCTGTGTATAACTTGCAGACAGTGTCCAAAAGCTACTTTTTGCCAATAGCATAGCATTGAGAAAAAAAGAAAAAAACTTACTGGCCATGAAATTGATTTTACATTATTTTTTTATGAATATTTTTTTTTACAAATATTTTTATTCTTTGGGATTGTTGACATTGGAATTATTTATCTGTGTTCTTCCTTGCATAATTGTGACAGTGCAGCTCATTGTGACTCTTGAGATGAGCCATTCTCCGTCATCTAGTCTTGCTGCAACTAAAACAAATACATAAAGACATATTTTCATCTTTTCATCACTATGTGAGGAATATGTCTTGTTCAAAAGGAGTTTGAAAAAAGAAAACCTTGATAAATTGATCATTTGATAAATTGACAAATAAATTGATGATAAAATCTCTAAGACAAGGGTCTTTAACTTTTTTCAGACAAAAACACTCCTTGATGGATGGAAAAATGTGTTGTGCAAGATCCTATCCCCTGCAGAGACCCATTCCCCTTGGACACCAAACCGATTTCATTGGCTAAGACAACTTTTTATGGGGACATTATTCAGTGCCTAATTAGAAATAATAGAACATTTACTGTGTATTTAGGTTTAATCTTAAAAACAATTTCCCCTTTCGTTGTGGTTCTAGTTTACTTCAGCAAATGACAAATGACTATCATTCATAACATTTGTCTTAAATGTGGCAATTAAAGTCACTGGCCATGTGCGAGTACCACAATTTTATTTACTCACCAAAGCCACTTAGTGAGTACGTTTTGGACCCTGTTTACAGACATTCTACTCTCATTCAGTTTGAATGAAGCATTTGTTTTCCAGCTATCTCAGACAATATTAGCCATCAGAAGACATTTTGTTCACCGTGCACGGGTTTGCTGTGTGTCAGTGCCAGGTTGAGAGGAGGGGCACATTGAGGACGGCCACACCCCAGCTTATGGGGGGCCACACCCCTTTGTGGAATCCACTGCAGCTAGGTCACATGACCCCCACTCCCACCCCCTGCTTAAGCATTACCACATTTCTCCCTCTCTCTCCACTAATACTGCTGCTCTACTCTGTGAGACAGGCCTCTTTCCCTTGCTATTCGGTCTTAAAGAACTGGGTGTGACTGCTCTGCTTGAAGAGGGAGGCGACACAGGATTGCTGACTACTCCTCCCTGCTTGTTCAGTTGTTCTTTCTCTCATCTTGTCTTTCTCCAGCTGGTCAGTCTTTAGAACCATCTCTTGAACCATTAGAACTATTTTTTTTTTTGCCTTTCTCTTCCTTGAGGTCTTCCCTTTTCTGTGATTCTCACTCCATTTTCAGACATCCCCCACATCTGATTGACCTGTACTTGATTTCCAATCATTTCTTTTGTTCCTTGATGTCTCTGTGTCCTCCTCCCCCAACTAACTTTAGCTTAAGAGAGAGTAACTATCTTCTAACTCTTCTCACATCAGTCTATTGAGGCTAATGGATTCTCTCTCTCTATAGCCTCTGTGACCTCCTGTTAACTTTTCTTTCTTTTTGGATAACTCAGGTCTTTTTGTTCAAGCAAATTGTAGGTTTTTACAAATCTGTTCAGAGGTTAGCATTCTGATAACTTCTCGGAACTGTTGGTAAAACTACATCTCAATGCTCTGATTAGCCCTTAAGTGTTCTCTGTTTTTCCTTTGCAGTGTCAGACGAGTCCGAAGAAATCCACTGCAGCCACTTCTGAGCCTGTTGAGGAGATGCCATCCATACAAATCAAGTCTGAGCCAGAGGAGGTGGAGTGTATGGTGGTGAGTGAGCTTTTGTAATTTGGTGTATGTATGTGTGCAGGGTTTGAACTTCATAGTGGGAGAGTCCTGGGAGAGTATGAAGCCTAGAGTTATTGGAAAGGGGTGTGGTTGCAGTGTCGTGAGAATGAAGTCAGTGGTCCTCAGGGTTCCTCTAGACTGGGAGAACTTGGATCTCCTCTCTCAAGATAAGCCCAGGGCAAAATCTAAATGTTAGGCCAATGTTTACTTTATACTACAAATGCATTTAATATTAGTTTTACATAATGATTATCTGGATTATGTGATTTGTACATTCAGTAGTTGAAGTCACAATGAAATGGAAGATTTCTGAAATATGAGTGAAACGGATCATAAAAAAAGAAAAAAATTAGGGTGGGGTTCTATCTATCGGTTGTTGATTGGATGGAAGCTAGGGATGCGCACAATTAACTGGTTAACTGTTAATCGACAGACTGATTAATGTTAATCGACAGACTGATTAATGCTATCAGTAAAAGGAATTGTTCATCCAAAAATTTAAATGATCATAATGATCTGCATCATATAATGATGACATTATAAAAATAAAATGCAGTTCATGATCCATTTAAGTGAAATATATTTGTCTAATAATAATAATAATAATATATATATATATATATATATATATGTATATATGTGTATGTATATATGTGTGTGTGTATGTGTATATATATATTCACATATTTATTCCTTTTATATAAATATGAATTCACAGAAGTGCTCCCAGGTGCATGATGTGACAATGTTTAAATCCTCATGCTCTGGAAAAACTAATTTTGGTATTTTTAAAGGTGCATTAAGCAAGATTCTGAGTTTTTGCAGAACTATGCCACCTCTGGCGGCAAGCGAAACTGCAGCCAGAGATGTGCATGCTCACTAGACAAAAGTTTTCTTTTTTTTTATCTTACGTGGAGTTTGCGTTGGTGTTTGAAATGAACTACAAGCAGGTCTCTTACAATCCATCTTCTACGGAGAATGCCGGCGAATACACAAACCTGCCAGACATAGCTATGTGAGCGTGCCGTGAACGTGCATGACGTCCACCCTCCGCCCGAATCCCTCTTATTTATTTTACTTTACAGGATTATAGAGACAATCTCAGTGATCAGAGAAGGGCTCATTCAGCCCATCAGGCAATTGTTTAAGCATGTATGGGTTAGAAAACGGGTATTTTTAACATGAAAAGTTGCTTAAAGGGGGGGTGAATTGCTGTTTCATGCATACTGAGTTTTTTACACTGTTAAAGAGTTGGTTTCCCATGCTAAACATGGACAAAGTTTCAAAAGTTAAGTTGTACGTTTGAAGGAGTATTTTTGTTCCAAAAATACTCCTTCCGGTTTGTCACAAGTTTCGGAAAGTTTTTTTCGAGTATGGCTCTGTCTTACGTAAGATAGGGCGGAATTTCCTTATATGGGTCCTAGGGGCTCTTCTCCCGGAAGGGCGCGCGCGCACCCGTAGACCACCAGAGCGAGAGAGCGAAAGCAGTACCTCAGCGCTGTGCTCGCTGCAGTCACAGGACTTTGTTTGTTCCCTGCATTTCGACGATGATTGTTTTATAAACAAGGCCCAGTTCGACGCCGGATTTAGCAGTCCCAACGATAAAGGTTCACGGTCGTGCGTTGGAACCGCAGTTGGTGAGTGAAACTCATAGACAAACTGCTTCAAATGTCTCTGTGTTGTTAGCTATCGGCGCGTTAGCACCGCCCACACGGCACGCCTCCAGCCGCTCGTTTTTTTCCGGAAAGACTCGGTACAGCCTATCTTTCTTTTATAAATATAATAAAACTAAAGACTTTTTGGAGATACGAAGGATGCAATAATACTCTACAGGTACTCAAGATTAACATGAGATTGACTGAAACTGAGTGTTTCACCCCCCCTTTAATGCACCTTTAATGGGTCACAGACTCTTATTCATACTTATTTAATTTAATTCTAATTTAACAAAATCTTGTCGGTTAACAGTTAATGATTGGTTAAGGAACATTGGTATAAAAAACGAAATAAAAATCCCTTTTGAGACTGATCTGAATGCAAGCATGGAATCAATTGTTGGAAAGGATGTTCGGAGGATAAAAGGTTTATGCGGACTAAATGATTGGAGAAGTCCGCTATACGTCAATAGAAGGAGGTTGTTTCACCATATTTTTTAAATGAAAAATTATGTGGTAAAATAAAAAGATAAAAACATTAAACATGCATAAATTAATCATTCACAATAAATCAGTGATATGCGTTTATAGAATATATATATAGGACAATTTGTATTTTAAAAAAAATATATAGCTTTTAGGCATCTTTTGCATATATGCTTTGAAAAATAGCATTTTCTCTTCTGGGAAAACAGACCAAAAATGTGTTGTCCAATCAAAAAATAAAAGAAATCGCACAATGCTCCTGGTGAAGAGCCACTAAATTAGACAGGAAGGTGCTGTCTGAGTGAGATGCAAGATGATCAGCCATAGATTTTCGTGTGATGTTTACTTTCTACCATGAACCTTGCAAACTTTAACTCTTGACTTTCTCGGAAAAGCTCATACTAGCTGCCTTGCAACATAACACAACTTTGTTTTCCCTTTAGTCCAATACAGACCCGTGCACCCTGACTCCCGGAAATTGTGCAAAGTCAGCGAATCAAATTGAATTTGTGTTTTTGTAAAGCACTTCCTGTTTTGTGTTGAAAATGCAGCAGAAATGTATACCATAGACTAGCAATAGAGTAGGAAAGACATAAATACAGCTCCACCTATCAGTATTCCTTAGAACAATGTTTGGGAACTTGGAAAGTCTTCCATTACTAAATATATGAGAGAGCATGAGGAAATGAAAGAGTGATCATTAACTGGCATTCCCTCTGCTGTGTGGTATCTTATAGACCAAAGTTCCACATAAGGAAGCATTACCTAATATTTTTACATGCCAGATCTCTTACCCTCCACTTTTTGGTGGTTTCTTTCTGTACCTTTCCATTTCTGTCCTTCTATCTTTTCTTCCAAGTCTCGCCAAAGCCCTAATAGGATATATCGAGGGAGGCTTCCGTTCTACTGTAGTCATGGCAACGAGGCTCTGGCGGGAGTTGGAACGACTGTGATATAGCCTCCCCAATACCCCTTCGCCTGAACACACACACTGACACACTACCCCACCCCCTCACAACACTCCCACTCCTTAAACCGTAAGACACACATGGAACACCACATACCTGCAGGGGTACAGACATGCTCACATCTACATACGCCATACATGCCAGACATGCACACGCTCACTCTGGAACTAACGGGAGCACTCATGCAAAAAGATGTGCTCCACACCCTTTTATCCTCATCCTCTTTACACACACATATACACACACAGCCTTCTCTGTGTCTAATGCGCTTTTACCCAGCCAGCACTTCATAAAGACTCGACTCACTACTAGTGTTTATTATAGAACAGCTTTGCCATTGGTGAAAAAATCTGTGAACAAAATCCAATGGGGAAAAGTCCAAGTCAGCTGCTGATCTTGATTGAGTTTTTCAGTTTGGGCAAAAAGTACCTTGTAGCTTCCGTTAAGATCTGTTGTCCATTTCACATGCGCTATCTGATACGCCATGCGGTTGTGAAAGGGAAGTTAGGGGCTTGCAGTCGGTTGCCAGGTATTTCAGGTAGTCTTGTGCTCAAACACATAACCGTTTGTCTATCAAATAAATCTCCGTAAACAGTATAATATTGTAAACCGGTAGGCTGTTGAGGCCCAGGGTGGGTAGTATTGTTTGTGGGAGTTAGGGATATTCCCATAATCGATTGTTATTTAAAGGTGCATTGCGCAAGTCTCTGAGTTTTTGCAGAACTATGCCCCCTCTGGCGACAAGCGAAACTGCAATATAGGCAATTTAATAGGCCCAGTCTCAAATTCCGACCCGAATCCCTCTTATTTATTTTACTGTACAGGATTATAGAGGCAATCGCAGTGATCAGAGAAGGGCTCATTCAGCCCATCAGGCAATTGTTCAAGCATGTATGGGTTAGAAAAACGGGTATTTTTAACATGAAATGTTGCGCAATGCACCTTTAAATTAAAGGGTTAGTTCACCCAAAAATGTCATTCCAAACCCGGAAGACCTTCGTTCATCTTCGGAACACAAATGAAGATATTTTTGCTTTCTGATCCCTCCATAGACAGCAACAGCACTGCAACTTTCAAGGCCCAGAAAGGTAGTAAATACATCGTTAAAATAGTCCATGTGACTACAGTGGTTCAAATGAAGCAACGAGAATACTTTTTGTGCGCAAAAAACAAACAAAAATAATGACTTTATTCAACAATTTCTTCTTTTCTGTGTCAGATCTCCTACGCTATTTGCATATTAAACAAAGTGCAGCGCTTCCGGGTTCTACGCAAGAACGCCACCTCACTATTGGCCGAAGCTGGTCACGTGAGCACCAAGACACATGCGTGTGATGCTGAAACGGGAGCTAGCCAATAACGAGCCGGCTTTCTGACGCAGAACTCGGAAGCGCTGCACTGTTTACACTACGTCAACACAATAGGAAAATGACGTGGAAGAGAAGAGATTGTTGAGTAAAGTTTTTTTGCACACAAAAAGTATTCTCGTCGCTTCATAACATTACATTTGAACCACTGTAGTCACATTGACTATTTTAATGATGTCTTTACTACCTCTGGGCCTTGAAAGTTGCAATGATGTTGCTGCTTATCGAGGGGTCAACAGATTTCATCAAAAATATCTTCATTTGTGTTCTGAAGATGAACGAATGTCTTATGGGTTTGGAATGACATGAGGGTGAGTAATTAATGACAGAATTTTTGGGTGAACTAACTCTTTAATGATCAATTAATTGATTAAACGTTAACCATAACCTCTTAAATTCGAAGCAGGAGGCGCTTCTAAGTTATCATGTTACTTAACAACTACTTGCTTAACCAACACAAAATGTGTTGTTTCAAAGCTTAGAAGCTTGGCTTTATAGTGATAATTGGGAACAGGATCAACTCCGCAACATTTTTTGTATTTTAAAAATGCTAAAAATAACTGCTTTACATGAAAATTTGATATGTAAAATCATAGTACATAACAGATAGACTTTTCACATTGTTGAAAAGGTCTCAACTAGCCAAATAGAATGACATATTTGTTTCAGTTAGACTACTGAGATTAATGACTCTATTTGGTGGTGCATCTTTGTTTTTATGCCTAAAAAAACTTTCACATAGTGCGTTTCACTTTATTTTGATGGTCCCTTTAACACATTCTGTTGACTTTAAGTAACGTTGCAACTACATGTCTATTAACTCTCATTATAGTGTTAGTAGAGTATGAATAGACTGGTAGGGTTAGGGTTAGAATAAGTTGACATGTAGTTGCAAAGTTACTTGTCAGTAGAATGTCTGTTGGGGAACATCAAAATAAAGAGTTAGCAGATATTAGCCTAGGTAGACAGTCTACTAATACTCTAATGAGAGTTAGTTGACATGTTGTTGCAAAGTTACTTATAGTCAACGGAATGTTCAAGGGGGACCATCAAAATAAAGTGTAGCCGCATAGTGCAGCACCAACTGTCATGTTTGCCTTTGTTTTGGTTTTGTTTTATATTGGACTTTTAGTTTTAGTTAGTTTCCCATGTTCTCGCTCATCATTAGTTACTATGGTTTTTGATTAAGTTCTCACTCCTGTTTGATATTGAGTTTATCTTGTGTATACAGTATATGCCCTCAGTTTCAGTTCCTCCATTATCTGATGTTGGTTGGTTGGTTGGTTTCAGTACACACTGTTACTTTGATTCTCTCTTTTGTGTTGTTGTATTAAAGCTACTCTACTATTTGAATGGATACCTTTTTTTTCGTCATCCTTTGTGGACCTAATTTTGACACCATCATCATGTCTTTTATTATTAATCACAAAAGACAAGGTTTATTGCAGGCCTAATTAGGAAAGGTGTTTACTATGGATGCGTTCTCAGTAAAGTTTTGCGGTTTACAGATGTAACTGCTTATAAGTGTAAATCCTGAAATGTTTTGCTCATTCAGGAGATTAAAATGCCCTGGAGCCGCCATCATCGGGGAACATAACGAGTTATCTCAACGAATCGACGCATTCCATGCAAACCGACTAATTGACTTAATCGACATAATTAATTATGTTGACACGTCGTTTTAGCCCTACATACATCTTTATTTTCCGAGGCAGGAATGCAAATAGTTGCTTTAACATGCTAGATAACGTACTCGGTTACTAACGTAACCTCGGTTCTCTCTAGAAGAGGGAACGAGTACTGCGTTCGTAGAACGCTGCGGGAAAAGTCTCTTTTCACGAAATACTGAAGCAAAATTATCCTTAATTTTCATATTTGTAAAACGCATTGCAGCAGTGCACAGCCATGGCGAGACGGCTCGCTCACTCATTGGCTGTTCTGCGGCAACTGCATGAGCCTATCGAGCGAGGGCTGATGCAATATCAGACCAATGAGAGCGCTTCGCGCGCTCCTCGTCACATCCCGCCGAAACGGGTGTGGCCATCCCCTATAAAAGGAGCTCGAGTAGGCTGATTCAACTGGTTTTCATCGCCGAAGCGAACCAGAGCGAACCGCGCGCACGGCAGGGAACGCAGTACTCGTTCCCTCTTCTAGAGAGAACCGAGGTTACGTTAGTAACCGAGTACGTTCTCTTACGAGAGTTCTCTCGTACTGCGTTCGTAGAACGCTGCGGGAACCACTTGTAAGACGCCGTGCGTGCTGGGATGAGAAAACACCGACCACTGGAAGCTAGTCCAGGTATACAGTGCATAATCACCCGGTAGACTTCGGAGAGTCTGGAGGGGGGGGGGGACAACCACCCTCAGATAGCTGCGTCCTAAGACGCGATATAACATCACATAGGCAGGGGGAGGCCTGGCTAATGTGGGAAATGTGGGTCTTACGCAAATTTTTGCCCAGATATATGCGCCCTTAGGCGCGAAACAGCGCCACATAGGCAGGGGAAAAACCTGGCTGATGTGGGAGATGTGGGTCTTACGTAATTTCGCCCAATGGATGCGCCCTTAAGCGCGATACAACGTCACATAGGCAGGGAGAGCCTGGCTAATGTGGGAAATGTGGGACTTACACACTTTCGCCCAAATAGGTGCGTTCTAGACGCGATATAACATCACATAGGCAGGAGGGAGCCTGGCTAATGTGGGAAAACATGGGTCTTACACAATTCTGCCCAGAGAACTTCGGCGGCGCTGTGCGTCTGCGATATCAGTGCCGTTTTAGACAGCTGACTCGAATACGCCGAAAACACTTGGCTTGCAAGTGCGGTGAAGTATTCGGTGGCGTTGTGCGCCTGCGAAATCAGTGTCGTGGTAGACAGCTGATACGGCTAAACCGAAAACAACCTGGCCTGCAAGGCGGGAACTTCTAGGTTGTAGAACCTTATGAATGTAGACGGCGAGGCCCAGCCCGCCGCCGTACATATTTCCTGTAAGGAAATCCCGCTAGACCAGGCCCACGATGAGGCAACGCCTCTCGTGGAATGCGCTCTAATGCCCAACGGGCACTGAAGGCCCTTGGTAGTATAAGCCATTGTTATGGCGTCAACCACCCATCTGGACAGGCTCTGTTTCGAAATAGCCGTTCCCTTGGAACGTCCACTGAACGAGACAAAGAGCTGCTCCGTCTGTCTGAAGGCAGCGGAGCGGGACACATAAGCTCTTAACGCCCTAACGGGGCAAAGACAGCTCGAGTCCCCTTCCTCGTTTGACCCCGGCAGGGCAGACAGGGAAATAACCTGAGCCCTAAACGGAGTGTTGAGGGATTTCGGCACGTAGCCGTGCTTAGGTTTGAGTATGACTTTGGAGTCATTGGGCCCAAACTCCAAGCACGTTGGACTCACAGAGAGCGCGTGCAGATCGCCTATGCGCTTCACCGAAGCGAGGGCCATCAAAAACACCGTTTTGAAAGACAGATGTTTGAGGCTAACAGATTGGATAGGCTCAAAGGGGGGGCCTTTCATGGCTGCCAAGACCGTAGAAAGGTCCCACACCGGGACTGAGGGAGGTCTGGGGGGATTCAGCCTCCTAGCTCCCCTGAGGAAGCGGATGACTAAATCATTCCTACCCAGTGACTGGCCTGGCGTTGCTGTCGAGCACGCTGCGATAGCCGCCACATAGACTTTGAGCGTGGAAGGGGATCTGCCCTTATCCAACAGCTCTTGTAGGAAGGAGAGAACCTCCGTCACCTCACAATCGAGGGGTGACAGGCCCCGAGGTGTACACCAGCTGGAGAAAACCGACCACTTCGAGGCATAAAGCCGCCTGGTGGAAGGCGCTCTAGCCTGAGTGATGGTGTTCAGCACTCCATCCGTGAGGCTAACGGGTAACCGTTGAACGTCCACGCATGAAGGGACCACAGCTCTGGGTGTGGGTGCCAAATCGAGCCCCTGGCCTGCGAGAGGAGATCTCTCCTCAATGGCACTGGCCATGGAGCGGAGTCTGCTAACTGTATCAGGACTGGAAACCAGGCTTGGTTGTCCCAGAACGGTGCTATAAGCAGTACCGGGCATTTCACTTCCCTGACTCGCTCCAGCACCTGAGGTAGGAGGGAGACTGGGGGAAACGCGTATAGCGGGCAGTGCGGCCACTTGTGGGACAGCGCGCTGTTGTTCTTTGAAAAGAACACGGGGCAATGAGCGTTTTCTGGGGACGCGAAAAGGTCCACCTCCGCTCTGCCGAATCTCCGCCACAACAGCCGGACTGTTTGTGGGTGTAGAGACCATTCGCCCGTGGGAACATTGTTCCTGGACAGCCTGTCTGGACCCAGGTTGAGTGTCCCGGGCACATGCACCGCTCTCAGCGAGCTCAGGTTGCGCTGAGCCCATATTAGGAGGCGCTCGGCCAGCCTGTAAAGGGAACTGGAACCGAGGCCGCCTTGGCGATTTATGTAGGACACCACGGCCGTGTTGTCCGAGCGGACTACGACGTGTTGGTCCTTGATGTGGGGACAAAAGCGCGTCAGCGCGTTGTGAACTGCTAGCATTTCCAGGCAGTTGATATGATGGAGCTTTTCTCGTTCTGACCAGAGGCCAAAGAACGGCCTGCCCTCGAGCAGCGCTCCCCATCCCGAGGTGGATGCGTCCGTAGACACCACTTTCACTCTCGAGGAAGTCCCCAGGCTTACACCTGAACGGTACCAATCGCCCGCCGCCCATGGTCTCAGGGCTGCTGCGCAGTCTTGATCGACTTTGAGGCGCAATCGGCTGAGTGCCCACGCTCCGCGTGGCACTCGCGCTTTCAACCAGAACTGCAGAGGGCGCATGCGAAGCAGGCCCAGCTGGAGAACTGATGATGCTGAGGCCATGAGGCCCAGCATCCTCTGAAAACGTTTGAGCGGGATAATCGCACCGCAGCGGAAGGACCTCGCTGCGTGCTGTATGCGCAGCGCGCGCTGTTGCGACAGCCGCGCCGTCATAGAACGAGAGTCCAGAACGATGCCCAGAAACGAAATAGTTTGGCTGGGGTTCAAGGAGCTCTTCGTCCAATTGATCGTGATACCAAGATTCTCGAGGTGATCGAGTAACATGGTTCTGTGCTCCACGAGCTGAGATCGTGATTGAGCTATGATCAGCCAGTCGTCCAAATAGTTCAGCACTCGCATGCCCCTGAGTCTGAGGGGGGCGAGCGCTGCGTCCATGCACTTCGTAAATGTACGGGGTGCCAGGGACAAGCCGAATGGCAGGACTGTATACTGGTATGCCCGACCCTCGAAGGCGAATCTCAAGAATCGCCTGTGGCGTGACGCTATCTGTATTTGGAAATACGCGTCCTTTAGATCTATCGACATAAACCAGTCTTCTCGGCGAATGTGCGCGAGGATTTTGCTGGTTGTGAGCATTTTGAAACTGCGTTTCACTAAAGCTCTGTTTAGTCGTCTTAGATCTAGTATGGGTCTGATACCACCGTCCTTTTTGGGGACTAGGAAGTATCTGCTGTATAGCCCCCCTTCGCTTTGAGCTTGGGATACATGTTGTATCGCCCCTTTGCTCAACAGTTTTGATATTTCGGCGCGAAGCAGGTGTGCTACTTCTGAATTCACCGTAGTTTCGACGCGCGCTGTGAAGCGTGGAGGGCGCCGACAAAACTGTAGCGAGAAGCCTCTCTTTATAATGTCTAGCACCCAGTCCGAAACCCCTGGAAGCGCGGCCCATGCGTCTGCATGGCCGGCTAGGGGTTGGATGCGAAGCGCGCTCTGTTCGCTGTGCGACGGCGGCGCTTCGGGGCGCGCTAGCATAGGCGTTACGCCTGTGACATTTGAGGCGGGGAGCGCGCATAATACAGCGGGCAACACGCTCATCCTCGACCCCGCTACAGTGTTTATCTGAACGAGGGAGGTCTGAGAAGGTCTCATGGGACTCATGCAGCCTACAAGTGAACGTGGGCGGGGACCGGGCACGTTTACTGCTTTGGCCGCGCTGTCTGCTTGAACAGAGCGGGTGCTCACAGGTCCCGTTTTTACAGGGAGCCTGTGGCTTGCCAGACATAGCGTTTGTGGGCACTGGGAAGTGGGCACTTTGACTATGTTTGTGGCGCGATCGAACTGTGTCGATCTTATGAGTACGGGCCCTGTGTGCAGGGCTGTGCTTGTGTGTAGGGATGGGCACAGGGAAGTGGGCATCAACACTACATTTATAGCACCATCGGCCTTGGCCGGGACACCAGAAAATACACTCTTTTCGGGATTTATCTGGGTAGCCGTAAAAACGGCTTTTGTGTGCAGGCAAGCGGGCAGCTGTGCGGGCTTGTGCTCTGCTGAGAACGCTGAAGCAGTCGCAATTCCTGGGACTGAGACAGCGGTGCGCTTTGGTGAGGGCCCGGTCGCAACGGGGCTTACACACCTGCGCTTTCCTAGGCGTGCTAGGACTTCTTTGGGGCTTCCGGCTTCAACACAACCCTTGGTCGCGGCCCGCGGTGAGTGGGGCGGCGGCTGGTAGAGCGAGAGCGAGGGCGTGAGCTGCGCTGCTGTCGCTGAGAGGGGGCGGCCGGAGGCTGAGGCTGTGAGCTCCGAGGGGCCTGTTTCTCACGGCCCGCTGCGGAACTGGAGCGCTTCGGTAGGAAGTGCTTGAATGCCTGTGACGCTTTCTGGGCTTCGGAAAATCTCTCCACGAACTCGGAGAGAGAAGATCCAAAGAGGCCAGCGGAGGATAGCGGGGCGTCGAGGAACGCGTTGCGCTCTGCATCAGCCATCTCCGTGAGCGTCAGCCACAAATGCCTCTCGGCTACGGTAGCGGAAGCCATACAGCGTCCCATGGCTTGTGCTGCAGCCTTGGTAGCGCGGAGGGAAAGATCCGACGCGCTTCTCAGGTCCGTGATGCAGATAGCTTCAGGTCCTATCTCGTCCAGTTTGCGGAGGAGATCGCCTTGGAACACCTGAAGCGTGGCCATGGTGTGCAGGGCCGATGCCGCCTGCCCAGCGGCGGAGAAGATCCGCGCGAGCAGCGACGACGTCATGCGGCAGGCTTTCGACGGCAGCACTGGCTTAGTCCGCCGTCCAGCAGAGGGCGGGCAAAGGTGGGCTGCTATCGCCTGTTCCACCGGCGGCAGAGTGAGGTAGCCTCGATCCTGAGCATTATCCAGGGAGGAAAATGCTGGGGATACAGACGAACGTGTTCGTGCAGAAAAGGGAGCGTTCCAGGCCTTCGCCACTTCTTCATGAAGCTCAGGAAGAAACGGAGCGGGCTTAGACACAGGAGAAGAACGCTCACCAGGGAGGAAGCTACCATCAAGCCGGGTGCGCGAGGGGAGTTCCGGTGCAGACCACTCGAGGCCGAGGCTCGCCGCGGCCAACGCGAGTACTCGCATGAGCTCCCTCTCGATGCTAGCTCTAGCCGACGGCTTTCGGGCAGGAGGCGTGAGATCCGCAGAGCTCGCCCAGTCTTCACTGCCTGAAGCTAGCAGAGAGCAGGAATCCTTTTCGACCGACTCGACTTCAGAAACAACTTCCTCAGATGAAGCGGCGGCAGACTGCGGGCGCTGAGCATCAGGAAGTGCTTCGGGGGAAGCCGGTGAAGCTGGCGGGCGAGCCGGCGAGCTTTGTCGGGAAGAGGTGGGTTCCGGGGCCCGCTGCGAGCGGCGCTTCTTACGGCGCGGCAACGCGGCGGGGGGCGCAGGCTCGGAGAACTGTGCCAGGCGAGTCCGCAGAGTCGCCATCGGCAAAAGCTCGCAGTGAGGGCAGCCGCCGTCAGCGAGCGCGAGCGCTGCGTGTTCTTCGCCCAGACAGAAGACGCAAATAACATGGCGGTCTCCATCGATGAGCGGGGCTCGGCACGAGCCACAGGATGGCATCTTGAAAAAGACGCGGCTCTTTTAGGGGTGAGTGTTCGGGAACACTGCACACACACATACACAAAACAGAGCAGATAAAGGATATGAAGCGCCGGAAAGCGCAGCAGGTACGGCAGTAGAAGGCGGCGAGGCCAGCGGCTTCGAGGGCTCGTCCCGCTGAAAAGCTTGCCTCGACGACGCTTGCTTCTCCGTGATCCAGCGATGCGTGAGCTTCGCTGAAGAGATGAAAATCAGTTGAATCAGCCTACTCGAGCTCCTTTTATAGGGGATGGCCACACCCGTTTCGGCGGGATGTGACGAGGAGCGCGCGAAGCGCTCTCATTGGTCTGATATTGCATCAGCCCTCGCTCGATAGGCTCATGCAGTTGCCGCAGAACAGCCAATGAGTGAGCGAGCCGTCTCGCCATGGCTGTGCACTGCTGCAATGCGTTTTACAAATATGAAAATTAAGGATAATTTTGCTTCAGTATTTCGTGAAAAGAGACTTTTCCCGCAGCGTTCTACGAACGCAGTACGAGAGAACTCTCGTAAGAGAACTGATAATTGATTAGTAACCGAAACAGCTTTTTACTCTCTAATTTCTGCGGTGGAATGTAAATTTGGTGCACTCTCTTAGGAATATAATTAATGGCCAATTTCCCCATTAATGGTCATCAGTAAGGTCAGCAAAGGGTCATACTGCCATCAGTACATCATTCATAACAATATTAAACGGAAGCATTTTTTACCAGAAACTCATGTTTACAGTTTTAGCCTCTCTTTTGCTCTACCAGTTTGTTCTGCTTTTCTACACTGTGAGAAACATGGATCAATGTTCTCTGCGCTGCCAGCCTTTACCATAATTAGTTCCTCTTCTGTCCTCGTTCATATGCTTTCAATACTTTCTCACTGGACTACTCGGTTCACTTTGGATCTTTGTGTGTCCTTGATATTGTTTTTTGATTTGTTTATACTGCAGTATATTCACGGCGAGATTTAAAAAATCTGACACCCAGCAGAAAATTCTAGCATACACTTGAAAGTGTGTAACTTATGGACACTTCCATTGTAGTTAGCTTTGTTGATTATAATGGTAACAATTTTGTTTTGACACGTCATGCCATACTGCGCCATAGTGTAACCTGTGTAACCAGTTGTTTACTGTTGTCAGTTATGTTGCGACTTGGCACGTTAATATGGAGTGTGTGACTAACTATGCTTGTATCAGGTGTTTTATAATGGCCTCAAACATGGCTTATCTACTCTGTCTGATATTCAGAATATGTTGCTGTTTTTAAGTCGCTAGATAAATAAAGAAAATAACTGTGGTTATGTTTGTTATATATGAAGAATTTCCAGCAAAAATAATGGTTTGTGTACAGTTAACATGATACCAAACAATCCTGGTATAAATTATTTTAGATGTTGGTCATATACATACCATAATTATTATTACACTTGGGACCTTAACCTAATGTCTCTGTGAAGTTGTCAGTAATATATATATATATATATATATATATATATATATATATATATATATATATATATATATATATATATATATATATACAGTGAGGAAAATAAGTATTTGAACACCCTGCTATTTTGCAAGTTCTCACACTTGGAAATCATGGAGGGGTCTGAAATTGTCATCGTAGGTGCATGTCCACTGTGAGAGACATAATCTAAAAAATAAATCCAGAAATCACAATATATGATTTTTTAACTATATATTTGTATGATACAGCTGCAAATATCAAGTATTTGAACACCTGTCTATCAGCTAGAATTCTGACCCTCAAAGACCTGTTAGTCTGCCTTTAAAATGTCCACCTCCACTCCATTTATTATCCTAAATTAGATGCACCTGTTTGAGGTCGTTAGCTGCATAAAGACACCTGTCCAACCCATACAATCAGTAAGAATCCAACTACTAACATGGCCAAGACCAAAGAGCTGTCCAAAGACACTAGAGACAAAATTGTACACCTCCACAAGGCTGGAAAGGGCTACGGGGAAATTGCCAAGCAGCTTGGTGAAAAAAGGTCCACTGTTGGAGCAATCATTAGAAAATGGAAGAAGCTAAACATGACTGTCAATCTCCCTCGGACTGGGGCTCCATGCAAGATCTCACCTCGTGGGGTCTCAATGATCCTAAGAAAGGTGAGAAATCAGCCCAGAACTACACGAGAGGAGCTGGTCAATGACCTGAACAGAGCTGGGACCACCGTTTCCAAGGTTACTGTTGGTAATACATTGAGACGTCATGGTTTGAAATCATGCATGGCACAGAAGGTTCCCCTGCTTAAACCAACACATGTCAAGGCCCCAAGTTTGCCAATGACCATTTGGATGATCCAGAGGAGTCATGGGAGAAAGTCATGTGGTCAGATGAGACCAAAATAGAACTTGTTGGTCATAATTCCACTACATGACGTGTTTGGAGGAAGAAGAATGATGAGTACCATCCCAAGAACACCATCCCTACTGTGAAGCATGGGGGTGGTAGCATCATGCTTTGGGGGTGTTTTTCTGCACATGGGACAGGGCGACTGCACTGTATTAAGGAGAGGATGACCGGGGCTATGGATTGCGAGATTTTGGGGAACAACCTCAGTTAGAGCATTGAAGATGGGTCGAGGCTGGGTCTTCCAACATGACAATGACCCGAAGCACACAGCCAGGAGTGGCTCTGTAAGAAGCATATCAAGGTTCTGGTGTGGCCTAGCCAGTCTCCAGACCTAAACCCAATAGAGAATCTTTGGAGAGAGCTCAAACTCTGTGTTTCTCAGCGACAGCCCAGAAACCTGACTGATCTAGAGAAGATCTGTGTGGAGGAGTGGGCCAAAATCCCTCCTGCAGTGTGTGCAAACCTGGTGAAAAACTACAGGAAACGTTTGACCTCTGTAATTGCAAACAAAGGCTACTGTACCAAATATTAACATTGATTTTCTCAGGCGTTCAAATACTTATTTGCAGCTGTATCATACAAATAAATAGTTAAAAAATCATACATTGTGATTTCTGGATTTTTTTTTTTAGATTATGTCTCTCACAGTGGACATGCACCTACGATGACAATTTCAGATCCCTCCATGATTTATAAGTGGGAGAACTTGCAAAATAGCAGGGTGTTTAAATACTTATTTTCCTTACTGTATATATATATATATATATATATTAAATATACCTCAAATGTTTTGTTAGCAGTTTGTTAGCAATGTTGATTTGTGAAGAACCCGTATGATGTGTTGTTTGTTTCTCACAATTAGTTTACGTTTTTGTCTGCTTCCGGTTAACGCAATCCAGACGTATAACTAATATGAAATAGTAAAAACATCACACAGATCAAACACAATTGGTTTTGATAATGACAGCCACAAGGCTCGTCTTTATCACAACACTCACTCGCCGCCTCAGGTCGAGACCGTTTCCTACAACTGCTAATAGATATTGAACACACTCAGTTATCATCCCACACAGCGCTAGTGATAATTGGGTCACTTATGGATGTCGTTCACCTGACTCCATCGACACATCTTTATGGGATTTCTTTAGGTTTGAGCAATGGAAAACAACAAGAAAGGTGGAGTGGATGAAGGGTGGGGATGCAGCGAGGTAGCAGGGTGGAGAACCATAGAGAGACTGAGAGAAAGGTGGGCGGGATTGGGAGAGGGAAAATGAGTCAGCTGATATACCTCCCAGTTTCCATGACAACCGGAGGCCTTTCCCACCCACTCTCCCCTTATTCTCTGCTTCGCTCCCACCCCGGCCCACTCGCTCTTGTTTTTTCTCACTCGTTTCCTCCTAACACCTCCAGTTACACAACTCAGCTGTACAACCTCTGTCTGTACCTGGGTAGATGACATGACATGCAATTCTACCTGTCCATGATGTCATATACTAATAAAAATATACCTTTATGTTGTTCCTCTGACAAGATATTATTACAGCATACCATAGCTGTAGTTGGTGTTTAAAGACCTCTACTTCAAATTTTTATCTAAACATCAAAACTGTCATATGGTGTGATGGTCCGTGTATGTGTGACCTTACTAATATGACAATATATCTCCGCAAAGTATAAATAATTGGTAGATTTACAGTTTAAGTAACACAATTAGGCATTTTTAATGGACACAGAAAGTGTTGATGTCTGTGCATGATTTTAAAGCAAGTTCTGGCCAAATACATTTTGTCCGAAAAATGGGTGTCATATGGTGTGACACTGCAATCTATATTTTGAACGGGCAATAATTTGGACATCATTATGATGAAGAGGTCCACACACAACCAGAAAGTTGCAGTGTCATCTCTCGAGTGGTTTGGAAGGTCAAGAGGTTAGTTCTGGCTTTTACATTTTTAATTAAAAAGTTCTATCTGTATGTTTTGTGTCTTATGGTGTGACATTATTTACATAAAAAATTAAACACTTTTTTTACAAATTAATTCTTAAAAAGCATTGCTGCCATGTGTCAATTTACATGCTAAGTGTAAGCTAGATGTTTTTAGTTAACCAAGAGATTAGCTTAACTGAACAAAACATCATATGATGTGACTGTATCATATGGTCTGACCGTTTTTAACACCATATGATATATTTGTCACACAATATTACATACACCTTTTTAAATGATAAATAAATAAATATTCAAAACATATTGAATGAATTCAATGGTGAACATTAAATTACCCATGCAATTGATGTATTCCCTTTTCAATTTTATACATAATTTAACCATGTTTCACCATGTTTGCCATGCTTTGCATATTAAAAAATGCGATTTTTCTGTGTCAGGCAGAAATGTCAAGTAAAAAGAGGACACAAAAATACAGGGAAAGACTCTGCTGACCATACAAGTAGAGAGGAGGTCCTGAGGGAAAGGAGGAAAAAGTAAAGAGATCATGCCAGTTCACACAGAACAGACACCTTCTATAGGGTTTGGAATCTGATCCATACTTAGTCTCACAACAGTTCATATCCAGATTTGTGTCAGATTTGATATCCGATTAGAGCAAAGATCTTTTTCAGTGAAGATTGGAAATTGTTTTTCTTATCCAGCACCTATCACCAGTGGGGTTCCACAAGGGTTCATTGTGGGCCCTGTCTTGTTTTCATTATATGGGCTTATGCTTCCCTTGGGAATGATATATTTTTTTAAATATGGTATTTCTTACCATCTATTTGCCTTTAAGACCTAATTGTAATGTTTCTTGTGCAACATTCCGTAGGTTTCTGTTTTTTCATAGGTTGTT
Organism: Scardinius erythrophthalmus; assembly: GCF_964197995.2. Lineage (NCBI taxonomy): Eukaryota > Metazoa > Chordata > Actinopteri > Cypriniformes > Leuciscidae > Scardinius > Scardinius erythrophthalmus. The sequence continues at coordinate 29,093,944 of NC_138237.1, read as the reverse complement.
TTTGTTTGTTTTTATTTTTTTATTATTGCTTTATGCTCTTGGGATGTACAGCACTTTGGAGTTACTGTGTTACCTGTAAAGTGCTCTATAAATAAATAAATACAATAGAATGTGTGACCCGTGTCGTCTTCTGTAATATCTGCATTGGTTTCTATGGGTATATGCCAAAAACAACAACAGCAATGTAGAGGGGTTTGCAATAGTTTGCAAATTGTTTTTTTGTCTTATATATAACATGAACATAGCTGTGTTTCCATTACTCTTCAAATTGAGCTAATTGAAATTACGAATTGAAAATACGCCCAATTGAAACACGTCAATTTTGTATATTCATAGCCTCATAAATTTCATACGGTCAAAAACATTTGTTATGTTCATACTGTCAGCCCAAACCGATCACCTCGGTATTGTCTTAATTTACATCTCATTCCATTCACCCCTTCTCCCCGATCTCTTCTCTCCACATGTTGAAACGAACTGAAATTCACCCAAAAATCTATATGGTTTTTAATGTGAACAATTATCATACAACACCATACAACTAATTCTAGACCAACATTTGACTTATTGTAGATTGATAATATTTTTACTGTTTAACAAATATAATTGTTGTTACAACACACACTCTCTTTTAATTTTAAAATGTTCATGTTAAAGGTTCTTGAGATGGTTGATTTATTCATATTTCTGAGTTTCTTAAATAACGTTTTAAAAGTTTTAAAACTATGTTAGTATGTTTGATGATTTTTATTCTTATTAATGTTAACTGGATTGAAGTAATTGCATGTTGAATGCATATAAAATATACTTTTTTTAAATTAACAAATGTGATATGCTGCGGATCATCATATAGTGTGACACTAAATAATTTGGTGTGACATTCAGAATTGTCACAATAAAAAAACTTTTTTTGTTTTAAATCATAAAAAAAGTAAATGGAACACAAGAGAAACAGTATCAGCAAGAGTGACAAGCATTTTGATAGATTTATAACAGGGTATAACATAATTAATCTAAAATATCTGGAAAGGCTGAGGAGAGATGTATTACTTTGCATGATGATTTAGAATAATAATATAAAAATCTAACGAATCTGCATAAAAAAAAAGTTAAGACAGTAATGATAAAGATTTATGGTGAAGTTAGTTACTTAGGGAGAGTATATCCCATTTTCATTTTATATAGAATGACTTTTATGTCACACCATATGACAATTTAGGCACGAATGCAACAAATTGATGAATAAATCCAATTTGCAATACAAAATCTAAAAGACCACATATATTTTTGGAAATTCAAGAGTCAGTACAACACAACTCAATATTTTGTATGCCTAATATAAAAAAAAAATAAAAAAAAAATGTGTATATATATATATATATATATATATATATATATATATATATATATATATATATATATATATATATATATATATATGTATATGTATGTTTTTTTGTCAACCACCCACCTGTCTTTTTTATTGCTTTTTATTGTTGGACGTCATGACAATTTGCCATGCAGCTTATTTGAAAAGCCAGGCATCTTTATCACCTTGTGTGGATGCCACAGGTCAAAAGACCTTATTAAAGGCAAATAATGTAGTTTCTGTGACACAAGTGGAATCTAGCAGAATTACACAAATGGCATATTTTCAAACAACCTTGCAAGCGCTCCTTTCGCACAGGTAAAAAAGTAGGCTACTTTCAATAAAGGTCCAACATATTCTGAATATTTGTAGCTGTGTTGCTATATGTCATAAGTAAACAATTGAGGAGGGTAAGGCTAACACTATAAACTGGTACATTGGTATTTCTGAATGAGTACATGATGATACTGTATGGTACTGAAGCGTCCATTGAAGTGCGTTGGATTGCAATGCCCTATTTGCTTTGACACTTTCAAGATCTGTTTAATTTTAGCTTGCACTTCTGTAACCAAAGTTGAATGTTTTTTCCCATGTAATGCGTCAGCTTTGGTCCCACACCAGCTAAACACCCTCTGGCTCTTCCTGCTACAGTAGCCAAGCCTCAAACTCTATTGGTTGAGCTGGAAAGAGATTGGCAGATCTGAGCAGACCGCTCTCATTGTGTTTGGGAGGCTCAATGTTTACACTTTTGGGAGAGATAAGCCCATTTAAAAGTAGTCAATGAACAATAAACTGGGTTAAGAGAATGTATTTTGTTTGACATAAAACTTACATGTGTCATACAATCTTACATGCGTCACCTTTAAATTACAACAAATTGACAAAAACTTTATTATTAAGTATGGATGCACGATATATCGGCCACAATATCTGTATCGGCCGATATATGTTCATTTTTGATGTTATCGTTAACTGCCCGATAAGAAAATTTGGAGGAAAAAAAAAGAAGAACAAAGAAAAGAAATAATAGATTATTTTTTTCTTCGGTTAGTCATGATGGATTTGGAATCACTTGAATATAAGATGTAGCATGTGCAGCGGCAAGTCTATCATATAGGCTATATACAATTAAAAATTATAATATTATAATTGTGTGCTTTGGACATGGCTTTTAATGGTGAGACTTTTGTTTTTGTAAAATCAGGCTCTCAAGGATTATATAAAAATTTGTATTTAGATTTGTCTGATACGCAATGATGAAGTGACGTTTCACTCATAGTTACCACAGGTAGAAAACAAAAGAATAGAAAGTATCATCAGCAAAACTTGAAATGGCTCAGTGATTTACTGCAGAGAAGTACTGAAGCAATCATATATTAGTGTCACTGTCACTAGATTGTGGATCTGGTGAAGAAGCTGTCAGCGATCAAAATATTGATTTTGAAGATGTTGAAAATGGTGGTTTTGAGAATATGTTTGAGATCGTGAATGTGGGCTAGATGCTGAATACGGGAATGAGCTCTGACGAGGACAGTGATGATAGTATAAAACATCTGCTCAAACTGAACCCTTCCGAGCTCCAAAAGGTAGCAAAATATGCTTTATTTTATTCTTCTTTAATTGTTACTCTAGTATCAGGAGAGTTTTATATTATCGCATCAGATAGAGATCCATCCATGTTAGATATAGATCCAGGTCGCTAAAGACCCAAATATTAATAATGATTGGCGAAACATTCATGCATTTAAGGGTTAAAAAGTAGTCAGCTGCCATTAGGGAAAATATTTGGCTGAGAAATGTTTAATTAATGCCAATGAAAACAAAAACTATTTTGAATAGTCTGAATAGTAGTTTTTGCCTATTTACATCCCTAGAATTGCCATAGACAAACATTTGAAGAAGGGAACTGAGCCATGTCTAGAGACCAGAATATCATATATACCCAGAAACTGCAAAACAATTTGCTAAAAGCCACTCAGAACACCTTAGCAACCACATAGCAATGCCCTGACAACCACTTATGAATTCCTAGCATCATGGCAGCAAGTTTTGCACAAATAAGCACCACAAGTTTAGCGTTTAGCATTGACTGTTCCCTTGCTGGCGCTAAAAACACACTAACATCTCTGTTTGCATGAGGCATCATTCAAGAATTGCCTTTTTTATTGCCTTTACCAAAAGAGGTTTGTTATGAGTCTAATGGCTCGTTTCCACTGAGCGGTACGGAACGGTACGCATTTATTTGCGTTTCCACTATCAAAAGTTGTGAATGGTACCAAAATGCCGAACCGTACTGTACCACTTTTTAGGTACCCTTCCATTGGGGTACCTAGCACAGTGGAACGGTACTAAAAGGTGGAGCTAGACTCACTGCAGGACGTTGATTGGTTGACAGAGAATCGTCACTTGCGCGTGCTACAAGGGGAATGACAACATAAGAAGCGCCATTTTTTAATATACAGTTTAATATAATACTACTGTTACTGTATCACGAAATGTAATTTTAAGAGTTTTTCAGGCGAGAATGTAGTTGTTAAAAGCTCAAATCTGTGGTTTATTTATAAAGATGATTTTTCCCCCCCGGATCCATGCGATCAGCGGGCGCTCAGCGCTCATGTTTCCCGGCTGGATGAGCCTTTCCTCGGTTAACGTTAGTTCTTCTGACGGTCGCCGCTGACTCCGACGGTAGTGGTTAAACATGAGATATAATTCGTCTTGTGTAGACCTGACGGGCGATCTTTGGTCTCGTGAATATATAATTCGTTCCCTGCCAATCGTTTTGGCTGAGGGCTAAGTTTAGTTTCATATTATAGGCTATTTGTATTTAACTTTACTGTTGTAATGTTAGACTTGAGCGCTGCATTTGGATATTTGACTGAATTGTTTGCTTTATTTCTTATTGTATAGCTTCTTGTACCTTTTACTTAAACTTTTATATTGGCTATTATTGATGAAACTGAAATTTAACAAAAAGAAATATGGTTTCTTGTCATTTTTTTATTACAAGATTATCACTTATGTTTATTGCAGCATTTGTACAAATGCATATTTGCCTGGAATATGTTTTTTGTTTTTTTTTACGAAAAGAGGTAACGTTAGGGTTGTGTTTTAAATTTCGTTTTGTTATAAATAGAATAACTTATAACGTGCAGTGAATAATCAATATGCGTTGCGCATGAACCACATTTGTGTCCCTATAATGTTTAATTTATTTAAATGAAAACGAAAAGAGGCAGAGTGGTGTTTTACAACATATTTCGTTTTATTGTTGCTTAAAATGTACAGAGTAACAGAGATAACCGGAGTAGCAGAGCGAGCTGAGCGACGCTTTTAAGAACGCGCTGTACCATTTGCATGTAGGCAAGCAGGCATGCACATGGCAAGTACAAACTTTGCGTAGCCTACTTGATATTGAGAAAAGCCTAATGTCTGCGCTTGTCTTCTTGTGACAAACATGTCGAGGAGCAAGAACAAGATCTGCTGTATGTCATCCATTGTAGTTTACTATGTTCTTCTTCGCGCGAAAATGACGTTGATCGAAACACCACGCCTATCAAGTAAGGGTACTGTTGGCAGTGGAAACGCTAGCCAGATCATGTTTAACAGACCCGAACCGTACCGTACTGTCCCGTACCGTACCATACTGCTCAGTGGAAACGAGCCATTACTGCAGTGGGAGTTTAGTGGGTGGAGCTTGTGCACATACACACACACAGATTTTTGCTTTGACTATGTGTGTATAAATGGGAGTGTCGACGTTTGACTGTGTTGAGCTGGACTCGTGCCAGTTTCAGGCCTTCTCCTCTGCCCAATGTGGCCAGCCATTGTCCTTGTGTTTTGTGGAGCTTCTGCTCTGTACCTTCCCTTTCCTTTCCATCCCTCCTAATCTCCTTCCTCACCTTGTTTGCTCTTCCATATTCCTTCCTTATCTCCCTTATACCCTCGTTTTCTTTAAATCTTCTTCTATTTTTCTGCCTCTACAGAAAGAAGAGCCATTAGATGATTGTCCTGAGCCTACAGACCTCAAAATCAAATCCTCCCCCCCTCCGCTCTGTGACATCAGTGCCCGACACAACGATGACGACCAGACGGAACCCGTGGACCTGTCTCTCAACAAGCCCCGCCCCTCCCTCCCGGTAGCCACGACGACCTCCACCCCTGCAAACCCAACTCTCCAGAACATAAGCGCCACCATCCCGGCGGTGCTGTCAGCGGGCTCCATACTGGCGTCCACGCAAGGGGTCGGAGGTCAGCAGATCCTCCATGTCATCCACACCATACCCTCTGTGAGCATGCCCAGTAAGATGGGGCAACTGCAGACCATCCCCGTGGTGGTGCAATCCTTACCGGTGGTCTATACAACCGTACCCACGGATGGAGTGGCCACCGCCGCCATCACTGTACCTCTCATCGGGAGCGACGGCCGGTCGGAGGGATCAGGTGAGATGGCCGTGCGCTCTGACCTTTGAACTGAAAGAGAAATAGCAAGGAATAGTGCAACGATTAATCTCAATTAATCGCATCCAAAATAAAAGTTTGTGTTTACATGTGTGTGTACTCTGTATAATTATTTTGTATTTATGAATACACAAACATGCATGTGTATATATATATATATGTATAAATAAAAAGTTATTTATATATAAAATATTTCTATTTATATATATATATATATATATATATATATATATATATATATTTATATACAGTATATAAATGAAAATATTTCTCAAAAATGCATGTGTATTTATATGTACAAAATAATTATATACAGTATTTAAATACATTTGTATTATGTAAACACAAAAATTTATTTTGAATGCGATTAACCACGATTAATTGTTGCACAGCCCTAGCTGCTTTGCTGATGACATGCCTTGAAATCCGAGCAGTTTAATAATAGTTTTGAGTCAGTAATATTCTTTTTTTTTTATTTGTTTGTTACCAGAACTGTGAATCGATCAAATATTTAATTAAATTGAAATATAAAATATTAATTAATAATATACAAAGTATAATATTATTAAATATTTACATTTTATTTATCATAATATTTTCATAGTTTAAACATTTGAGTTTATTTTTTAAGGAAAAACAATATGCACTATTAAAAGTAATAATATTTAAGAAAAACGAACAAAAAAAACATAAAAGGACCCCAAACTTTTTAACAGCTGTGTATACTGTAGTTAAATCTGCATTAATTCAATGACTCTTTATAGATGAAATCTTACATCAGTTCCAATCATCTCTGAAGGTTCAGATCAGTTTTTTAGAAACCATAGAGAACAGAATCCAGAAGTTATAATGTCAAATTTAATGAATCTGTTAATGCTGGTAAAAATAGTGTTAAAGGGGTAGTAGATTCACCCTAAAATAAAAAATAAAAATCTGTCATTTTACTCACCCTCATGTTGTTTCAAACCTGCAGGAAATATTTTCATTTTTGGGTGAACTATCCCTTTAATTACCTTTTTAACTACATCATTAACTTTAACAGCTCTCGTTCTTGCTGTTTTGTTGACATCTTAAAATAAAAAAAATCTAATCATTTCTCATTTGACAGGCTCCTGTAAGTCTAATTTTCCAATCATTATACATTTTTTTAATCCTCAAAACTACTTAAGGACCAGTTAAGGAATCTAAATCACATTCATTCCTATTCGGTAGAGTGACATGTTCGCGCAAGTACAAATGTTTTTTGTTGTCATGCGTTTAGTGGCATTTTGAAGTTGGTCAGAAGTAAGGATGCAAATATGAGTCTTGGACGAATCTTGTCTCCTCTATTTGAAGATCAGTTACTGCTGATCTTCTCTCCTTTAGCTCTACCCGTTTCCTTTAGGTGGTCACACCCTTGGTCTCGCCCTCTTACAGTTTCGTGCCATTGCCGTTTAGTTATCTGTGTTCAGACGCAGCTTCTTCCCACACATATGGATGTGCGTATAAAAGACACAAAAGAGGATTTCAGGGTGAGGCAGAAACAAGCTTAAACTTTTAATTAAAGGAGATAATGAAAAAAAAATTTGGCCTTTATTTAAAAGGAATACAGGTTGCTAAGTAACAAGTATAGGCCGTATTACAGTTTCACTCACAAAAAGGGTTTTCTGAGGTTTCTGATTGAAAAAAAGCTTTTTTGTTTAAAAGAAACATTGGAACATCATGGACTTGTTTCATCATCTTTTGACATAGCATTTAATTTTTAAGCAGGACAAATGATATAACTTTACCACAGTTTCCCCTCAAATGTCATAGTTACAATGGTACAAAATTAAATTTCATATGTGAAATCACAAATGAAATCTGACGATCTCATACATTTAGTTTCTAAATGCTCAAATCATGACCAAAAACTGGATTTTTTAGAATGGTCCAGTCAATGCTCATGTGCGTCTCAGAACACTGACTGCACTGTTAGACCTTACCAGGTTTTTTACAGTAAAATACTGGCAACACTGTTGCCAGTAATTTACTGTTAATTGTACAGTTTTTACTGTAATCTACAGTATGTTACTGTAAAAGTGCACTAAAACTCGAGTTAACTAATTTCACTTACAGAAACCGACTGCCTTAAATTGACCAACTGTCATTTAAATGTATTACTAAAATGTATAATGCATTAATAACATGAGCAAAGTATTACTGTGAACTTATTTCATTTGAAACCACAACAAAACTTTTGTAAGTAAAGAGATTTCCACTGGAACAGCAACTACACAGTCACCGCCTGTTAAATAAAGCAACATGCAGCATATCAACAATGTCTGTAGATCTTCTCCTGGACTGAAGCACAGGCTCTACTCTTCTGCACAATGGTGACCCAAAAAACAAAACTTTACAGTAAACTACTGGCAACAGTGTTGCCAGTATAAACCTGTTTTATAACTTAGTTTATTACTGTTAAAATACATTTTGTGGGTGTGTCTTTTTATCTTACACTGTTAACCCTTTCAATCCCACAGGAAAATCCACACTACAAAGAGTAAAAGTAACATTGACGCAGTTTTGCAGTGAGATAATTAAGGGAATATGCAATTGATTGTTGAGCATTAGTGATGAACACCTGCTGTTAACAAGCAAAATCACTGAAGGAAAGAGGAACACAAGAACACAAAATAGAGAAACACAAGACCTACAACTGACTTCCAGCCATTACACATTATTATACTTATTATTAACCAGTATGACTTTATTCCTGTCATACATCCACAGAAGTTGTTATTGAGATGTTTAATTGAAAATGTTTGGTTTGAAGTTACCATTATAGAGATCAGTGCTTGCTTTAGTTGGGATGCTGATGCTAAAATATTGATGTTTTTTTTTTTTTTTGCTGCTTGAGCTGTTTTTGTGCAAGTCACACTTATGCACACACATAGTTTATGAATGACTGCTGTTATAATGATTATGATGATAAAATCATCATATTGCCTGTTCATTCACTAAGGAAATTCATTCTCACTCATTCAGAGTTTAATCCTCAATTAAAAGTGTTACATTACCACCACTGTGAAACCACAGCAATAAATTAGAATGACTGATTTTTTTTTAACACATCATGCATAAACCAAAGAAACAGAGCAACACTGTCTTATAGAAACACAGAGATATCACAATTTAGCACATGAATCTCAACAATGGTGGCAATATATATATATTTTTTTTCATCCAGCAGTGCATGCTGGGAGTTTTATATTATCCTGGAACCCAGCATGCATTGCGACATGAAACTTTTGATTGTCACCATTGTTGAGATTCATGTGCTGATTGTTGATGTCTGTGTGTCTTTAAGTCAAGCAGGAGTTCAAAATGTTTTAATGCACTGTATGATTATGATATTCTTCAGAAGACCCGATTACGGAAATAAGGATTTCATGTTGTAGATTCACAGATATATGCTAAATATGAAATACCTATAAATTCAAAAATATATTCAGGAATGATCAGAGAATCAGACACGTCTAGGATGGTTGTGATATCATCACAAAAGCCAAAAACACCTGATCATCTTCCTCTTGGCTCTTTCTTGCCATAACAAATGTGCTTTATAAATTCACTGTTACAGCAGCCAGGGAGAGATAAATGGTAAGAAGTCAAGAGACAAGAGACCAACTAAAGCAAATACTGATCCCCATTATGGTGACAACAAACTTTATTATTAACTAAATCTCTGTTAATTCTCAACATGAACTTTTGTACATGTATGAAAGAAATAATCGTAAACAGGTTTGTAAACTGGTTTCACATTCGGTGGCTGGAAGTCAGTTGTAGTTCTTGTGTTTCTCTTTTTTTCTGTTCTTGTTTCTCTGTCCTTCAGTGATTCTGCTTTTCAGGTATTCATCAGTGTCTCAATTCACTCACTTCTTTTTATTCACTCTGTCAAGTGGACTATATTAGTGAACTAATGTAGGGAATAGTGAATCAGGGTATAGGGTGTGATTGTGAAAACAGCCTCTGAGCATAGATTTTGAGCGCTGTTAATTCACAGTATATTCCTGTAGTAGGCTATTTTTGTTTTCTACTATATATTACTGTTTTAATGGAAAATGGTATGATATTGTCAGAATTTGGCCTTTTTTTTACAGCAAGGGTTAACGGTGTGTTTTTATAGAACCAAAAGCAATAACTTAGAAGGCGGGATTTTTCCATCTTATTACGCGTTGCACGTTCTCCATTCATAGTGATATAAGTGCACTGTCTTTGTATCAATAAAGTCTTTGGGGATTTCAAACAAATCCCTTAGACTAAGTATTAAACCATAATATATATTTTTGAAAGAACCTATGCTTCACCCCTCTTTTTGAGGTGATGTAACCCAAGGCCAAGAATGGTAACCCATACTCTGAATTTGTCCTCTGAATTTAACCTATTCAAGTTAGTGAGCAGTACTCACATTAGAAGCAGTGAGTAGGGAACACACACACACTGAGCAGTGGGCAGCCATTTTGCTGCAGTGCCTGGGGAGGGATTGGGGTTTAGTTGCCTTGAGAATCGAGCCCGCAACCTTCGGATGACCAGTCTGACTCTTTATCCATTGGGCCACGACTGCCCCATTTTCTTAAGAGTGAAATGGTTTGTTCCGCCTGGGTCTTTTCCTTCCCATTGCCCTTTTAATTTCAGGGCTTTCAGTCTCCCCTGAAAGACACCATGCAGGTCTTGGACCGTAATAAGAACATTAAAACACACCAAAAATGCATAAAATTTGCTGAATGTTTTTTAATGAGAGAACCCCACCCAAATAACACTATGGAAAAAAATGTTAATGCTTGTTTAACACACTGATTCAACCACAAATTTTAAACTCAGGGAGGAGTTGTGTTTGGCTTCTTTTGTTTTTGGTTATTAACTTTGTATGTAGCTCTTTGAAACCAAGTAATGTAATGGAGAGATTATAAAGGTCAGTAAATTGTGTTATTTGGGTGGGGATTATCTTCAAAGAAACCATAATGTAGATCAGTTTCTTTTGGATTCAATTTATGGGAAAACTACCGAGGTGGAGGACTCAGCATGCTTTATTGAACAGGCCCATAGCACCCCATGTTGTCTCCAATGAGAGGCTGTAGATTAAGTATCTCTGTAGATGTTTTTTCTTTCTTTCTTTTGAGTAACTTGGGACAATTGGGTTTAGGGAGAGTAGACAATTAATGAATGGGCAGCACCTCTCCCCCTTTCATTTAGAAGATAATCTTTGCGAACTCCTGGGCATCTCCAAATCATCTCCTCTGTCTGTGGTTAAAGGTCATGTCAAGAGATATCAACCCAGTACTCAACTAGCCACACCCTGTGTCAACATTGAACATGAATTTAACTTGTATTATTATTTTTTTCTCTATTTCTTCATCCTGTGGACTCAAGAACTATCTGGTTGCCAAAAAACACAAAGAAGATGTTAGGTTCTGAAAGTGATGTTGTTTGAATTTAATTTTCGGCAGGAAAGCTTTTCTGTATTTGATTGAATTGCTTGTCCCAGTGCTTGACTCGCACCTCATTTCAGTGGGAGGCTTTTTAAACGACTCAAACATGTGAACAGAACCGATAGATAAAGTTAAAGTTACAGCAGGAGCCCGCACCAAGCCCATTGCGTTTTAACAGATGTTCGGTGCGTTTGACGGGGGTAATTGGGAATGAATAAGGGAAAGTCACGTGAGAGGAGACAATGCCTCCATCGTGCTATAATTGGATGTGATTGGATATGATTGGTTCATGTAATAAATCCCGCCTCTTCGTTCGCGTTCGTGAATCAGTCTGAAGAACAAAATGATGATGTTAACTCAGCCCCATGTCATCCAAGATGTTTATGTCTTTCTTTCTTCAGTCGAAAAGAAGTTAAGGTTTAAGTGTATACAGAGCTTGATGACTGATGATTCAAAAGTTGACTATTGAACATCAGTTCACAAATATTGTTTAAAACACAAATATTGTTTAACAGGCTTTAGTTGATTTGGAATAAATGTAAAAATGCTTAAAACATTAACTTGATGAGATTTATACTTGGTTTTAATAAATAGAATTAATTACATTGTTGATAGATAGATAGATAGATAGATAGATAGATAGATAGATAGATAGATAGATAGATAGATAGATAGATAGATAGATAGATAGATAGATAGATAGATAGATAGATAGATAGATAGATAGATAGATAGATAGATAGATAGATAGATAGATAGATAGACGGACTGTTGGATGGATGGATACAGTAAAAATGCTCATCGTTGTATTTTACAAAAATAATTGGTATTTTACAAAAAGAATAGTTAATATGTAAAGGCCAAGGTTATTATAGTTAAATAAATCTTAAAAAAAGTCAATATATTAATAACTATAATTTCAATTAAACTAACTGGTTAAGGCCATTTTATGCTACCTCTAAGAAAAGAGAGTGAAAAGTCATTGAAAGTCTGTGTAAACACATCTTTTGTATGTAGATTTACACAATGTCTGCCTATGGTCTTCATTGGCTGCCCGTGAAACACATCTACTTTGACCCGTCCTCAAACACTGCTGTTGTAGCTGAAGCCTGAAAGATTTTGGTTCATGTTGTCGACATGTCATTCAAGAAGACACTGTTTTTCGTGCTGTGGAAGCAAAAGAAATGCACTTCCAAAGGATGACTCGTACTCGAATTGACACGGTAAAACTGACACCATTGTTTCAGTTTGTATCACTGCGTAAACAAGTGTTGAGGAAGAGCTGAAATTCAGATATGGATAGAGATGCGTTTTGTTTCAGACACGTGCTTTAAGCGGTTGGCCAATCACAACAGACTGGGCCATCTGACCAGTAAGAGCAGAGTAGGCTCTCGGAAAGGAGGGGTTTAGAGAGACCGAATCATTAATCATTATATTCAGAAAAGTGGTGATGCTGCAATGCTATATAATGAGAAAATTAAACTGTTTTTTGACCTTGGATGCATGTAAACATATTGTAAGAGAAAACTAAATTAGGAACCTTTAAAATGGTATAATAGTGGCACTTAAATATACAATTATTGTCATTGAAAGGTTAAATACTTTAAAAAATGTCGAAATTCATGTTGATTTTCCAATTCAGCATTTCACTCAAATTTCTTTTGTTTTCTTTTATATCATGCCATTTCAGTGCGTATAAAGCCAGGCTCAACCTCTCCAGTGGAGTTTCAGTCTGACAGTGATGCTGAAAGCGGAACAGAGTCTGGATCGGCCTCTTTCAGCACGCAAGGGATGGATCCCAGGTGAGAGAGATATCCCATATCCCATATACATCTGAATATCTCAATCCCGGGATATGTACAGTGTGTGCTAGAGTATCTGACATCCTGGTCTAATGGCATCACTGCACCACTCCTCTGGATGATTATGTAACCTTCAACACACTGGAGGCCCATGGCTCTTCTTTGTGTTGATTTTAAGCTGGATGCATCCTCTTCTGTTGGGTGTGTGTGTGTGTGTGTGTGTGTGTGTGTGTGTGTGTGTGTGTGTGTGTGTGTGTGTGTGTGTGTGTGTGTGTGTGTGTGTGTGTGTGTGTGTGTGTGTGTGTGTGTGTGTGTGTGTGTGTGTGTTGCTGGGCAGGGTTCTCTCCAAACTGGGTGTAAACAATGTTACATAACTTGCAATGTCGTCACACCTTTGAAAGAGGGAGTAAAACGCAAAGAAGGACAAACAGAAGTGGCAGGGTGACAGGGCAGGATGGAGAACAAGAGGGTCTTTTGCCAGTGTGTGTATAATTGTTCGGACATGCGGTCAGGTGATTGCTGGGAGAGAGAAATCCGATGGAAATGAGTTGGGGGGGGGGGGGGGGTGAACTGGTTTGCAGCCAGGGAGGGGAAAGGAAGAGGCTGAGAAAGAGAGAGGAAGGAAAGGAGGGGAGAAAGACATAGACTGAAAAAAAACCCATGGCAGGGGGAGGGGGATTGGAGCAGGAAGGGAAAGGGAAAGGGAAAGGGAGAGAGATCGGCATTGAACTGGAAGCTCTCCAGCTGTATGGAATTTAGATACACACACACGCGCGCGCACACACACACACACACACACTTGCTCTTTAGCTCTCCCTGCTGGCCAGTTAGGATTGTTGCACTAGGGGTCGTAATAGTACTATTTACATATATAATTCTGTGATGCAAGAATCATTTTAGGTAGTGTTTTATACAGCTAGGTTTTTTTTATGCATGCATATAAATTAGAGGCACATATTTGATTACATCACTATTGGTTTTATCAAACCCCTTCTCAAGTTGTCAGATAAATGTGAACTCCCAAGCCAAACATGAAACTATGTAATGGCAAATAAAATACACAGTGCACTTCCTTATTTTTAGCATTCTTTTATGGGGCTTTGTCCCTGTGTTTTCTATTAGAGCTCAGTCTATACAGAAGTAGTAGAAGGGGAAAGCGCCACAGGTCTTAAACACTGCACCTTGAAATGTTACTAAAAACTAGTGAGATGTCAAGTTGATAAAAATTCCCTCAAGAAGGGGTGATTCATCTGGAGACTTGGTATTACCTTTCTGTGACACTCACCCTCCAGTTTCTTGTGACCAATATGTAATTAATTTCTGTAATTACAGCTATAATAACACCGTTGACCATTCCCTTGATTCGACTCACATTTTAACATAAATTATGTATTTATAATCAAGTAAACCTAAGGCATCTGTCCAGAAAATGTTCATCTTGGAATATTACTAACAATATCAAAGTTATACTTACATTTACTTTATTAAATCAGTAAATATTTTACAGCAAAAAAAAAAAAAAAAGGAACACATGTACCGTGACCTGAAGGAGGATGTATTTAGAAATATACTAAAAGGCCTTTTAACTTGCTAAAAAAGTATACAAGTAGACAAAGGCATGTTGTAGATTGTGAACAGCAGGTTTTTGATCATGTTGATCATTTAGAGGCCTTAAAAATTTGAGTATCGGATATCATACTATTGGCTTTATAGGGCTAAGAGTGTTGCAATAAAAGTTTTCAATGTATCACTGATCAAATTTGATCACTGTAATCCAAGTGATGGATTAATCTGTTTTATTCATGAAGATAATGCTGAATGTTTGTACCTGCCTTCACATGCTCAAATGCGCTCTTAATCTTTAGATAATCCAGGGATAGGTAAGGTTTGGTATGACTTGAATTGATCGCCACACCCTAATAGCGAAAACGTTTCACTTTTTGTTCCTAGTATGAATACAGATGTGGACATCCAAGTTGACCCCGACTCGCCGGACATGAAGAGAAGACGTGTGCACATGTGCGATTATGACGGCTGCAACAAAGTCTACACCAAGAGCTCGCATCTGAAAGCCCACCGGAGAATACACACAGGTATGCCTTTTTTCTGCTGTTTTTGGCACAATTGTAATTTATTTATAAAAATTATAGAAATGATTTTTATTTTATCTATCTATCTACTTATATATATATATTTATATATATTTAATTAATGCTTTTATTCAGCAATGATGCATTAAATTGATCAATAGTGACAGTAAAGACATTTATGAAGTAAAAAAAATCTATTTCACATAAATGCTGAAATAAAAATAAAAAAAAATTAAAAAAAATACTCAAATAAAATTTTTTTATCACAGTTTCCACAAAAATATTAAACAGCTATTACAATGTTTTCAGCATTGATAATATTAAAGTCCCCCTGTAGTCAATAATTGTATCTCTTAAAACTCATCTCTTAACTCCAAAATTACATATTGAAACTTTTTCCTTGAAAATTTTTTTTCTTCATGCCTTAAAATAACTTTAATGTAACTCTACACCCTTGCCTCATTTATTATACGCGGTTCTATGAATATGCAAATTAGCCCCATCTCCACTCACTCACAGCAGCTCAGAGATACACTCGTTGATGATCACACGTTGACGTGATTGGTAGGCAGTTTTGTGATGTCAGAAACACCAGCGATTTCAAACCGAGTTTTTGAGACTGTCTTTGTTTCACTGCAGTTTTAAGCAGAAAATACTCAGCAATGGTGTTGACTTATGAATTTGCACATGGTTTGTCTTAAAGCATATTAAAAACACCACATAGACAAATAAATAACATTAAAAGCCTGATTTTCACCACAGGAGGACTTTAAGAAATGTTTCCTGATTACCAAATCAGCATATTAGAATCATTTCTGAAGGATCATATGACACTGAAGATGGCTTTGCCATCACAAAAATACATTATAAATTATATTAAAATAGAATTTAAAATGTAATATTTCACAATGTTACTGTTTTTACTGTCTTTTTGAGTAAATAAAAGCAGTGTTGGTGAGCATTAGACATCGACCCAAACTTTTAAACAGAAGTGTGTGTATGTTTCTTTATATATATACATGAGTGTATATTTTTAAGTTTGTATTTATGTATATATATATCGGGCATATTGATTGACGTGGTGATGCCTTTACAGGTGAAAAGCCGTACCAGTGCACATGGGAGGGCTGTACCTGGCGCTTTGCCCGATCGGACGAGCTGACGCGACACTTTCGCAAGCACACCGGCATCAAACCCTTTCGCTGCACCGACTGCGACCGCAGCTTCTCCCGCTCTGACCACCTGGCACTTCACCGACGGCGCCACGTCATGATGTGATACACTTTTCCCGCCACCCTCCCCAGCCCTCACCTCCCTGCCTGCTCCTCAGGAGACATGCGCGCCCATCCGGGGAGTCCAAACGCTGTTGACGTCACCTCCCCAGTCTCCGGATAAGAACATGAGTTGGATATGGAGAAAGGGTGGCGCAATCATATAGGTTACCCCTCCTGGTCAGAACATGACTGCAGTTTTCAGCTAAGCTTCTAAAAGCCACAAACCACCCGTCCACTGGTGACCTCCACCTTCATCTAGTACAGATGTCTAGATGCATGCCTGATCATTAGCCAATACTTGAAGGGACTACAAGAAAGGCAAACCGCACGCAGCACTGCTATAAGCAGAGAGTGAAGACTGGGGAAGGTACCCCTTATTGAGAGTTGTTGTAAGTTAGAAAAAGATGAAAGTAAAGGATTTTATGCAAGATGGTTTGGAAAAAGTAAAGTTATGTAATAAATGTAATCATTTTAATGAGATAGGAGGGTTGGAGATACATCTACAGCTGCCTTGTTGAATTCTTACGTTTTATCCAAACTTTTTCTTGTCCTAAATTTGTATACACAAGCTCTACATGCATCTTAGGGCCTGTACGTTTCTGTGTGGAAGGAAGTTAACGTAGAGCGCATTGTAAAGACAGCTGAAGATGTACCCTGTTTTACAATTTTTTTTTTATTTTATTTTTTTTTTTTTACAAATCAGTTTTTATATCTACCCTAACCGAAATGAGAAGTAGAGGCAGGGGGCTGACAAGACTGTGAATTTTTGTAAAATATTTTTCTTGATTAGTATCTGTTGTCTAAGCATCTTCCCAAAAATAGTTTGGCGCAAAAAAAAAAACAGTATTTCTTTTTGTTTTTTAAAAGACATGTTTATTGCCAATAATGGCATCTAACATAAAGAACACCTTTTGATGGGTGTTAATCTAACCTTCAGATATTATTTCATAAGGCTGTGAAAAAAAAAATGTTTTAAAAAAAGCAACATAGCTGGCAGGGAAAGGGGGGCTTACTAAAATTGGTATGTATGTGTGTATGTCTGTGTATAAGCACACTTGTTTGCATATTTGTAAAAAAAAAAACATAATCAGAGATATAATAGTACAGATGTCTAGATGCATTGTTACTTCTAGCCCATCAGAGCCTTAATTGAAGTAAACGTGCAAATCTGATTTGCGCAACAGGGTTTCGGAGTTCCTCAGGGTTCGACACTGGGACCCCTATTTTTGTGAGGCACCCTGAAAATCCCTATTTGCACCTAGATCACAGTGACAAACATGTCTTAACAGCTCCTGCCCTGATATGCATGATATGCAAAAATACCCCCTTAACCCCCCAAAATATGTTGAAGTTATTGGTCAGAGATATTATGAAAATGTTGGGCTGAGTCCATGTAAATCTGCAAGGAGAGGGTATCCTGGACACTTCTTCCCTCTAACTAGCAATTGCCATGGTCATAATTTCAATCGCTCGCAGCTGATTAAGTGCGCATTATGCCTTTTTTCAGAAGAAACGCTTGTTTGATTCCAGCCTTTGAGAGTTAAGTGCATGTCTGCAGCAGCTGCACGATATTTGGTTCAGAGAGCAATGTAGTCGTAAGATTTTGTATTGTTCTCTTGCTTCAACTCAAAGTTACTAAGCACATCTTTCTAGAAGAGTATATGCATTTGATTGCGATCCCTTTCTTTTTTTTAAAACTGTTCATAGACTTACAGACAATGAATAATTAAAGAGTTAATGTACATACTGTATATAATCTACAAAGTTCTTGAATAAATGTAACGGGTGGATTTCTATTTTTAACACTGACTAGATAATGTGAAATACTCGTTTTCTTTCTCTTTTTTGTTGTTTCTTTGAATCTTCTTTTTTTTTTAATCCCTTGAAATGAGTCCCTAATGTGTTGTACACCCCTAAAGTGTTGCATGGAGAGTAGAGTTTTCTTTGTGAAGTCGGTGAGCATGTCAAAGCGTTGGTGCCCTGACAGATGTGGCCTATAAGCACTGATAATCCACATGAAATGTGTGCAACCATGGCCATTCGTAGCATATGCATGGCCTATTTATAACTACTACAAGACATGCTGGTAAAACATGTACCTTCATACCATCCTAAATTGAAATAATTGTATTCCAAGATGGCGTAATGTTAGGAGTCAGCCTCTTTATCAATGTTGAAGTGCCCACGACTGAATTTTGTGACATGCTTGTCTATCTAAAAGTATGTTTGCTTTCATTACTTGCATATGATTTGTTTAAAATAATGTGCGACCTTGTGCTCAAATCATGAAAGAGTTTGGGTTTCGTGTGAGTGTATGTGTATGTGTGCAAGTGTGGTTATCATTAAATTCTTTTAAACTTTCAGAATCATAGGTATTTTATATTGAATGCAGTAACTTATGGGCCAGTACTATATTACTCAGTGCAATGCAGTTATCATTATAACAAAACAAGTAATTAATGTTATTTCTTTTGTATTTGTACAGAACAAGTCTGTAAAGATCAGCGAGGAAAACACAAGCTTTTTGATACTGTGAGAAATGGTGTTAAAAGTCAGTTTCCCTTGTACAGTTGTGATTACCCACTCCTTTTATAGAATAAAATGTTTTGGTGCAACACGGTGCGTTGTGTATTTTTTTTTTCTTTTTTTTTTTCTAATAGTTTTATAACAGTATTTCCAAAAAAAATTGACCCCATGCCCATTTCATTATGAAAAATCACCCTAAAATGAAAATTCTGTCATCTTTTACTCATCAAGTTGTTCAAAACCTTGTATGACTTTCTTTCTTCTGTTAAACACATAAGTAGATATTTTGAAGAATGTTGGTAATCAGACAGTTGACGGTACTCATTGACTTTTTTTTCCTACTATGGAAGCCTATAAGAGTGGTTCAGGTATGACATCACTTTATAGGCAGTTAGCATCACGCTGGTTCCCTCGACAAAAACCCAATAGGTTTTTCCCATAGGCTTTTGGATTATCCCTAAAAACAAGCTCTGTGGTCAACAAAAGTTTATGATACTTGCACGTTTTGTCCATCAAGATAATTATCACAGATTAACACAACTTTTATGAATTTTGAAGCCTAAATGCAGTTGCCAGAAGTAAAAAGCTAAAGGTAGTGTATAAACAAACTACACCATGGTCCCACAAATTCAACGTCACCACCACTAAGCTTCCGACAAATCTTTCAGTTTTTATCTACAAACATTTTCCCAGAACGTTTGAGTAAGAATAGTTTGTATGAGCACAATTATAAGTATAACGATGCTGTAAAAGAGGATGAGGCCTTTTCGGCATGATGACATGTAACAGCTTAAAAAAAATCATGAGTTGGGTAATATTGATGTATTTTATGTCGTAGAATAAAACGTGAAAGTGTCTTGAGTTTGTGTTCACCACAGACCTTATTTCATCCATTTAACCAAAACCCCATTCAAAAAAAACATTGACTTCTGTATGGAACCGGAAGTGCTAAAAAGTCCGCGTTTTGGCCTACAAAGTTATGTCATACCTGCGCCATGCACTCTATGGCTAATGTCAACTGTCTGGTTCCTAACATTTTTTAAATATCTTCTTTTGTGTTTAGCAAAAGAAAGAAACTCATACAGATTTGGAACAACATGAGGGTGAGTAAATGATGAACTGCCCCTTTAAAGGTGACTAATTTATTAAGACGAAAGTATGACGTGTTCCTGGATCAACATCCTTGGATTTAGGATTAGGCCTATGACTGTTTGGCAAAATAAAGTCCCTCACTTTTGGTATCGATCTCACTCAAAATACTATACCTGAGGGTTTATATACTAATTAGTTTGTTCTAATATGAGAATGGCCTTAATAAAACAATCCAGCTGTCAATATCTTAAAGAAATTTGCTGTGTAACCATGAGACGGTGCTGAGATGTTCTGCTGTTGTTTCGGGTTCAGCGACTGCAGCGGTTTGGCGTCCTCTAGTGGTGCAGATGTGTAACAGCTCATGTCAAAGCATTGTGCGGTGGCCTCTTTTAAAGTCTTATCGTTCCACTAGTATCAAATAGGTAAATATGTATTATGAAGAAATATTTTATACTTTTGTCAATAAAATTGCCTGGCATGGTCTAACTATTAAAGTCAAAGTCCAACACTAACTTGGTCAGGACTTTAGTTCATAAGAAGTGGTGCTCTTCCTTTGTTTGTTCCTAAGATTATATTACCCTAGTGTCTGGGAGGATAAATTATGGTCAAAACACAATCTTTATGACACTCACTTCTCAACTGGTGCAATAATGATTAACACATACCCTGAGATAGGCTACACAATAGTAAATTTCAATTTGTTAACTTTACTTGGAAAAAATCTTGAAAACGTATTGCCTCAGAAAAAATATAGTAGCCTAAAGTTTATCAATATTTTCAAGTTTTTATAACTTAGTAAATTAAGTCAGTAAAACTTAGAATCCGAGTAACAGTAGCCTATATTTATATAAAAAAAAACAATTGCTTTTTGATTTATTTGACCATTTTATTTGCTGTATTGTGTCAGTATACTAGCACAATAAAGACAGAAAATAAAATAGTTTTGTAATGGTCAGTGTTATTGTGTTGTGTTGAGTGACTCAAGCAAGATTGATTGTAAGAAACTGGCACAAACCTTGTTTTTGCATAAATGAAAAATAATTAGTCATAAATGAAGTTTCAAGTGCCCAACCAAAGGGGACACAAATCCCCATAAGCGTTGGTGACAAAACCATTTTAGGAAATCAACATCAATTTATGAAGTGCTGTTCACACAAAATTTTCGGTTGTATTGACAATTCAACATTCAAGATGACTGGAAAATGAGCAAAGGCAACTAGGGAGAAAGATTAGTGCAGAAGTGGAGGAATATTCTATTAAGAATTGCCCCACTTCAACTATTTTGCTTGACAAAATAGAAGTCCTACACAAAACAGTCAAGTAGCCTAATCTCAACCTGGATTTTCTGAGTTACAAAGTCATAGTATGTGTATAGTAGGCTGGCTATATTACTAAATAAAAAAAATGGTTTAAGTAAACCTAACTAAAAAGGGTTAGTAGCCTATAAAGGTCTTGGTTTTTGAGCGATGCGCATTCATTGATCCTTCAGCAATTTCAGCAAACAAAAGTAAAATTTGTTTTAGTAAACATTTAAATAATCTGAAATATCCTTATTTAATTTTTTTTCAAGACATGTTAAAGTCTATCTCTGGTCTCTTCATTTCTATCAAGTGGTATAAGAAGTGGGGCAAGTTTTAACTGGATTTGCGCTGCCACAATAAGCACAGTTAACACCTCAGGAATGAGCAAGGCTTAAATAGGCCTATGTTTAAGAATACCTATAGGTATTCTCAACAATAAAGACAGTTTTACTTTTACTCTGAGAAGTAGCGCTCACTGTTTTGAAATGGTTTACATATTTTCATCTTTTCATCTCCACAGAACGCGCTGTAATGGGTGTTCCCCTCATCAGTCATCGTCTTTTGTTGTAGGCTGGGTTTCATTCTGTAAATTATCTTGTCAGACTGTAATTATGAGTTTTCTGTTTCAGCTAAAATCTGTTCCCCACCCAATTTTAGTCCTTCGTTAACTACAACTGTTGGTGCATTTTATTTTTACAAGCTGACTCATTGTTTTAACAATACAGTGTTTAACAATATACAAGTTAATACCTAGTAGAAGGCCTGGCTCCAGCTTTGAGATGTCCTTTAACATTAATTATTTCACTTTTTTCCCCGTAAAAGATTTTGTAACTTTATTTTATAACAAAAGTCACTTTAAGAACAAATGCATGGAAATACACATCAGATTTTTTCCCAACCGTTTACGTTCATTAAGACTTTATATTTTAACTTATTTAAGACTGTTGTTACGAGGATACTTGCCAAAACTGGCATTTTAACGTAATTATCAGTGTATTTGTCCGTTTAAGCGCGATAAAACTTTTCTCAAACTCAAGATACCTTGAGTTTTTTGCTTCGGAGCCAAAAGTTCTCTTCACTCCCACAAGCCATTTTGAATTATCTTCACTCTACGAGACGAGCGGCTCTGGTGCAACGGCGTGTTCCAGCGAGATCACATTGCCTGCTGCTGGTCTGTGCAGTGATCTGCCGACAGTGTGTATGCTTCTCCCTGGGTGCTTCAGCACTCTGCTGAGCTTTTTCCTCTCTCTAAAAGAACTGCACATGGCACGTCTTTTTCAAGACGGCTCGCCCATGTGTTTCTAGATGTGGGTGCGTGATTCATCTGCCTAACGGTCACGAGTGCTGTTTGGCGTGTTGGCTTAATCACGCTCGGCAACCATCATGGATGAGTCATGTTTTCTTTACGATGTTTAGATCAAGACTCAATGATCTCCATGTGTATAGAGTCCCTTCTGCCACACCCCAATCTATCTCTTCCTCGAGAGGGGATACTTTTGGCGCCGCCCTGCCCCTAACGCTGTAGGCTGGATGATTGGTTTACCAGCACTCGCCCCCAGTGCCTTTCTTCCCGGACGTGCATCAGGACGCCTCCAGGTTGCGAGAGTTCCCGTGACTTTTCAAACTTTGCCCCATGCAGAGGATCTCTTTTCTCGGTATGGAAATCGACTCGGTTGCCATGTGTGCGAAGCTTACTAGCGAGCACGTGCAGTCACTGCTGACTTGCCTTAGACACTTCGAAGGCAAGAGTTCGGTTCCACTGAAGTTATTTCAGAGGCTTCTGGGGCATATGGCATCTGCAGCCGCAGCAACGGCGGTTGGATTGCCCTTAGAACGAGTTTTCAGGCATTTTGTTGTCTCAACAGATGCCTCCACCACGGGCTGGGGTGCCATGTGCAATAGACATGCTGCCACGGGCTCCTGGACAGGACCCCAGCACCTTTGGCATGTCAATTGCCTCGAGTTGCTGGCGGTACGGCTGGCTCTGCACCATTTCCATGCATTGCTCAAGAACCAGCACGTACTAGTCCGATCAGACAGTACCGCGACAGTAGCGTACATCAACCAACGAGGTGGTCTACACTCACGCCGTATGTCGCAACTCGCCCGCCACCTCCTCTTATGGAGTCAGAAGCATCTGAGGTCGCTTCGAGCCATTTATATCCCGGGAGACCTGAACTGTGCAGCCGATGAGCTCTCACGGCTTCAGCCTCTTCCTGGAGAATGGAGACTCCATCCCCATCGGTTCAGCTGATTTGGGAACAGTGGGATGCACAGGTAGACCTGTTTGCCTCCCACGACTCTTCCCATTGCAGCCTGTTTTACTCCCTGACCTCGGCACGGACGCACTGGTGCACAGCTGGCCGCGGGGCCTCTGCAAGTATATGTTCCCCCAGTGAGCCTTCTTGCACAGACCCTGTGCAAGATCAGGAAGGACCTGGTTCTCTGAACTAGTAATCCTCGCGACAGCACCTCCCTGGCCAATTCCTCTGAGGAAGGACCTCCTTTCTCAGAGATGGGGCACCCTATGGCACCCTCGTCCCGATCTTTGGAACCTCCACGTGTGGCTCCTGGACGGGACGAGGCAGGTTTGAGTACTCTACCACTAGCGGTGGTGGCTACCATCACTTCCGCTAGAGCATCGTCCACGAGACATGCCTACGTGTTGAAGTGGAACCTCTTCACTTGGTGCTCTTCTCACTGAGAAGACCCCAGAAAATGTCTGATCAGTGTCATGCTTTCCTTCCTGCAAGAAGGGTTGGAGCGAAGGCTGTCTCCCTCCACCCTGAAAGTGTATGTTGCTGCCATCGCCGCACATCACGACGCAGTCGAAGGTAAGTCCGTGGGAAAGCACGATCTGGTCATCAGGTTCCTGAGAGGAGCAAGGAGACTGAATCCTCCTCGCCCTCCTCTCGTGCCCTCTTGGGACCTCTCAGTGGTTTTAACTGCCCTGCAGAGTGCTCCTTTTGAGTCTGTGCAGTCAGTGGAGCTTAAGTTCCTGTCAATGAAGACAGCGCTCCTGGTTGCATTGGCCTCCATCAAGAGGGTAGAGGACCTGCAGGCATTTTCGGTTGACGAAGCATGCCTGGAATTCGGGCCGGCCTACTCTCACGTGATCCTGAGACCCCGGCCTGGATACGTGCCCAAGGTTCCCACCACTCCCTTTCGAGACCAGGTGGTGAACCTGCAAGCGCTACCCTTGGAGGATGCAGACCCAGCCTTGGCACTGCTCTGTCCAGTACACGCCCTCCGTGCTTACGTAGACAGAATGCAGTGTTTCAGGACCTCATACCAGCTCTTTGTCTGTTATGGTGGGACGCTGAAGGGAAAGGCTCTCTCCAAGCAAAGGTTGTCTCACTGGATAGTGGACACCATTGCTTTGGCATACCAGCAGCAAGGTTGACCGTGCCCCCTTGGTGTGAAGACTCACTCCACTCGGAGTGTGGCTTCCTCTTGGGATGATACCTCTAGCGCATGGCGCCTCCTTAACAGACATCTGCAGAGCTGCAGGCTGGGCGACACCCAACACGTTATGCCACCGGCAGCTTTCGCGTTGGCTATTAACTTCGTATGTCACAAAATGGCAAGTTACTAAACCTAACAACAAAAGCATTGGTAAAACAGTGTAAATACAGCTGTAAAACAGTGAAAAATCAACCTTACTAATTATGCCCCAGTGCATGATGGGAACACCAGTATCAGAAAAGTTAAAGATGCAGTCTGTAACTTTTGGCGCTCTAGTGGTTAATAAGCAGAACTGCATGCGTCTTGCATTGTAGCCGAAGCTACTTCTCTTTGTTTATGTCTATGACGAGTCATGCAGTTACTCGGTTAATCCGTGGCGGTTGGCGTCAAAAATAATCCGAATATAAACACTTATTATTGGTGTACCGTAGTGATTCAGGATAAGACAAAAACACAGTTTGGACAAAGGATTCATGATGTACTCGTTGCTTATATACATTTTGACTACAGCTTTAAGTAGTTTTAACTTAATTTTATGTTGTTGATATATACGCTTTAATTTCTACAAGCTTGAATTGAGTACTAATACAGAATTTATTTTTTCATGTAGAAATTACATTATTTTTTTCCTGTAGTATTTACTTCACCACAGAATAATTTTGATCATTGTTGATTTAGCTTTAAAAAAACATACAAAATGTTACAAAAACTGGCTTCCTCTTGGGATGATACCTCTAGCGCATGGCGCCTCCTTAACAGACATCTGCAGAGCTGCAGGCTGGGCGACACCCAACACGTTATGCCACCGGCAGCTTTCGCGTTGGCTAGGTGCCTCCATGTGCATGGTTCCCCCTCTGGGCGACCCCCACATGTGTATTTCCACTGTAAGCCTCTGACGTCACGTCTCCCTGCCACTTCTGCTGTACCGCTGAAATGCCGGAGTTCAATCTCGGCTCCTCAGCGAGAAAACATAACTGCACGTTGCAAGCATAATTCCTTATATACCCACGAGGTGGGGCGGAGTTACGCTATGCAAATTCCGCAGACCCATGGCATTTTCTTGCCATTGGCTCGTTTTGTATTCTCAAAGGTGAGAGGCTTTCTAAGTGAAACCCCATTTGTCGTCATGAATTCGCCTACTCATGGAATGAGGGTTACATACGTAATCGAGACGTTTCTTTTGCGTCTTCTTGCACGTGAGCAGTTTATATTCGTTTGAATGATAATGAAGACTGTGGTCACATTCTAACACCGTGTTCTAGTTTCTAAATACAAGCGGAATTTATGTTCAATTGAATATTGTTCAATCTCGGGAGCTGAATTGAACATCACACCAATTATGCAATCAGTTTAAAAAAATAATAATTGTAGATTTAAAAGCAGATTTCCACAATATGATATGCATAGATGCAAAATCCGGTTGTTTGACCCAGCACTATGAGTTAAATGTATAAAACCCAACAAGCTGGGTCAGAATGACCTAGCAATGGTTATTTTTAACCCAGCATTTCTTAGAGAGTAAGTAAAAGTCCACCTTCTTATAGTTCCAAGAATTATTGCCCCTCATAAATATAACATGGAAAGTCTGTCTCCATAGCTAAGTATTAACTACGTACTATTCAAATGTCATTCCACTCATCAAGTGTCAAGGAAGCATGTTAACATACAGAACACTTTGAAAAGACACTAGCTATGAAATGTGATTATTCTTTTATTTTCAAAATTCTGTATTCAAACTACTACATACAAAATGTTAAACTGATCACTTAGTATGCAAGACCTACACACTCAATTAACCCACATTCAAGACAAACGTAGCAAAATCCCATTTGTTCATAATAAAAACAATCAGCTTCAAAGAGAAAAGTATTTACATGTAGTTAAACTTTAACAACAGTATATGTACAGTACCTTTTGATCCATCAGAGTTCCCTTCATAAGAGTAGGACATGTACAAAGGGAACTGGAGAACTTTTAAGACCCGTCTTGGAGCCCATTACAAAAGCAAATGCTACGATGTCCACAACAATACAAATTTGTTCTTGGGAAAAGAAAGGGATTGTTGTGAAGTTTCAAAACTTTCCACTTATCGCACTCTCGTCACTTATTTTCTTTAAAGTTTCTTACCTTTATAAAACAATCAACTGTTGTGTGAAATACAAACTTGGCACACATGGTCAAATGGGGCTCTTGTGAGCTCATTTTTCACATTCATCACAGTCATACAAAGAGCCGAAATGTCAAACAGTTGACTGATCTGAGCGCTACTTTTTTACAATCTCATAAAGATTTGTATCCATGGATACACAACTGTGAGAACAGCAAACATTTATTTTTTATCGCAGCATCTTACCCAAAAGCAAACAACTTTTTGTGAGTGGGAAATTCCATATAAATAGTATAGACTAGCATTGTCTAAAATGAACAATTAACTATCACCTTGGAATTAATAGATCAAACTTTACATTTCAAGTTATTAGGAAGACACTATACGTTCCCAAGGAACATTTCCAAATTTAATCAGACAAAGTGGATGGAGGTCAAGTATAAAATTCATAACATCTTTTCACATTAATCTACAAACATAAACACATACAAAACATATGTACATTAGTATACATCCTGTTGGAGCTCTTTGCTGTGATGTCCAGTCCTCTTCATGACAAAATGTGTGGAGAGCTTTCATTAGTTTGATCTTCGTATACGTGAATGATTGTGAAATATTTAGAACAATAAAACTGTTATGAAAGTTGATGTGAATCCATTAGTTTTGGTGGCGCTTCATGTGCAGTGCCAGGTGGTCTGAACGAGAGAAGCAGCGACTGCAGGCGATGCATTTGAAGGGTTTCGCGCCAGTGTGTTTGCGGTAATGCCGCGTCAGTTCATCCGAGCGGGCAAAACGCCAGTCACATCCTTCCCAACTGCATCGGTATGGCTTCTCACCTACACAAAAAAAGAAAAGAAAACAGAGTTAAATCACATTCACTGAAAAAAAAGAGAATAAAATTTAGTTTTCTTTCGCAAGTTTTTGCACACAGATTTAAGTCAATTTCACATATGGAATTAGGTAAACTCTACTTAACTAAGTTAAGTAAAATTAACAAAGAAAATTGAACTTGGCCAGAAAAAGTTTGTTGAGTAATTTCTACTTAGTTGAAGCTTACTTTGTTGTTTTTCTATGTTGTTTAAGTAAAAATTAACACTGAATTAAACCACGCTTTGAAGTGTATGCTTAGAAACATCTACGTAAATAATACAAAAGATATTGTGTAGATACCATATCTACATAACAGAAGTAACATGGCACCTGAGCACAGAGACCTCAATACTTGTTACACAATACACAATGACGCTATAATTCAATGTCTTTTTGAGTAGAAAATTAACTTCATATGTCACAAAATGGCAAGTTACTAAACCTAACAACAAAAGCATTGGTAAAACAGTGTAAATACAGCTGTAAAACAGCGAAAAATCAACCTTACTAATTATGCCCCAGTGCATCATGGGAACATCAGTATCAGAAAAGTTAAAGCTGCAGTCTGTAACTTTTGGCGCTCTAGTGGTTAATAAGTAGAACTGCATGCGTCTTGCATTGTAGCCGGAGCTACTTCTCTTTGTTTATGTCTATGACGAGTCATGCAGTTACTCGGTTAATCCGTGGCGGTTGGCGTCTAAAATAGTCAGAATATAAACACGTACTATTGGTGTACCATAGTGATTCAGGATAAGACAAAAACACAGTTTGGAAAATGGATTCATGATGTACTAGTTGCTTATATACATTTTGACTACAGCTTTAAGTAGTTTTAACTTAATTTTATGTTGTTGATATATACGCTTTAATTTCTACAAGCTTGAATTGAGTACTAATACAGAATTTATTTTTTCATGTAGAAATTACATTAGTTTTTTCCTGTAGTATTTACTTCACCACAGAATAATTTTGATCATTGTTGATTTAGCTTTAAAAAAAACATACAAAATGTTACAAAAACGACAAAACTTTTAAGAAAATATTATATATTCTATTATATATTATATATATTTTTTGCTTCAAAATTAGCAAAAAGATAACTTAAGACAAATGACTGTCATTTATGTTATTTCAAGGCAATGTTTCGAAGTCCAGGCTCATACAAAGTCCAGCTTGAACATGTTACAATGTGTACTGTGACATTTTTAAATGGCAGTTATAGAGGAATTAGACATGCATGTGCTTGAGGTTTGGAGAGTAATAGAACTCCCATGTGTAAACACGGAAGTCATTTCCATGACGCTTAACACACACTGATAACATCTGACATTGTGAGGTTTGCCACAGCACTGAATCCTGAAAAGCCACGTTCAGTGTGAAAAGATAATGCTCATTCAACACATTTTTGATACTACCACCACAAAAATCACACTAAATCACTTTATGTTATGAATAGACTAATAATGTGTGTCTGTATGTTTGTGCATGATGCAGAGAAAAAGGGGGAAGTGAAAGAAAGAGTTTGTTTATTACTGTATGTATTTTTATGTTATAATTCAAATCCTATATGCGTTCCATTAGCAGCTGTCAAACGAAAGTCCCACCCTTTCTTTTGGTTAACTGCTATTTCATGACAACTGGAGTTTGACTGACAGATGTAAGCAGGTTCTGGTCGCTTTTCATGTATAATAGGTTTGTGTTTCATTATAGAAAAAAAAAACTTTTTTTAGCACAGGTATGTTGTTGTGCATTACCTGAATTACTGTGAGCAAGGTCCAAAACTTTTTTTAACCACACCTTACAAAAATGTGTATTTTTTTATTATTATCCATTATAAATACTTCTAACTGGCCATGGTTTTAATAAAAAAAAAAGAAAAAGAAAAAAGAAAAAAAATCCATACAATTCAAATATTTGGGGTTGGCAAGATTTTTTAAAAATGTTTTTGAAAGTTTCTTATGCTCACCACGGCTGTATTTATTTGATCAAAAATACAGTAAAACATTAATATTGTGAAATATTATTACAATTTAATATATATATATATATATATATATATATATATATATATATATATATATATATATATATATATATATATATATATATATATATATATATATATATATATATATATATTTAAAAATGTAATTTATTCATATGATGGCAAAGAAAAAAATCTGCATCATTACTCCAGTCTTCTTCAGTCTCACATGATCCTTCAGAAATCATTCTAATATGCTTTATAATAATTTATTATTATTTAACAATATTTTTTGCTTAATATTTTTGTGGAAACATAAAAACCTCCTTTCAAGGTTCTCAAGGACTTTATTTTAAATTGAAATCTTTAGTAACATTATAAATGCCTTTACTGTCACTTTTGATCATTTTAAAGCATCCTTGCTGAATAAAAGTATTAATTTTCTTTGTCTCTTTGGAACCTTATTATACTCCAATAAACACTAGCTTTCTATAAGAGTTGTTTAACCACATAACATCAAACAATAAGTTTTCTGAAATATCATGTTTCAGTTCAGCTACTAACTTTACCACAGTGAAACTACACAGCTCTCGGATATGGGAAATATCTGAAGAGAGCACAAATTCATCTCTTTGACTGGCTGTTTGAATGGTGCTGAAAGCTCTTTAAGCTTAGCGCTCATCCCTCCTCTTTTTCTAAACATGAAACCAGAATTCAAAAGGAGATGAACAAATGCCCTTCTGACAAAAGACTCCAATAGCTCAGGGTCTTGAACAAGGTAATGCCCCCATCAAACACTTCAGCTTGTGGAATCTGTGTTTAAGGGCCAACAAGCTCAAACAACAGAGATATTATTTGGTTAGCTGGAGGTTGTGCAACGGCTAATTTGTTATCGCTAAAGCATTTTACTGCGCACACACAGCCGTTATAAAGACATAAAAATAAGGAGGTTGAATATGGTTAACCACGCAAATCGACATAAAAAATGCTAATTTTAGCATTAATTCGAATTCACTTAAAGAGAACAGTATTACAACACAACCATTATCGCTTATAACCTCCACAACTCATAGGGATAGCCATAAAATCACCATTGTAAGATGTTTATCAGTGGCTTCTGTTTGAGGAAGGTGGGCAGCAAGTTCAATTACTAAGATAATACAGGCTTTCACAAACGCACCAATTACCCTCAAAGTAATTAGGGTACATTTACTTCAGAACGATGTACTGAAAACAGGAAAGTTTTCCCTTTGTGCTTTTTGCGTATAACGTCGCCAGAACAATCCCTGTTTATACGGATTCGTGAAAATGACTAAAAACGCTGTATTATTCTACCAGGCCAATAGTTGGCGACGTCACTTTGTAAAGAAACACTATGTGCATATAGACTGAACACGTAATACGCATGCGCATGAGTTCAGTCAGAGCCCGTCTACGGAGAGCCTGGCCACTCCCTATTAAGTCCTATTGTACCGAATTTTGGTTGTAGTTCCACCAGAGTTCCACTGGGGGCGATCGCCCATGAGTGCAAAATGAATGGGAGTCTATGGAGCTAGACGGCTAAATTTGTCTCTTTCACCCGATTGCCGTTGAGAAATCTCAGATTTGATTGTAGGTTTTGCAAGTTTAACATGGGTTATAGGTCGAAAGTTGAATGAACGTTGTTTTGTGTTTCGATTTCTTACAGGATAAGTTGTTGTTGCCCATAACACGCTAGCATTCTATTAATGAACGCTGATTGGTCAGTGAAGGACTGATTACGACCAGAGATACCACTTGATGGCATGGTGGCATCCGAAGCGGGACCAGAAACAAACAAAACAAAAACTCTTCTAGCACGTGTATTTACCTGTCAGCTGTGTTGTCGATGCCTCGAAAGAAAAGAAAGTGCAGAGCGCGAAAGCACCAAAGTGACTGAAGGATTGCCGTAAAGCAGTATCTCTGGTCGTACGATGTGTATGGCATCATTGACATTTTAAAAGACTTTTTAATGCAAATAAGTGACTCTAAAAAATCTAACACCCAGCTATGTGTAATTTATTTGCATCTCCTTTCCAATACAACATTCAAATTACTAGACAAAAATTATATCCTGAGAAAAGTGGATTTTGAGGGGTATAGCTCCATAGACCTCCATTCATTCTGCACTCGTCCTGTGAGCGCCCTCATATGGAACCAGAGTGGAACTGCGACCAGTTCAGAAGCCAGAAGTTTACTGAGAGTGGAAGTTCTCCCCTTATTAGACATTCTCTAGTTCAGTTTTCACAGATTTGCGCTTTTGCTTACACTGTATCATTTCCAAAAAACGTGTACTTCGAAACATGTTTTCAAAAATCGCGTTTTCAGGCAAAACGCTGTTGTCGTGTAAATGAATGGACAAAACACAAGGTTTTTGGTTAAAAACGGTTTCGTGTAAACTGCCCCTGTGAAAGTTTTGCATTGTGGAAGCTGTTAGGCTAGCACAGTGGTTCCCAAACTTTTAACAGGCATGTACCCCCTGAGACATTATAGATCTTCCGGAGTACCCCCAACACCACCAATTGTTAACAAGTTTTTTTTTTTTTTATTATTAATATTTATTTTTATCAATTTTGTCGAGAATAGTGAATAGAATCATAAACATATGATACAAATCTAATCAAAAGTCAACATATGATACAAATAGGGCTGTGACGGTGGCAGTTTTTTACCACCGCGGTAGTAATGGACCCAAATACCGGCGGTGTTGCGGTGGTCTGGTGGTTGTTTTGAAATAAATAAAAAAACAAAACAAAGAAACAACACACTAAAGCCTGTAAAGCATTGAAATAAATATCAGTAAATACTGGTAACCTACATAATATAATAAAGTTGAATCTATTTAAAAATAAATAAATAAATAAAAACTTTCGTTAAATTTTCCACACAAAGACGCGTGATACAGCCTACCGCTCTGCTCTTTGAGAGGGATGTGGGACACGAGCAGGAAAGAGACCATCGATCTATTTTCTGGTATCTTCATGTTTTCTACTTGTAAAAGGTATGAAGAGCGAATTCTATCTTCCACAAGGGCATTTAGCCACTGATATGGCATTTAGGCTATGTTTGCGCACTGCCAGAGAAAGCCAAACTAAAATTACCCGCGCGTGTGAAACGCGCTTTACAAATGAACTTGACGCGCCTTACCAATTATCATATGTCTAATAACAAGCACAAACTGTGTTAAAAAGAATTTGACGTACAAGTAAAAATGTAGGCTATCTGTCCTAACACAGTAAAGAATACGAAAATAATCGACCTAAAAGCGAACAAAGGAAGAAACGTTTATAATCCCCTTTGGAAATGGGTGAGACGCGAGTGAAGATATGGGAAAAGAAACAAGAGATTCCATGCAGGGATGAGTCACGATTTTTGAATATTCGATTAGTTGATTTAATTATAGAATATCTAATGTTCTAATGTCTGTTGTGCGATCATTCTCTAAAATAAAATCTCCATGTTCTGGTGCTGATGCGGTGGTGACGAGTTCATGTAACCAGAGGGTGACGCTGCCAATAACGCACATAACAGCTGTCACAAAGACCCTTCAAAAGTAATGAATGTGTCAAATATAGCAATGAGACATTTGAATAGTTTATTAATAAAGTGTTTGTTTTTTTGTGTCAGTGTTAGTTAGTTGTTGACGATGCTGACTCGTCATCTTCGCATGAACGCGCCTATAGAGAGAAATGCACACTTCATACGGATTACATGCATATGTTAGTCGGTTTATTTTCGTTTTGAATTGTTTTGTTTAAAAGTAGACGGTTCAAGCTCTCTATAAGGAATAACTAATGAAATATTTTTAAATTCGCTAATAATCGGATGACCAGATTGCAAACCAGAATTCAAAGCCGACTAAGCTTAAGTTTATGGGCTCACGCACAACTCTCTCATTCGTCATGAATTCAAACTTTTCCATGGCTGCGATATAACATTTAATTGCTAACCTATTATTTATTTTGTAAACAAAGCTTTGTGTGTCATAATATTAATGTAAAACAGCATTAATTTTTTTTGGCAAACCACCGCCGGTACTACTCAGCCACCGCGGTGGTGCGGTTGTCAAGATTACCGGCAATTCGCGTACCCCCTGAAATCAGTCCACGTACCCCTGGGGGTACGCGTACCCCAGTTTGACAACCGTGGGGCTAGCACATTATAAACAGGATAAGGCTGCAAGAATATATTCTGTACAATTCCTTTGAAGCATGTTTAGATATGCTCCACTATAAAGGCAAAGTTTTTTTTTTTTTTTTTTAAGAGCCGTTAGCATAACCCAAGCTAACTGCTTAAATTACTACTTAGGTTACAAAGCTAACAACAAGTTTTGCAGGCTTGTATTTAATTGCTTAGTCAGAGCACATCTAGAACATCCTGACATAGTTTATTTGATCTTGTGAAAAGAACACATCATTCCTGAAGACATTAAAATTACCCGTGTTATAGACCTGTTTTCACTTTCATCTGTCAGCACAGAATGTTCTAGAGCTCTTAACTGTTGTTTGACAGCTTTCAGTGCGGCGGGATCTTTCCCAACCCCCAACATCTTTTGAAATACAACTCCAAACCATGTCCACCTGAGGAATGATGACCTGACGTGAACAACAGAAACATACCATGCTGATGGACAGAGGGTTAAATAACCCAGCCGACATTTCTTCAAAAAAGTGAATCTAGCAATATTTTATTATGTTGGTTGTTGTATCACGGTAGTTCGAAAATTAAATGTTCGGTGACCGGTGCTTTTAAAAGGTTCATAAAAGGTTAATGCAATACTCCATTTAAAAATAAATGTGAAAATAGATTGTGTTAAATAGATACATAGTTATGACTCCAAAAGCTGTTCTATATTACTTTACATTCTATAAAACTCCAACTCGGCAACCGTTTACAGACTACAGGCTATTTGAATTAAACTTTTCTTCTGCCAGATAATTTATTTATATTTTTATTATGTGGACTGTGAAATTAATGTGTTGGTTTAGTGGAATTAATAGTTTTTTTTTTTTTTTTTGCATTTTTCTCTTAAATTACCTTCATTTAGGTAGCCTGGGTTTCCCCATGCTGCCTTGCACGATTTTATTCACGCTGCTAGGCAGCCTGGATACCATGGACCAGATTTTCCCCTCAAAAAGGGAACCAATCACAGAACGGGGAGGGAGCAGCAAGACGATGACGACGTCAATGCGACACACCGAAGCAGTTTGTTTATATCTATGGATCCAACATGGCAGCAGACGCGAAGTTACCTTTCGATGCAGCTTTAGATCGTGTTCTAAGTAGTTTAGAATGCAAGTTTATTTCGTCTTCTTCCTCGTCGAATTTCTGTCGCTCTACATACATCATCTGGTATAATTGAAACGATTGGCTATGAGCTACGTACAGGCGCATTTGATAGACATTCAATAGATTGCCCAATAAACGGCTCTGGGCATTCATAAACCACGCCTCAAATACGAGAAAATTAACATATGGTTCCCAGACCACGTCTCAATGAGAAAGAGGTCTGACGTTAGCCAGGCAATTATTTAGGGGCTTTTCTCAGCAAATGTTTACATGTACGAATAATTTTCTTTATGTGCATTGTGATTATTAATCAAGTAATTATTTGATATTTTTTAAATCATTTATTTTTTTACAGGCCAAATTATTAGAATACATTAACTATATATTAAACACTGGTGTCTTTTATTATAATGCAAAAAGCCACTCAAGGCTGTTTTACATTTCCGTGGTAAATTTCGTGGAATTAATTAGGCCTATTGAAAAAAATAAAACTATTAAAAAATTTAGAAATCAAAAATCTCAAAACACGCTTTTAAATATTGAATTTTTGTTCATGGTCTGAGAAGAAAAGCAGTGAGATGCGACATATTCAATGATTTTGTTCGCCACCAAAATAATGCAATAAACCACACAAAGCCATGTTTTTACCACAATTAAGGTAGTTTTAGGCACTCATTTTAATCATGCCAAGGACTGACCCTTAACTGTACTAAAATACGTAGTAAGGCACAATCTCAAATGGCTAAGTGCTTTAGTTTCATCCATGCTAGTACTTGTTGCACTGCGCCAACACCTATTTGATTTCCTAACGTACCACAAGGGAACATTCAGATAAGCTTAAACAGAGTTACATAGAAACCTCTAGGGCATCAGTGAGTCAGAGAACTGAGTACAACAATAATGATACCTCAGGCTACAGGGAATCCCTCTGCATTCACGGTGACCACCCCGAAAAAAAAAAAAAAAAAAAGGTAACTAGGCGGAAAAGGTGCTTTTATCAGCTTAACATTGTGTTAAAAAAAATTGCACCCATAGGTGTTGGGAGGGAAGATTTCGGTTTAATTCTAAAGTGTGCTGGGATTGCAGTGGGTTTCATCTTACAGAGTTGAACACACTGAAACTGCCAAGTTATTTTCTCCCAGCGACTCACTCCTTCCCCGAACACAGACAGAAAAAGCAGGAGGAACAGGTTTTTCCTCCGCCACTTGCCGATTCCCCCCTCGGGAAAGCATGCAGGGCTTGTACAGGCATGCAGACACAATGTGTATAAAAGCATGAAAAGAGAGTCGATTAATCTCTCCCTCCACCCTGTT
The DNA here is from genome assembly GCF_964197995.2 of Scardinius erythrophthalmus. NCBI lineage: Eukaryota > Metazoa > Chordata > Actinopteri > Cypriniformes > Leuciscidae > Scardinius > Scardinius erythrophthalmus. The sequence continues at coordinate 29,057,536 of NC_138237.1, read as the reverse complement.
CTCTGTCTTTCTACATTGCTTGTCCTTAGGCTGTCATCTTCTCTGCAAGCTGTTGCTGTATTTGTAGCTTTTGTGTTGATGGTACATTGCATCTGGTCAAGTAGTAACAACTGCTTCTAACTTTAGAGGAATAGTTAACCGCCCTTATGTTGTTCCAAACCTGTATGACTTTCTGTCTTCTGTGGAACACAAGAATAAGAAGTTTTGAATAATGGATCTGCCGTTCTTTAACATGCAGTTACAACTAATAAAAGTATCAAAAAGGTGATTCAAAAGAACTATGAATCACTAGTGATAATAATATTCCAAGTCTTCTGAGGGCAATATGACTGCTTTGTGTGAGAAACAGACCAAATGTAAGGCACTATTCACTGGTAATCTTCCCTTCCAGCGAGCTTTTAAATGATGCAACTGCATCACCAGCTAAGTTTACATGGATCCAAATAATCTGTTTATTATCAGATTGATGGATCAACTGGACTGAAAAGCCTTCATGTAAGCTCCTCAATCAATCCGATTGAGCTTGATCCTTGATTCGTTTGAAAGAGATGGTGTAGACCTGAAAAAATCTGATCAGTAGGGAACATACTGTATAAGCATTTAAATGCTTAAAGGTGCAGTAAGCAATTTCTAAGAAGCATTGTTGAACACGGTTGATATATGAAATCAATCCAAGCACTCCCCCTCCCTTCATTGCTCTGCCCCCAAAATGCATAAAACTCACAATGCAAGAGTTTATGTCTCTTTATCATAGCAAAAGCAAAGCAAAATAAAGCTTTGCGAAAAATGAAGCGAAGATGATGAACTAACGACAAGAAATAACAAAAAATGAACAGAGTACACAAGTCACACACACTCAAAACCAATGCTACTCACATACCCTGTATGGAGCAGAGACAACACAACCTCGGCGTCCGTTTTCAGGCCTTCCCACTGAGGTCTCTCCAGCGCTGGAAAGCTTTTCTATTATTAACACGGGGCCTAAAGCTCTTGCCTGATCAGAACTCTTCTTTTCCCAGTGATATTCCTCTGCTTTTCTCTTTTGTAATGTCTCTCAGCCATCTCTCTTCCAACAGTCTTTCTTCAAATCTCCCTCTTGCTCAATCTCTCTCATGAGTGGACATGCCCCCTTCTGCTGACTGGCTACAAGTTTGTTGTGGTACTCGGGCTGATCCACTTTCAACAGCATGTCTCAGAAATCGCTTACTGCACCTTTAAATCCAACTTTTTTCTCAATTAGATTCAAAAACATCATTGCCATGATGCGTATGCTTGCATGTTTATGTCTGTATGTTCATGAACTTGTCAGTGGAGGGGACTGAATATATTTACTACATGTTAGCTTGTTCTTCTGACATATGTCAGCTTTCTTTTTACATTTGTCATCAAGGCAAAAATAACAATTATGCTTGCAGTAGCTCAGGTTCTGAGTGCACTGACTGGACACTTTTTGACTGACGTTTTGTTCAGAATACAAGTAATGCACATGTAATATGTGAATGGGATTGAAATGCTTAAGGTTCATAAACAAAACTTTTGGAATCTTAGATTGGATTCACGCCGATTGAGGAAAATTGACAAGGGCGGATGTCAAGATTACGACTTACATTTTGTTTGTTCCTCACACAAAGCAATTGTATGACTTCAGAAGACTTGTGGGATATTTTTAAATTGCTTTTGCACCGTTTATGAAGCTTGAAAATCCTCAGTCTCCATAAACTGTAATTGGATGGAAACGTTCTTCAATATCTCCTTTCTCTGTGTTCCACGGAGTTAAAAGAAAATCATATGCCATTGAAACGACATGTGGGTGAATAAATAATTGCATCATTTTAATTTTTTGGGTGCCTGTGTTTGGTTTCTTACCTGTATGAGTCCTTTGGTGTGCTTTCAAGTGAGAGCTCTTTGTGTAAACTTTAGTGCATCCTGGTACAGAGAAAATTGCCCAAATGTTAGTTCACAAAAGTCCCTGATAATCTCTGCTCATCTTCTGGAAGACATGGCACATCATGTAATCCAAACTATTTACTGGAAAGGCACACTAACCTGGGAAGTCACAATGGTGAATTCTTCTCTTCTCCAGCTCAGGGTTGTTCCGTCGGTTGTATCTGGGCCCTGTGAGGATGCCCTGACCGTGGGCCATTAGCATGGAGTGAGGGGTCATCTGTCCAACCTTCATTCCCATTCTACCCTGGTACGGTGGGGGAGGGGAGGTAATGAGATCTGCCTGGTTCTCCGGACTACCGGGCTGGGAGTTGGGAGGCGATGGAGGCAAACTGTGTGGCTGGGGTGAAGTGAAGAACGGCTCGGGCATTACAAATTCACCAGATTGCGCTGTCAAGGCCACAGTGTTCAGGTTGAGCATGGTCCTGCCGGACGAGCCGATCCCGTTCATGGATTGACTCTGGGAGAAAGTCATTGTGGTGAGGTCGCTGCTGCTGACGGGCATCTGGTAGACTGACGGCTGCTGAGGGCCGATGTGGAGCTCGTCTGCGACAGACATGTCGGGTTTGATGAAGAGGCTGTTGACCGTCTGGGGCACACTGAAGACGGAGGTGAATTCGGGGAGCGCCTGAATGCCGCAAGGTTCGTCCACGCCAGGCTCGGTTTTGATCTGATGCACTGGAGGTTTATTTGGGCGGTAAAGGCCAGTGCGAAGATGTGTGGTATTGGGCAGGATAACGTTAATGTTGAGACTGTAAGGGGCAGGCTTCTCATCTGCAAAATACTCATCCACCACTGAGGCACTTTCCCGACGGTACTTCTTATCCATCATGTTTTGGGTAAGCACCGGGCCGCTCTGGGGCAAATATTTATCCATCTCCATCCGTGTCTGAAATGAACAGAAGATGATTATGATACAGTACACTATTATAAATAAAGCTAGGCTACTTTATTGGCATCGGTGGTTCCATGAAGAACTTTTAACATTCATTAAATCTTTCCATTGCACAAAAGGTTCTTTATAGTGGAAAAAAAAAGTTCTTTAGATTATTAAAATGTTCTTCACACTAAGAAAAAAAAAGGTTATTTTGAGAACCGCTAACACTGAAAGGTTCTTTGGAGAACCCGAAAACCCCCTTTTGGAACCTTTATTTTTAAGAGTATGCCAATAAAACTCTGTTACATCAAAAGATTTGCACATAATAATAGTGATAATATTATATAGTAATAATATATTTTTTTAATAGAAATAATCTTTTTGCGCTTCAACTGAATATTTTATTACAATTTTATTTTGTTGAATGCAATCAAACTAAATTTGTAAAATGGAAGTCCGTTTTAATATAAATCATTGGCATAACCAGATGTACAGAAATCCAGACTGACAAGTGACAGGAAATTTATCTTTTTTTTTTTTTTTTAAATGTAGTTTATTTAATTTAGCACTTCAATTAAAATACAGTAATTTATTTATGAATTGTTCAATGCCAGAAAATAGCCAATGACTTTCTTTATTTTGGAAAAAAAAAGACAATCAAATTTTTTTTGACAAAAGACAAAAAAAGAAAATCAAATTTACTTCATTTTCATGGTATATAGTAGGTATAACTGAATTATTTTAAGTTGTATAACAAGACCAGAACTAAAATTGAAATGGATTTATGAAAAGGATAAATTTAATTGGAAATATTTTACTTAATTTAATTAAGTTTATTGAATGTCATTTTTATTTGTTTGTCTGCATGCAGTCCAGGTAGATATCTTTTGTGTGTGTCTTGGTAATTGGATTAGCTGGCATCAAACTGAGATATTTGTTCTGCCATTTTACTCATTTCACTTCACCGCAGCTGTTCAAAAAGATTGTTTTGAGTGAAGAGATTTGGCAAGAATATACTATGTATTGTCTTTCACACTAGATGAAGTTGATTTGTGATCACAGTGCCTGACACAAGCAGTGGGAGATCATTCCCTGCTTTAACCGCGCGCACAAAGCCAAGAGCTCTCTGCATAGTGCTCTAATGCAGCACAGAGTAAACAGAAACCTCATAGGTGTGGCAGCCATGAAGGACTATAGAACACAAAGCAAAACCAAAACAGTGACATGTGATAGCAAGAGGAGATATGGGCACAAACAATGTATAAAAATAGAACTCTAAAAAACGAGTGCACCCTGGAGAGCCATTCAGGTGCAACGTTGCTGTAAACCCCCGAGACTGATAAATGAGGGCATTTTTGCGATTATAAAGAACCAGATTTACCAAACCAGTCAACTGACAAGTCAAATGAGCGATGATGAAATGGTTAGCACATGCAAAAACCTGAACAACGTAAATACCTGTCTTGAACGAAACGTTCCAGGTTTATACAGTCCATAGTGTCTGCAGCGTGTAACCAAAATAAAGACCAGTGAAGAATGCTTCTATTTTTCATATTTCATAACAATTTATATTATTTTATATACGAAAAAATTAATACATTTCAGAATGATTATTTATGTCATCTTTTTGCTGGGACAGCAGCACTCAAGCTTCAAGTTCTTTGAAACGTTACTACTCTTTGTAGTCATGTTGCTTTCATATGGTTTTCAAAAACTAGTAAACTCTAAACTTCGATGATGTGGTGCGTGTAACCATCAAGAATTTTTTTTCTCGTTATCATGACGTTTTATCTTATCAATATAATTTTGATTAAGAATATATATATATATATATATAGACACCTTCAACATTTCTCAGTTTATTCTCTATAATTTAGAAAATGGTAATTAATTATGACAAGAACACAGAGTTATCAAATCAGTTGATATTTCACTGGTTTTGTCCATCCTTCTGTTAGACTGTCTCACAAATGAATTAGGTTGAATAGCTGTCAGCTGTTAAATTTAAGTAGTACACTATTAGATAATACCAATTTAGGTCAACCAATTACCAAGAAATGCTTAATTTTATTCAGTCTGTGGTGTAAAAAGGTTGCATTACCAATTAATGAAAAAAACACTTAAGCAAAACATGGTCAGGTCAAAGTGTCTGGTCCCAAATTTTTATAAATTTGACTGGTAATCCACTGTATGAAATTAACTATAGTGTCCTGCACCCACTAGTAAAAAAAATATTAAAAATTAAATCTGGCGTCTGAATAATTTTTGGTTTGACTATATATATATATATATATATATATATATATATATATATATATATATATATATATATATATATATATATATATATATATATATATATATTTAACAAAGTAGTTTTGTTAACAATACAAGATTAGGCTAAACTACTTATAGTTTTATTTTTAATTCTATTAATGTGATCACAGACATTTGGACCCCACATTAAATACACAACTGCCTTTATTGTTGTCCTCACTGCAGTTATTATATTAGACAATAAACATTTCAAAAGCACTGCAATGCCCAGCTGTCTGAAGTGGCAGCTATGTCAACAATAAGGCGTGTATTGTCAAAATGCATTTCCTTGGCAACCCACTGATGTGGTTTCATGTACAAATATCTTCATCCTTTCAGGTAACTCATACCCTAACGTGTGAGGTCATGTACTCTCTGGGAATGTACAATGAATGCTGACGCTTCTGCAGCTTTTCAAGTCGCTGCGGATGAGCCATTTACTGCAGACGATTGTACTACTCTCAGTGTTAACCGCAACAATTCCACCTTCATCCCCTTCAGGACAGCTTTGGAAAGTTAAAACCCAGGTAATTAATGGAAAATAGTTTTCGCTTTATCTCCAGACCTGGCAAGCGTACTGCCCCTGCTCTTAGTCCAGGGCACAAACGGGCCTTGTGTTGTGGTGGCACTGGCAGAGAGGCAAGTGCACTTGGCCATGGCCTCCGTTGGCCTTGGAGACCCGGTTCTGTTCACTGGGTATGTGTGAGGAGAAGGAACAGCAGCTGAACCCTGGCCCAAGAACTGAGTTAATGATTGGAGAACATTTACAACTGCTCAGTTATGTATTTTAGAGACCGATAACGACTGGGAGCCAAGTTAGGCATAAAAATAATCTTTGAGATAAATAAGATGGAGGTTTTCGTGCAGCTCAGTATCAACGTTCTTTAAAAATACGGCTCACTTTCTTGAAAAATCTCATTCGCTCTTAAAGGGATTCACGCAAGAAGAAAAATTGTGTTATCAGGTCTCTCGCCCACATGCTGTTCCAAAGTTGTATGACTTATGACACACACACACACACACACACACAAAGTCAACTATGGTCGCAAGTTCCGTCATTACCAACATAATAGAGTTCAATGGAAATTGCGATCATAGTTGGCCAAAGATTGCTTTTGTAGAACCGCACCACGGTATGTGTCCTTCTCAAAGTTTCCCAGCCTATTTCAAGGTCCAAGTAGCCGGTTAGCCCAAAGACCTTTTTCCGAATTACAACACAAATGGTCTTTCCCTTTGAAATAATTGCATTTTATGGCCAAAAGGAATTCAAAAAGATGGAGATTTCCACAGATCCCAATAAACCAGAACTGATAGGCTTCTTGTCTGTTTACTAGAGCCATAACAGCACAAATCATTCGAGGGGCAGAAGCAAGAGAAAACAAAACCTTTGAGACGAAAATGATGTTTTATGGCTTTGGGGGAAATAGATAACAGTTGTTTTGGCTTTTCAGGCCAATGAATAGTGAAGGAACCATCTTGACTGCTCGTCACAGCAGTGGATATGACTAGTGACTTCTGGATTTGTTAAACGCTGTGAAGAAACCATATACCGAAAATTAAAGTAAATTACAGCAAAAGAGCTGCAGATGGACGTATCACTCAGAGATGGATTGATCTTTTGATTAGATGTGAAAAATCAGTCAGTAATTAAGATAATCTTAACTTAAAAGGATTATTTTTAGGATTATTTAAGCAGTTTTATTTAAATTAGACTATGATTATGGGTAATTATGACTCCTTTAATAGCAGGTACTTTTTTCCAACAATTACTTGAATTCTTGAAAGCACACGAGGTCAGCATATGCTTCTCATCACCAACACAACACAGGCGTCAACAAGCTAACAAGGCCAAAGCGAAGGCCCAGGCGGTTTCCTTCAGTGAAGCTGACAACCTACATGAGCCCTGTGGCTGTTTCAGCTTTTGAAGGAGTGCAACGAGGTCATCAGTCATTGGCTAAACCAGTCATAAACACTGGTGTTCTAGTTAGGATCCCATACGATCCAACAGAGCACATTCGGTATGCCATTCAGACCCATCCATTGTGGACTCCGAATACGATCATCAAAACAGAAAATACAACATTACAGAAATGTGTAGTAGATATGGATGGCCATGGCCAAAGCCAAAGAGCAAACTATAGAGAAACAGAAATCTGAAATGAACTATGAACTTGTGGTTTAATCTGAATTTTCTCTGCGGGGAAGCTAATACATTAAACTTCTCACTATCACTGTCCCAGTGTTAAATTGTCACCATGATTATATACATAACTTCAAATAAGTTGCTGAGCATTTGTGTATTCTTGTACCCCAGTAAACATCAAGGTACATGTTTCTATTTTGATCATTTATTTTTCTTTTCAATACGCTTTCCAATACTAAGATTGCACTCTTATAAAGAAGGTTATGTTAAGGGCCAAACTTGTGCATTTACTAGCAAGTTAAGTATTAATATCATAGTGCCCTTGTAAAGCAGGTTGAGCTCCCATTTATCTGGAAGAATATATTCATGACCAAGTATATTATATTCAAGTCAAGTCACAGTCAAGTATAAGCTACACCATTTACAGTATGAGAATAATATGACGTCAATGTTTATTACAAAACCTAGATGCAAATTTAAAGAGAAATGTTTTTATGTAAAATAAACAATTTAAAGTGCATCTACACTGTAGTGTATAAAATAAGATTAAAAATATGAGATTAATTGTTATCTATGTTAATAATAATGATATTTGTATTGTTTGTAAGCAACTTTTCATACAAATCCTGCTAAATGAATAAATGTAAAAACAATGCAAGACAAATAAACAGTAATTTAGTGGCCTCTTATGTGAGGATGTAACATGCACACTGCAATGAGAACATAGGTTACACAGCCTCAAAAAGATGCCTGTAATAGCTACATTCAATATTTTATCAATATATTTTTTTTTCTTTAAATAGACAAATACTTGCATTGCAGGAAGCCTTTCATAAAGATTATTTTCTATTACTGATCAGGTGCTTTCTCTTACACTGCATCTGCTCTATCTTTATTGTGATATTGAGGTATTGAGATATTGAAAGTATTGACACCACAGAGCGCCTGTCATACCTGAGCCATTTCAACAGTGTTTGTTGGGATTCTAACCGCGGGTTTGACGTCCTCAAACACGGACGAGTCCTCCGGGCCATCCGCGCCACACATCCGCACGGGTTTAAGCTGCGTGAAAACGGCTCTCTCTTCTGTATTCGGGGCGCTTACGGCCAGTCCTACACTTGCCATTTCAATATGCAAATGACGAATATTATATTAAAAAATTATTCTTAATTACGAATACACATAAACGGGGTTATTGTAAACGTCCTGGTCGGTACATCCAGACGCGCGGTGTATCCAAAAACCCTCCCTGTGTCCCTCAGGTAGCCTTACCTGTTGTAAAGTATCACACTGTGGACACGTAGCACATGAGTGACATCTGCCTTGGCCATTCAGAGCGAAGGAAATAGCGGCTTCTCCAATCACAGTGCAGGAGGGCGTGGCTCACCTGAGAGGTGTATAACATGGAGGCTTTACCATCAAGAAAATGACATCGATGCTATCGTATTGTAAACAGTTTTTCCCCTCATTACAGCTATCTATATAAACGATATTTGAGGTGGAACCCTGTTTAGTTTATGAACCAAACAATTGTGCTTTTATATGCCAAAGTCTCAGTCTACAATGTCTGGCTCTCTCAATCATTATAACAACATAATTCTATAGCTCTTGTGTTGTGTGGAACCCACACAGACATTACATAAGGCATTAGTGCATATTGTAACATGCCCATTTATTACAAGTGAAACTCAGTAAATCCCACTTCACTTGTTAAGCTGTTATTGTTTTGTCTGAAGCATATCTCGGACTCAAACACATCTGAACATGAATCTGTTTCCACCAGATACCTCACAGGAAGCACCAAACCAACCAGTTTTAATTATTTATCTTGATGTAAAGATTTAGAGCAGCCATTCTATTGCTCCATTAATTTTCTTAGACTTAACACAGCAACTTGGACGAAGGATAAGAAAAAGTGAAGGGGCGGAAACTGGATCATCTGCATTCCTCCTGTTTTATCAAAGAGCCTGAGGACAGACAGGGTCAGTCAAAAACAGATGTGGCCACTGCAGGTGTTACTGTTTAGGGCCAATTCAGAGTGAACTGCCACTGCGAGAAAGGTCAGACAAGGTGAAAACACCTGTTCATTGGTTGAAATGGGGTTGCTACCTTATAAATGCTATATCATGGAAAGATTACTGAATGCCAAAAATGCTTTGTGTAATCTGCACATTATGTACATTTTATAATGCAAAAGGCAAATAATGCTTAATTTGATTTAAAATCTTGTTAAGAGAGCACACGAGTGCTACAACAAAACTCTGCTTCTTAAAAATGAAAGACTCTTTGTTTTATTTGAATGTTCTTTGTTCATGGATGTTATGGGCATACAAAGTGAGGAAAGGAACGACCTTGGTGACAGTACAGGCTGTGATAGACTTTAATTATAATAATTTTCAGCAAAATGATGGTTGTTAGGAGTCAACACCTCCCAGTTCAGAACAATAAGTTTTCGGCGTTCATCAATCTTACATCACTTCAAACATTCCAGAGTATTCTGGAGATCTTTGCATGATGTGAACTTATATTTGGAGAAGAAGGTATATAGAGTAGGCTACTTAATGTGAGTGATTTGTATTTCTCTGGTTCCTGAATTTGAATGGAAATTGAATTGCGGTAAAATAGACAGGATGCAGTTCTAATTTAAAGAGGACCTATAGTGCAAAATTCACTTTTACATGTTTGAACATACAGTACATGTGTGTCAGCAGTGCGTGTAAATAACCACCCTATAATGGTAAAAATTCATCCACACCTCTTTTTTTAATCCCAATAAATCATAAGCAGTGTCTCAGAACAAACAGTTTGCAGATTCTAGCAGAGTGACCTCACAAATGCTTAGGCCCCGCCCACGACTGCTAAAGACTCTGCCCTATTGGCATAGACCCCGCCCTCAGTGAACTGTACACAGTCTGCCATGACAGAGCATTTAACAGCAGCATTCGAGTAAGAAATGTAAAGCTATAGTTATTCATTCAAGAGCAGTGAGTTTTTTCTGTTTTTCTTTTGTTGTTTGATTCATATAAACAGCATATATAGCAGTATATACACAAGCGATTTCTTTACTTGCTGTTTATGTTCACAGACATAACCGACTGTGTTTATGTGCACTTTGTGTATTTTTTACATAACCTTGTATGTATTTGACAGTTAAGCGCATTAAGACGTGAAAGAGAACTTAGTTTAATTCTCATAGACGCGAGCTTCGGATGTGTGCGCTCAGAAAATCCAACCCAATCTCACGGCAATTCGAATGAATTTTACAAGGTGGCTAATTCGTATGAATTCGAATTCAATTTAGTTTTTGGCAGAGTACCTGAGGCACGAGCTGTACATGCTCCGCCCTCTTCTGGAAAGCGGGGTGGGGAGCAGCAGCTCATTTGCATTTAATGATACATGCATGAAAACAGCATGCTTTTTCTTTCACTCAAAAATGGTAATTTACAACATAATAAATGATCTGTGCGGTATTTTAAGCTGAAACTTAACAGACACATTCTAAGGGAGACCTGAGACTTATATTGCATCTTGTAAAAAGGGGCGTAATAGGTCCCCTTTAAATTTGATAAAAGTAGAATTGAAATGACTCAAAATGAAAAGATATTCATATAACTTCAAAAAGTATTGTAATAGATAGATAGATATTCATTCATTCATTCCTGCATCTTACAAATCCTTTACAGTTTTACAGAACCTTTTTCTTCTAAGAGGGCCAGTGCCGGGACAACATTTGGAGAAAGAATCACTGGGAGACTGAATGTGTACTTATGCAGAATTAAATACACTAACTATTAAAGAATCTCACCTGAGCACCTTGAGGGCGGCATGTGTGCTTGTGTAATCAACAGACCTGTCTTTGCCTGGTTCGTATCAGATTTGCATGGGCAATTGGTTGATGGATTGCGGTGAGTTTCAGTGTGTGGTTACTAGCGCTCTGCTTGCAATTGCTCACCTTCCTGAGGTCAAATTACAGCAGCAGCTCTCACACACACTCCTGAACACGTGTGCTATGGGGCAATACACACGTATCCACTCACGCTGTGTTTCGATGCCACTTTGCTTCATTGTTTAATTGCCGTGTCAGACAGTATGACAGATATGCTAACATTTAGCATCTTTTTTTTTTCACTGCTGGAAAACTTTTTTCAGTACACTTTCACAGTGAACAGCTTAAAGTGGCCACACAACAACTCTGTAAATGAATATCTGAGCATTGAAAGTAACTGATGCATTCCGGGGGCCAGAGAGCCAGTGCCGGCTATGGATTTGAGAGCCAAATGTTGACTGAGGGAGGGTGTCCTTCAGCCCTGAATAGGCTCTGATTGTTCTCCGCTATTACAGCACTGCAGCTAAAATGTGTACTTTTCAATACGGTAAGAATCAGCATTGATCTAAGCAAACCGTGCAGCGCCAACCAACCGTGTACACGCCTAGACTCTCATTGTGAAATGACAGAATGAGTAGTGTGACAAAAGGTGAAAAATAGATTTTTTTTGTTCTTCCAGTGAATACAAACTATGGCCACTTTCTAAAACACAATGCTCATGTAAAAAAACAACAACAAAAAAAAAACATCACAGTACTCTATAACTCACTGTTGGGTTATTATGCTGTCTGCTGAGAGCATTTAGAGAAATTATCAACACATAAGCTGTATGGCTCTCTCTCTTTCTCTCTCTCTCTTTCATGCTGCCTCATATAAATACATAAAAATACAAATTTAAAATATGACTTCCTATTGCTTCTTGCTTTAAAGGTCTTGAGTGACCGGATTGACCAAAACAGCTAAAATGAAAGCTAACCACACATCTGTGAACAATATGTTCTTGGAACCATTCCCAGTTTTGAAAACATTATTTCTGAATATTCTCTGGAACATTCTCTCTCTTTTAAGAACGTTTTTTTTTTTTTTTTTTTTTTTTTTTACGTTATGGGAACATTCTTTTTTATCATTCTTCAAACATAATGGGAACATTACTTTTAAATGTTCTCTAAATGTTCTGAAACAAATAGCAACATTTAAAAACATTAGACAAACATCCGATTAAAACGGATCAGGAAAAACCTTTCACAAAAATGACGTTTTTGTGCTGACGTTTTGAGAACATTATTAACTCTTTCATTGACCGAATTTTCCGGCAATCCATGTTTTCACTGTTGTACGGTGGGGGGTGCTATTACGCATCTTCTGAAAGAGTACAGAATCTCCGGATCAAAATACAGGTGAAGAAGAAGCAGAAACAAGCGATAGGAGATTTGCTAATGCACGTTGTAGTCTTTGAAAGAAAACAAACAAACAATTTTCTCAGCTTTTTGTTCAAAATGTTGGTAACACTTTATAATAACTGCATGCTATGAATCATTAGTTAAGCATAAGTAAATAGTTAATTCATAATTTATAAAGCATTGTGCCAACATTAATAGACATTAGTAAGAATACAGCTATAAATGCGTTATTCTTGATTTATAAGCATATCTATAATGCGTTTAATAATTGTATTTTCATACTTTATTAGTGATCAATTTATCATTTCTAAATTATTACATTATTTACAAACAAGTATTTTAGGAGTTGTCAGTGATCATTTTGATAATTTAGAAAGTGTAAGTAAATGATTAAAGATCATTTGGAAAGTGTAAGTAAATGATTAATAAACTATTTAAAGTACATTTATACATATTATTTAGACATAGTAATAGTTACTCAGTTTGTTAATAAATATTTTATTAATATGTATTCCTACTGTAATTCATGATTAATTCAGGTAGTTTAGTAGTTCTCAGTTAACTATTTTTGGGAGCTCATCTAAAGTGAATTTATATTTCTCGTAAAGCTTTTACAAAGGAGATTTAAAGGCTCAGTTATCTTCTAAACAGAAAAATGAAACAAAAACAACACAGAGTGATATATAATTAATAACCCACATTTAAGTGTTGTTAAAAAAGACTGCACAAAGTTAGATTAAAATGTTGTTGTTTTTTTGTTTAAAAGCAGAGGGTCAGTTCTTTCTTTAGATTTATTGTACACTGTAAAAAATTCATGATTAATAAGTCATATGACAACATATGTTTTTACATTACGTCAACTCATCAAAATTAGTTAAGCCATTTTAAACTTAATTTTTTTTCAAGTTATACGAGATTCAACTTATTATTTTTTTACAGTGTATGTTCAGATATTCATGCAACAAAATATTCTGTTAAAATTAATGCAAAAATGCTGGCAGTGGCTGGCAACTTTTTCTTTTTTTAAAAAGTATGGTTGATATATGTCTTCTATATGTTCACTGATGAATGTTTATATGTGAATAAAAGCCCACATTTAATCTGTTCTCCATATAAAGTGAGTCCAGAAAATCTTGGACTAAACCGCTCAATTCGTATGGATTCATTTTACGATCTCTTTATGAATTTTTTGAAAAGTCTTCATTAAGAACACAGACAAGTTTTCACATAATTTGCAGTTCTGAAAAGAGACACCTGGATAAACAAAATGGGCAAAATCACAATAGTGCAGAAGGCAAACCTTCACATGGGTCATTGTGAAACTTCACAAATACACTGCCAACAATGTGAGCTGTTGTAATGCTTGGAATGAAAGCATTTGTTGTGACATTAAAGTCAAGAAATTTAGTTTTAAGCACTGAAATATATTAATATCATTTTTGAACTTTGATTATCTTTAGAAAACAGTTTTATTGTCAGACTTTCAGATACCACTGTGATTTTTAAACAGACTGTTTACCCAAGATCTATTGTTGAAAAAAACGTTAAAGATCCTATTGTTTGAAAGACAAAGACAGAATAACAACGCACAAAAATCTATCAACTTCCCACAGACCTTACTGTATACTGTTATTTGAATCACTAAGGAAACCAACGAGTTAAAGGTGACATGTAATGTTTGCTTTATAACAAAATTACGTATGTGCCTGTCCATTAAAAAGTCTTTGAGATCAAGCAGGATGTTGCATGTAACTTTTAGAGTGCAGTTGCACAATTCTGAGCACCGGAATTCAGTGGGAAGTGACCATATATGGGCTCAGGAAATGCTGGATTCCTTCAGGTGAGACAGAGAATGACGTTTCAGTGGAATGAGGTCAGAGAACATGGAGCTAAACCATTTCTGCGTACTATCAATAAAATATGCAATTTGAAGTCATTCACTGTTGATACGCTTATCTGCAGTACGCAAAGAATGACCTTGCGTGAGAAAAAGGAAACGTTACTGTCGACATGTTTCAAAAACGAATATCTTAAGCAACGTAGACTTGTCATATTGGATGATGTAATGTGTGTTTTGTGCTTTTATGTTTGCAAAGGACCCATTTTTGAAGCCTAAGCAACTTAATTTTATATGGGGTGTATAAGTGTGAGAAAACTAATGGTTTAATTTTGCATTATTTAAATGTAATATTTTTCATTACAAATTATGTGTACACTAACACGTTTGGGTCAGTAAGATTGAAAGAAATGAATTATTTTATTCAGCAAGAACTTTTAAACAAAGAAACCTGAAAAAGTATCATGGTTTCCACAAAAATATTAGGCAGCACAACTGTTTAAAAAAATGATGAAAATAATAAATGTTTCATGAGCAGCAAATCAGAATATTAGAATGATTTCTGAAGGATCATGTGACTCTGAAGACTGGAGTAATGATGCTGAAAATTCAACTTTGAATCAAAGGAATAAATTGAATTTTAAATGTATTATTAAAATAGAAAACAGTTGTTTTAAATCACAATGCTATTTCACAATATTACTGTTTTTACTGTATATATGATCAAATAAATGCAACCTTGGGGAGCATAAGAGACTTTTCCCCCCAAAATATTTAAGTTACCAACAAAACTTTTGAAAGGAGGTACATATTTTTAACTTTATAAACTTATATTATTAATATTGTTAATATTCTGTAATCTTCAATATTTCCAATTCACTTAAAATAATTATTTTACTTTTTTAAGTTCCTGATAGCAGGTTTAAATTACATTTTTAATCCCATGCTTTCAACATGATCTCAGCCCACTGCCTGTTATAGCGACTGCCTTGTTTGCTGAGGTTTTTAAAATAGTGTCCTGTTCCTGCACAGCTAGTTACCATCTGTTGTATGTAGCCGTATGGTACGTTTTTATGGCATGACTGATCAATATTCTGATACTTAAACTAAAAACCTGCTTTGCATGGACCAAAGGAGAACAGTTAAATGTTTTACAATGCCGTTACTGCAATACCTAAATAACATAGACATTAGATATAGATATTTAGATGTTACAGTTGGTTAGTGAAAATGGAGCACAACAGGAAGGGGAAGTTTGCCATATTGATTGTCTGATGTGATAACTATGTTTTCATCAGAAAGTAATCAGTTACAATCTCATCTCAAGTGTCTGTTTGTGCATCAAAATGGTGGTAGGCATCTTATGATTCTTATTCACTTTCTTGAAAAGACATGGCCCTGGTAAACCCTATGTTATATGGGGACAACATTTTTAGGTCCTCATGATGAAAACAGCTTATAAATCATGAAGAATGATGTTTTTTTGAAAATATAAAAATGCATAACGTTTTCAGTGAAGGGTAGGTTTAGGGTCAAGGGATAGAAAATACCGTTTGTTCTATATAAAAATCATGATGTCTATGAAAAGTCCCCATAAAACATGAAAACCTACGTGTGTGTGTGTGTGTGTGTGTGTGTGTGTGTGTGTGTGTGTGTGTGTGTGTGTGTGTGTGTGTGTGTGTGTGTGTGTATTTTTTGATCCCACAGTGTCAGGTTACCTTAAGTCCAGTCTGAGAGAAGGCTTTGGGATCAACTCTCTATTGTTACGCCATAAACTAATAACAATTGTACCAGGAGATTCCCACACTCTGTGTCTTACAGAGCTCATTTATTTCACCTTTCACCTGCATTGTCTTTCCTCCCACATCAACTGGACAACATTCCATTTTTCTGGATCCAGACCAGTTCTGTATCGCACCAACAGAAAAGAACAATATCTCTAACTGTAATGAGTGTGGTTTATTTTCTTAATGCTTGGTTGGTTTTGTATTGCACACTCCATGTCAAGATTTCAAAGAAATCTTGAAAATATACTATATGGCCCACTGCAGATGAGTAGCTGAGTGTCTCCGCCAAAGAAACTAAAAGATCGGTGTCACACAATCGTCTTCATTAAAAGTAATGAGACTAAGAGTTTGTTCACACTTGGCATGTTTGGTTTGATTAAAGCGAACTCTAGTGCGATTGCTCAGTTAGTGCTGTTCATTTGAATAAGTGTGAACGCTACCATCCAAACCCTGGTGCGCACCAAACAAGTGGACCGAGACCTCTGAGGGTGTGTTCACATTTGTAGTTCGGTTTGCTTGGTTCATTTGGTCCTGACCCCGCAAAAAAATAAAAACTTTAGTCCTGGTCCACTTAGCGTTCAAATTGCCATTTTTTTAACTCCGAACATAAAGACATCAAACCTAAAGGCATACACTCACAACCTGATTGGTTGGCTTTTATGACATAATGCCTATTTTTGCCTACTTCCCGACCATTCAAAACAATGCTGTGTGCTGGGATAAATGCACTTGTTGTATGTGCGTAGCCTACATATGATGGTATTTTGACCAGCTGAGAACTTGTGAAGAGCTTATAAAATGTGTAAAAGAGTCAAAACAGCGGCAGGAATCCCTCCGTCACACACAGAGATCTGCTGCGAGGAGATGCCTGTACTAAACTGTGATGGGCAACATCGCGACTATGACGAGAAAAAAACAGGTATGCTTGAGCATTCTGTGAATTTTAAGGGTCACATCTTGTGACATCATGTCCCATTTTTGGTGTGTTTACATGCTTTGGTCTGTGTTGCGTTCATATCATTCGAACCCAAAAGTTCGTTTAGAAGCGGACCAAGGCCCATCTTTTCAGCTGTCTCTGTCTCTGACCAAAGAAACTAACCAAAAACGGGACAGGATGTCAGAAGATGCGACCCTAAAAAGGACAGAATGCCCAGGCATACCCTCCTCTCACTGTAGATCTTTGTTTGTTTGTGTGTGACGGAGGGATTCCTTCCGCTGTTTTGACTCCTTTATATTTTAAGTTCTTTTTATAAGCCCTTCACGAGTTCTCAGCTGGTCAAAATACCCAGAGCACAGCATTGTTTCGAATGTTCCATCTCAAAATATATGTAATGAAAGGAGACCAATCAGGGGTGCGTTTCCCGAAAGCATCGTTAGCCAACTATGGTCGCAATTTCCGTTGCTATCAGCATAGTTCAACGATTTGGTGATTCCCGAAACTATCGTTCCAACGAACGTTCGCAAACAGCATAGCAAACTTGTGTGGTTGGAACGACAGCTCTCGAGCTGTGGTTAGAAGCATAGTTTCTAGTTTACATGAGATGTAGACTGAATAAATCCTTATCTTTAGCAAAATAAGCAAGCTGACATTCAGTACAACCCGTGTTATTTATTTAGAATACATACAAATGTAATTTACATCTTTTAGTTTGTCAAGAGATTTAAAGCACTGTTTTTGAAGACTGCGCATGTGCGAAAGTGCTCTAGCCTACTATGTAAGAACGAGCCAAATATTGAGTCTGGTAATAAAGCAAAATATTTGAGAAAAATTAGAAATGGTCTTCAGATGCCATGTCTGTAACTTATATGACAAAATCTAGTGTTAATTCGATCTCAAACAGATTAATTAAAATAAGTTATTAGTCCACCACGTGCGGGACGTCATAAACCATTGTGGTTGAACGATACTTTGCGACATACGGTTTCGGGAAACAGTCGTGACTAGCTAGTTGATTTCTCTAACGATGCATCGTACTATGGTAGTTAAGCAGCGAGCTATATAGTTGTACGGGAAACGCACCCCAGGTTGTGAACATATCCCTATGCCTTTAGGTTCAGTCTCTTTAGTTTCGGTGTTTAAATGCCAATGTGAATGCTAAACAGACCAGGGGCTCGTTCTTCGTACGTTGCTTAAAACATCCGAGATCAAATGAGACATCCAAGATGATATCATCGTGCTAATCATGATCTGGCTGATTAGGTTCTTCGAACACACTTGCCGGATATGATTAGTATCGCTGGATTGAGTTATCTGAGATAATTGCGCGTTCATGCGCTGGTTTAAAAGGGGATATGTATCGATAGTAGAAACATTGATCAGCAACGCTGCTATTGGCTGCTCAGCGTGGCCAAAAAGCGCGCACAGTTTTTCTCCTCAGCAGAGCAAGAACTAATAGTCGAAGTTTATTCGGGCTGCAAAAAGTATCAGACAATTTAAATCCATTAGAAGTGGCCATGTTAGATGTTTTATCACTTATTAGCCTATATATTTGTATTTTAATAATTGCATAATTACTTTGTTCATTATAATGTCAGAGTCACCACACTAGAACATGGGAACTAATAAAAGTGAAGTACAAAAATATTCTAAATAATGGTAATTTTTAGTTATATTAAAGTCTCTTTTATAAAAGGCACTGTTAAATAATTGGTTGTCTGTTTATAAAAGCAACCAAGAAAAAGGCTGAGAAAAAAAAAGAAAAGAAAATATCTTAGTAGCCTACACTGTAAAATAATTTTTGCTGCATTAAATTAAGGCCGTATAGTCATTTCAACTGTTAAATCTTGAGTAATGATGAGTAAATGATGTCTCAGGTTACGACTTTAACCTATGTTAACACTACGTCATTGACGCTTTGGGGAACGCCTCAGGCGTGACAGGTGTCTGAAATCAAATATCAACTCACAACAATCATGTTGACCGGCGACAGCCCGTGAATCATCAGCTTGATTGATTAACGCGCGACCTGGATGTATAAAAGGGAGCCTTGCACACATGACAACATCCTATCGTCTGAAGGGACTATTGCAGGCAGGCCCCAAGGCATGGCAGGGAGACGTAGTGTCTCGTTCCCTGTTCTCAGGGAACATAGGTTACAGTCGTAACCTGAGACGTTCCCTTTCGAAGGGAACTCGACACTACGTCATTGACGCTTTGGGGAACAAAATACCCACTCCGCCATGTTGAGGGGAGTGCATGCCCAAAGGCAGTGACAACTGTCAGAACCAGTAATTCAGAGAACACTGGAACCACTCACCCTTAGGTCACATCGGGCTGTCAGTGACAGCACTCCCTACCGGTCATAGCCCAAGCTAATGAACCAAGAAAACCACCAGAATAAAGTTAATGGAGGGTATATCTGGGCCAGCTCAAAGGCTTAGGACCACAACTTCCAAAAGAAGGGGTTCCTTCTAGGGAGTGTGGCTAGGGGACCCAAGGGACTCCCAGCCAGTCACTATTCAGGGGAGCATGCCTCCTGAAATACCACCAGGCTGGCCTGGTGATCTATACTAAGACACACAGTCTGGCCATTGCCTGTCTGTCTGTCTGTCCGAGACAGAGCGTCTGGAAGTTGCCTTGGATAAGGCATCCAGAAACCGAAGGCCTGCGAAGCTGGCAGAAACCATTCTCTTCCGGATCACAGAGACAGGATCTCCCGGAGAGTGTGACTCAACCTCAAGAAACGATGGAAGTCGTCCACTCAATCCACGGGTCTACCCAGTGCTCGCTCCGAACACTGGGGAAGTAAGAGAGGGTTCAAAACCAGGAAGGTCTACTGAGACCTAAGACCTGATGACCCCCTCATATGGGGAGCTCCAGTACATGAGGGCTCATATCAGGAAGGCCGGTGAGGCCTGTAACCTGGCGACTACAGCATGTGGGAGCTCGTATTCAGGAAGGCCGAAGAAGCCTGTAACCTGGCGACCACAGTAAGTGGGAGCTCGTATTCAGGAAGGCCGGAGAGGCCTGTAACCTGATAGCCACACAATGTGGGGCTACCTTCAGAAAGGCCTAATGAGGCCTGTAACCACAGAATGTGGGAGATAGCTTGAAAGGGAAGCGCCTGTCGTAAAACATTGCGACAGAAGACGCATCTAGAGTGGGACCCAAGGTGAAGAACCGGAGTCTGAGCCAGGTAAAAAAGGGAATGAAGCGGACAGCTCATAACCCTTACCATAAATATGGATTTTAGAAAGTACACGAAATGAAAGTGCATGTACTTAGCCATTCCGAATCCAGGAAGGCCTGGTGAGGCTTCTAACCTGGCGACCACAGTATGTGGGAGCTCATATCAGGAAGGCCGGGTGAGGCCTGTACCCTGGCGACCACAGTATGTGGGAGCTCATATCAGGAAGGCCGGGTGAGGCCTGTACCCTGGCGACCACAGTATGTGGGAGCTCATACTCAGGAAGGCCTGTGAGGCCTGAAACCTGGCGACCACAGTATGTGGGAGCTCATACTCAGGAAGGCCTGTGAGGCCTGAAACCTGGCGACCACAGTAAGTGGGAGCTCGTTTTCAGGAAGGCCGGAGAGGCCTGTAACCTGACAGCCACACAATGTGGGGCTACCTTCAGAGAGGCCTAACGAGGCCTGTAACCACAGAATGTGGGAGATAGCTTAAAAGGGAGGCGTCTGTCATAAAACATTCTGACAACAAGACGCATCTAGAGTGGGACTCGAGGTGAAGAACCGGAGTCTGAGCCACATAAAAAAGGGAATGAAGCGTACAGTGCAAAACCCTTACCATAAATATGGATTTTTAGAAAGTACACGAAATGAAAGTGCGCGTACTTAGCCAATTTCGAAACCAGAAAGGCCTGGTGAGGCCTGTAACCTGGCGACCACAATATGTGGGAGCTCATACTCAGGAAGGCCTGTGAGGCCTGAAACCTGGTCAAGTCAAGTCAAGTCATCTTCATTTATATAGCGCTTTTAACAATGTAGATTGTTTCAAAGCAGCTTTACAGAGATAAGCGTATAATTTAAGGTAACAGAGATTGTTTTGGCTTTAAAGCAGAGTTAAGTTATTTCCATCTAAAGTTAGTTTTAATTGATTTGCTTCTGTCACAATGATCATTTGTTATCAAATTAGGGGCCGCTAAGACACCATTCTCTCTACACAGACTTTAAACGCGAACCTGTGAGAAACGCTGATGGCGTTCACATGCGCATTTAGAATGGGTTCTATAGTTATGTGCGTTTGAATATACGCAGGTTTGGAATTCCCTACAAGCCAAGCCTAAACAAAATACTTGTCTTTCCTTATAAATTTTGATAAGGAATTATATTTTATTTGTTGCTTTGGGGTAGGACCGCGAGACGAATTTTCTCGACAACGCCTTATCTGTATAGTGGTAGAGGGATCCTCCATAGGGAGAGACTAGTTGGCACTTCAGCACTGCGTTGTCATCGGTCCAGGCGAAGGTCCTTCGTCAGATCTGGATACTAGTGATGCGCGGGTCGGCTTTTTTTCCAATGGTGACCACAGTATGTGGGAACTCACATTCAGGAAGGCCGGAAGAGGCCTGTAACCTGACATTTGGAAGCTCATAACCAGGAAGGCCTGGCGACCACGTGTGTGGGAGCTCATACTCAGGAAGGCCAGGGGAGGCCTGTAACCTGTCGACCACAGTATGTGAGAGCTCATAACCAGGAAGGCCGGTGAGGCCTGTAACCTGGCGGCCACAGTATGTGGGAGCTCACATTCAGGAAGGCCGGGTGAGGCCTGTAACCTGACATGTAGAAGCCCATCACCAGGAAGGCCGGTGAGGCCTGTAACCTGGCGACCACAGTATGTGGGAGCTCATAACCAGGAAGGCCTGGCGAGGCCTGTAACCTGGCGACCACCGTGTGTGGGAGCTCATATTCAGGAAGGCCTAGTAAGGCCTGTAACCTGATACCCTAGTATGTGGGAGCTCATAACCAGGAAGGCCGGATGGGGCCTGTAACCTGGCGACCATAGTATGTGGGAGCTCATAACCAGGAAGGCCGGATGAGGCCTGTAACCTGATGACCACAGTATGTGGAAGCTCACATTCAGGAAGGCCGGTGAGGCCT
The DNA here is from genome assembly GCF_964197995.2 of Scardinius erythrophthalmus. Taxonomy (NCBI): domain Eukaryota; kingdom Metazoa; phylum Chordata; class Actinopteri; order Cypriniformes; family Leuciscidae; genus Scardinius; species Scardinius erythrophthalmus. Next base: position 29,035,348 of record NC_138237.1, on the reverse strand, counting down.
GTAACCTGACATGCGGAGGCTCATAACCAGGAAGGCCTGGTGAGGCCTATAACCTGGCGACCACAGTATGTGGGAGCTCATATTCAACCACAGTAAGTGGGAGCTCATACTCAACCACCGTATGTGGGAGCTCATACTCAGGAAGGCCTAGTGAGGCCTATGAACTGATAACCACAGTATGTGGGAGCTCATATTCAGGAAGGCCTGGTAAGGCCTATCACCTGGTAATAAGCCACAATATGTGGGAGCTCATATTCAGGAAGGCCTAGTGAGGCCTATGACCTGATAACCACAGTATGTGGGAGCTCATAATCAGGAAGGCCTGGTGAGGCCTGTAACCTGATAACCACTGTATATGGGAGCTCATACTCAGGAAGGGAGCTCATACTCATACTCCATTTGTTTCCATTGCACTGGACAGTGAATAAACCCTCTCAGATAACTGCCATATGGAGGAACTAGTCTACCTGCAAGTGCATAAATAACTTTACTTAATTTATACTTGTATGCTTTATGGCTGCAATATAAGTTGCAGGATTCCACATCTACAGAAAGGCCTACAGAAGAGTCTGCACATACAGAGGAGACATAGGCCTACAAGTGGGCAGTGTATAGCCAACTTTTCCTTTTTATTTGTTGCATGAGGCATGTGTCTAATATCTCTTGTTGCAGGCACTTGACCCCTGGCTTTTCTGTACAAAGAACAACTGAAATAAACTCAAGGAACTAAGCATATTTGTCTTTTATTAAACATTTAATGAAAAGTGTTTTTTTTTTTTTTTTGGCAATGTTGTGTAATATGGCACATGTGACAATGTCACAGGCCCTGTCAGGTGTGCAACCCTCAGACTTTTCAGACACTGAAATCTTCCCTTTAGGGACTGTTCGTTATTTATTTTAGGGGCCACTGGAGGAGTTTTGAGATCTGTTGTCAAAAAAGACATGACCCTCCCTTCGCCAGCAATAAATTTTTCTATGACCCTCCAAAATGATTGTGAAAAAAGGCATGACCCTCCCCGATAATTTATTGATTAGCCTACTTCTGTACTGGTTTGCTCTTGGCAAAGATGTTCAGATAGCCATTGTTTGTTTGTTTTTTAAACCATAAACTCTTGCTTTCTCATCTTACTAGGGCTGTAACGATAGACCAAACCTACGATTCGGTTCGTATCACGATTTTTGATTTTAGATTAGAAAAAAAATCATGTTTTCGGTGCTGATGCGGTGTGACTCGTTCAACATGGGTGGCGTTGCGAATAAAGCATCTAAAAGCTGTCACAAAAGTAATGATTATTAATATGTCAAATATAGCTAGGTTTATTAATAAACAAGTGTTTTCTGTGTCTACTGCAAAGATGAAGTTGACGATGCGTCGCGATCTTCTCAGAACGCGCCAGAGAGAAATGCACATTTCATAAGGAGAAAGCAGTCTGTTTTCTTTCGTTATGAATTGTTCTGTTTAAAAGTAGACATTTCAAGCTTTCTATATATTTCTCAGGTCTGTGAGGCAAGTAGCATAGCCTACCTTACGCTGAGTTTCGGTTCATTTATGAGACGAGTCCAGTTCACTCGCCCGCGCATCCGTGTCATGATTATCTATTTTCTACTAGGCTATATTTAGACTAGCCTACTTCTTATTTATTAAATCCAGATGAAACATTGATTAAAATTAAGATAAAATTAATAAAAAACGAAATTCACTTTAAAGAAAGGCTTTGTGCTTTCTGTTTGAGGTCTCTGTGAAATTTTTAAGTCGCTTTCAGACAGCCCGTTCTCATCCCCAAGTCGTCATATACTGACGCTTTCAAAAATGCTTCAATATCTGACGCTCAAAGCACCCTTTAGCGTCCATATGAGACGCATAACCCTACCACAGACCTAAACCTACCCATAAACGAAGCGTCTCATATTGACGCTAAGGGTGCTTTGTGCGTCGGATATTGAAGCTTGTTTGAAAGTGACGCTTTGGGGTGAGAATGTGTTGTTTCAGAGCAGTCATGTCCGTAATGGAGAACTGTCACGCCCGTAACATTGTTTTTTTTTATTTATTTTTATTTTTTTTCACATAAATGCGAACGCGAAAAATAAAATAAAAATAATATAATATTTTATGTTCTGTGGAGGCCGATCTACTCCTAAAAAATATTTTGCCACCTAAAAGTTAAAGATTTTTTTGTGTCACGTCACGTATATTTCCCTCATATTAAATATAAAACGCATGTGTAAACTGATATTTTTCTAATGTCATGACTCCTTTCAGACGTTTCAAAATATTGGTATTAAATGCATTTTCTGAGAATTTTTATTTTAAGTTTTGACTGCAAATGTCACGTCCATTCACTGGAATCGCCCAATTTTAACGAATTTATCCTCAACTAGTTGTGGTGTAGGTCTATGTATTTTATGTTAACTTAAATAATACTAATAGTAATTTAAAGATGTGGTAGCCCTACATCTTACACATCGTGGAAACAAAATAAGAATGGAAACTAAAATATGTATCGCCCTATAGCGCACATTCTATCAGCTGCAGTTCTGGTGCCTGTAAAACTCGACGTACGTTCACATCACATGTTAATGCAGCGGTAGAGTTACACTCACAGGACACTGTGCACTTAACAAAAGTTCATTATTTGCTCGTGCTTTAAAGCTTTGCCGGGTAAACATTTCTTTGGCATTCTGTTCTGACATGATTCACTTTTTCTAAGAGCGAACTGAAGTGCGCGCGCACTGTCAAACAGCGCCAAACCTGGCCAAACTGGATTTTTGTTGGGTCAGACCCATCTGATATCGAAGGGGGGCTGATAACGCGAGATCAACATGGAGCTAAATGGAAAAAAATAGCACCAAACAAGCCACTTTGAAATGCTTCTGTTTTCATGAATATAAAAGTTGGGTGACCCTCCCCCTAGAGTAAAAAAAGTTGGATGACCCTCCCCTTAACAAAGAATAAAAAGACATGACCCTCCCCTATTTTCCTCTGGTGGCCCCTTCCATAAATACCGAACGGTCCCCTAGTTAGCCAAAGTTCATTTCATTGTTTGCCCTTGTCCTGGCTAGAGCTGCATTGTAACTGTTTTGGGTCAGGGAATGGGGTCATAAAACACCTGTCTGCAGGCAGGAACATGTCATAATCACCTATGAAAAAATGCAGTTCTGTTAGGATCAGCATAAGTGTATGTAATACAGTGAGCTTGATATTTAATTGTGGAACTTTCCTTACCACTTTCAAATAATGTGCATAAATGTGAATCTCTGAAAATGCTTAAGTCATGCACAGATCCTGGCCATTTTGCTTTCACTTTTGTGATATGGAAGATTTTAGTCAACTGCCTTTTTTTATTTGATATAATATTACTAATCTGGAATATTAAGAATCACAATAGTAACTGGGCTGCACATTTACATTGTGAACCCCCATTTCTGTTCACATAATCCCCTTCATTGAGGACTTGATGGCAGTCTATGGTCTAGCCTATAGTCTACCAATCACGTTAGTGAAGCCTGAGTGACATACTGTAATCAGCATGGTCATGATTGCATGATCTTCATAAAAAATTATGATAGCCTAAAAAAACTGCTTTACAACATTGGGTCTTAAGTGGCTTGGAAATGCCACAAAAAAACCTAAAACTGTTTTTTTTTAACCTAAAAGCGCCAAGTAAACTCCGAATGACACGACAGACAGCACTTTCCATCAAGTTCTCAGCATCTCCAATAGTGTAAAGGAAAGAGCCACTCGCAAATAATCTTATGGCAATGCAAACAGTTTGTGCTGTAGTTAAAGCCTGACTCTGACAAGTAGAAAATAAATGTGCGTTTCCAACAAATTAATAATGTAAACGACAATCTCACGAGTCACGAGAAAAAATATATATCTCAGAAAGTGCACTATCGCACTGCGCTGGACTTCCCGTATCAGCTCCGCTTGAAGCCGCAGTCTAATCCTGTTTACATGAAATAAGCCTGCTCCCGAGCAGGTTTAAGCTTGCGCACCTGTTGCTATGACAACAAGTCTAGGATAAGCTTCGAAGAACCAAAAAATCCAAGATCATGCCAAATCGTCAACAATCAAATCCAGCTAACTGAGTTAGCGACATACGAAGAACGGGCCCCAGGACTACAAGTGTGAATACACCGTAAATGATCTTACTAGTTCTGAAGCAGCTCTCTCTCCTATTGTGGTCTTTGATATTAGCTGATGATAAATAAAATGCAGCTCATATCTGTTGCTTTCGTAAACTCTGTTAAATTTGCATATAGCACAGGAATTGAAGATCGGATTTATAGCTATTCGTTTTGCGGAGACATATTTATAGTATGTGACCAAGTGGAACAGTTTTAACAAATCAGATAGATATCCGATCAGTAAAAATGCATGAAGTTTCCATAAAAAGATCATTCTTGTGATGTAATGTCAGTCAAAAGATTAATTGTGTCAACACATCCACAATGGAAGATCTGTTCTAAGAATCCTACAAGGAAGTGCCAGCTAGAATAATGACAAAATGACAAAATGAGTGTTGACTAATTTTGTGAACAACTAAGTTTGTACTTAATGTACTTTATTTATCCAGAAATAGTGCTTAAGTTCAACTAAATGTATACTTAAGTATATCTGATTGTGCTAAAGTGGAACTATTGCAAGTATACTTTAGGTACACTAAAGACTGATATTATACAGAGATCATATCCTTACTAATAATGATATCAGGACTCAATTTTTTGGACTGATAGTACTTCCGTACTGAATTACATCAGCAATGAGACCTCAAGATTTCGTATGTTTGTAGCCAATCGGGTTTCAAAGATACTGAGTGTATCAAACCCATCTCAGTGGAGATATGTTAACACCACAAGCAATCCTGCTGATTTGGCCTCCAGAGGAGTAAAGGTGACATCACTCCTGAGAAACAACATATGGGTGTCTGGACCTCAGTTCCTTGTTGGGCCTGAGGAGGGGTGGCCTGAAAACCCAGATGGCTCTGTGAGAATCCCGACAGATGACCCTGAGGTTAAGATGGGCTTGATTGTGAATGCCGTGCAGGCTGAAGAAAGGATTGATGCAGTCACTCGCTTGATTAACTACTTCTCCTCTTGGACCCGTCTGAAGAAGGCGGTTGGTTGGTTCCTTAAGCTGAAGAGTCTACTACTGTACTTCAGTCAGAAGAGAAAGCAACTGAGCGTGACTCTTGCTCATTCTGGCTTGGATAAGGACCAACAGGAAAAAAAAAAATAGAAAGAGAGATGAAGAGTATCAAGGCTCAGACTGGCAGTGGTCTTCTTTCAGTTGAGGAACTCAGAAGAGCTGAGATGGAGATTATTAAGTTTTGTCAGAGAAGGAGGTTTCCAGGAGAATTCAACAGCTTGCAAAAGGGAGAAAGTGTGAAAAGGACTAGTCACATTTACAAGCTCAACCCAATACTTGAAGATGGTGTTCTGAGAGTTGGGGGACGACTTAGCAGAGCAGCCATGCCGGAAGAAGCTAAGCATCCTGCCATATTGGCAAAAGATTTACATATTTCTGACATAATTCTTCAGTACATACATCAAGAGGTGGGACACAGTGGTCGTAACCACATGCTAGCTAGCCTGGGCCAAAGATATTGGATCCCTGGGGTTAGTGTGGCTATAAGGAGAACCCTGTCGAAATGTATTGTCTGTCGACGACTCCATGCAGGTCCAGGGCAGCAACAGATGGCAGATTTACCCCAGGACAGAGTTTCTCCAGATGAACCGCCATTCACTCGGGTTGGAGTTGATTACTTCGGACCTTTTGAAGTTAAGCAAGGAAGGAGTACATTGAAGAGGTATGGGGTTCTCTTCACATGCCTTTCTATAAGAGCGATCCACATCGAAGTTGCATCATCCTCGGACACAGATTCCTTTATTAATGCACTTCGACGCTTTATAGCAAGACGTGGACAAGTATCGGAACTGGGACGAAGACCAGTTATTTGGACAGGCCTATTACCAAGATTTGCCTTATAGAGGAAGCAGAGGAGCCATGAGGATATCCATCTGACCTTTGAACTTCTTAGACTTTGACTTTAACTTTGACACTGTTATACAGACCTTTTTTCTTTACATGACTGACTAAGTGATTGTGAAGATCACTCTTTACAAGACAAAGGACTTTGCCTCTTTCTTTGGTTTGGTCTTAAGAAGAAAGGACATTTTCAAACGGACTGCCTTATCATGAAAAAATAATAATATATATTATTGTTGATCTCTTCCATAATGTGCAGTTGTATAATTATTGTGTGAAACTAATTAGGGGCCGGAATGTAAGAGCCACCAGTAAGTCTCCTATGTGTTCTGTATGGTTTCATTCATAAATATTCACTGCACTCGGATTGTAGGTGGTGGGCGTGTCCACCGGGGTTTGGGCGGAAGTGATAGTGGTTTATTTTGCTTCACGGGCTCACCTGAATTCAATGGGGCTTTGACGGAGAGAGGGAGTGAGCCTGGGAGCGAACACTTTCTGTTGACCGCACTTTTAGCACTCATACAGCACTTTTATCACCGGGTAACTGCAGTACCATGTACTTTTACGTGTTGAAGTGCAATAAATGATTGAACTTGGATTAACGAGTGGAAATTAGTTCCCTTAAGAGAACGTTCTCTCGTACTGCGTTGCAAACGCTGTGGGAAAACTCCTTTTCTCGAGAATATTGAAGCCTTTATTTTAAAACGCATTGCTGCAGCACATGCGAGAGCTAGAAGCTCGCGTGAGCGTGCTGATTGGCTTGTGCAAAGCAACTGCACGAACCAATGGCGGATCAGCAGAGGAGCGCGAACCAATCAGGGCGCTTGGCACTCTGCCAGAGTCAAGCGCGCGAAACCGCACGTGACAGAAGAGTATAAATATACAGAGAATCCGCCATTTGACAGATTTTATCTCCTTTAGCTTTCGACTCACCTCGTCGCTGATTCTCTCCAGAGTGAAGCCGCTCGTCGTCGAACAGCCTCCCAGCGGAACTGCTTCGCATCTCGGCGTCAGCTGAGCGTTTCCCTGTGGCATCCGACGAGTATCCTTTTTCTAACTCAAAAAGAGCATTCTAAGAGAGCAAATCGCTGTTTTCACAGCGCGCGGCGTTGTTTCAAATGCCGCTCACCGTGTGTGATTCATGCGGGGTCTCCCTGCACGCCTCTGACACACACTCTCGGTGTGTTGCCTACCTCGGTCCTGAGCACGCCGAGGCAGCGCTCACTAAAGGCGGCTGCCTTCACTGCGACGGAATGCCAGTTGCCACGCTCCGTGCCAGATCTTCCGCCGCCTCGCTGAGTGTTCCCGCCCACCTTCCATCTTCGGCGCCCCGTGAGCCCCGTAGGAAGAAGCGGCGCGACCAGAGGCCTCCTGAACGCGCTCATCTTGACGAATGCACGCCGGGTCTCTCCCCGCACGCTTCGCCCGCGCCTTCATCTCCAGTCCTGTTCTCCCAGAGCGACCAACGCCCCTCTTCTGAAGCGGCAGGTCTCGTCTCTTTCGGATTATCAGCAGAAGAACTGGACGACGCTGTTTCTATGGCGGCATCTGAAAGTGAGGAATGGTCGGGCTCCGCGGACCCCGCCCCTCTCTCTCAGCTGGATCCCACTGACACTCGAGCGAGCATTGACGCCGAACTCTTCCGTTTCATGTCTCGCGCTGTCGGAGAACTGGGACTCGACTGGCTTTCCCCAGCTGAGCCTACCAAAAGCCGCCTCGACGAATGGTACCTGCCGGGGCGCCAACAGGCCCCTCGTCAGCGTGCCGCCCCCTTTATGGCCGAGGTCCATGATGAGCTCACTAAGAGCTGGCGCGCGCCCTTTTCAGCGCGAACGCGCTCTTCAGCTTCTTCAACGCTCTCCACTGTCGACGGCGCTGAAGAGAAGGGGTTTGTTTCTCTCCCTCCATTAGAGGAAGCGGTCGCTGCACACTTATGCCCTCCCACTGCTGGGAGTTGGAGGGCTAAAACCGTGCACCCCTCTAAGCCGTGCAGGACTACTTCGGCTCTCGCCAGCCGCACTTATGCTGCCGCCGGTCAGAACTCCACGCTATGGCGACCCTGCAGGTGTTTCAAGCTAAGCTCCTCCGCACTATGGACGAGTCTGGCCCGGACCCAGACACCTTCAAAGACCTCAGGAGTGCTACAGATTTGGCGCTGAGGGCCACGAAGACCACTGCTCAAGCATGTCTAGCCTGGTTGTCTTAGAGCGCCACCTGTATCCCCGTCCCGGCTTAACTTAACGGAGATCAGGGACGCTGACAAAACCGCCTTCCTCGACTCCCCAGTCTCTCCATCCGGTCTCTTCGGCCCTTCTGTCAATGGCTTCGCTGATCGCTTCACGGAGGCTCAGAAAGCTTCAAGTGCTATGAGGCACTTCCTGCCCAAGCGCTCTAGCTCGGTCCAACGGCGCCCCAAGAGCACGCCGCGACCAGAAAAGCCCGCGTCTCAGGTTTCTCAGCCCTTCCCTGCGGCTGAAACCACTCGACGCCTGAAGCCTGCAAAACGATTCCCGTTTCCCAAGCGCCAGGGCCCTCGACCGAAGCTCACGCTCGACCATGAGCCCAAGAAGCCGTCCTAACCGGCAGAAAAAGGGGTCTATGTCCCGCCGCGGCCGGACCAGCCCCGAAGATCGCTCGAGTGCTACTCACAGCTCCCTCTTCAGTTCAGGCGGCTGGAGCAGTTGTGTATGCAGAAAATGGGCCCGTCACATGTTACGCACCCCTGCACCCAAACGCTGTTTTAACAGCGACCCACACAGAGCACAAAACGAGCAAAATTTCTCCCCTGACCTCATATCAGTTCGAGCCCCCGTCTCTGGGCGTTCCAGATATGATGAGGCCTCTGGCTCTTCGGGCTCTAGCCTGGCAGGCTATCCCAGGAGTTTCAGAATGGGTGATAAACATCATAAAGCACGGCTACTCGCTTCAGTTTGCACGCAGACCCCCGCGCTTTCGCACTGTGGTTCAAACCTCGGTCAGCAGCACACTGTGTCATGTCCTCCGCACCGAAGTGTTAAGTCTGCTAGCAAAAGGGGCTATCGAGAGGGTTCCCCCTTCTCTAAGCGAGTCAGGCTTTTACAGCCGTTACTTTCTCGTTCCGAAGAAAGACGGCGGCCTGAGGCCCATTTTAGATCTCAGACATCTGAACAAGGCTCTCATGTCACGGCCGTTCAGGATGCTCACGACCAGACATATACTGGCGCAAATTCGCCCAGGCGACTGGTTTTTCTCAGTAGATCTGAAAGACGCTTACTTTCACATTCAAGTGAATCCCCACCACAGGCCATTCTTGAGATTCGCCTTCGAGGGGCAGACATACCAGTACACGGTTCTACCGTTTGGACTGGCACTGGCACCTCGTACATTCACGAAGTGCATGGATGCAGCTCTCTCCCCCCTGAGACAGCGGGGAATGCGCATTCTAAACTACCTCGACGACTGGCTCATTCTGACTCAGTCAGAGGCGGAGTCACATACTCACAAAGCCTGGCTCCTCAGCCATCTAGAATGTCTAGGGCTCAAGGTGAATTTTTCGAAGAGTATTCTGTCACCCAGCCAACGTATCATGTTCCTGGGGACAGTATTCGACTCCGTTCTTATGAGAGCATGTGTTACGGGAAATGAAGACAGAAGATGCAAATGCAAGAACTCAATTTTATTGAATGAACACGTAGAAAGAGTAGTCCAACACTCAAGACTCAGTCCATATATCCCTGGTAGCGCAGGGAGCAGATGGGCAACCCGAATCCCGTGGTGATGTGATGAGAAGGGATAAATCCTCAGATGACGTGGGCTGACAGGAACACAACACGAACCCGTGAAGTGCAGAGACGAAACAGGATCCTCGAACAAGAACAGGCAGGCAGAACTCAACGTGAACATCCAAACGGGAACCGGGAACACCAAAGAAGACCAACAGCACAGGGAGAACTCTCGCAACGATCTGACAAACACAAGACGAAACACCATGAGCTAAAATAGAGATCGCTGATCAGAATCAGCTGGCGCTGATGACAATCAGCAACTGATCAGCGACCACGCCCACAACACACACACACACAACACAACACAGCGCGAGAAAGAGTCAGTGAATTCATGAACCGTGACAGCATGGCCCTCCCCGGCCCGTGCTCTATCGATTCAGCGGCTCGCCGCATCGTTCACAGAGGGCTCTCATGCACCCTTCAGAACGTTTCAGAGGATCCTTGGCCTTATGGCCTCAGCATCATCAGTACTCCAACTAGGCCTACTGCGCATGCGTCCTCTTCAGCTATGGCTAGCACCTCAGGTGCCACCCCACGCCTGGCACTCAGGCCGATTGATTATCAAGGTGGATCAGCGCTGTGTTCAAGCCCTGGCCCCTTGGACGAACGCCAGCTGGTTTCAGCAGGGCGTGAGTATGGGGGTGGTCTCCAAGAGGAGGGTGATTTCAACAGACGCTTCCAACTCAGGTTGGGGAGCCCTGTACGAGGGCAGGCCTGCCTCCGGCCTCTGGTCGAGCTCGGAGAGACGCCTACACATCAACTGCCTCGAAATGAGGGCAGTTTTTCTGGCCCTGAAAACCTTCCTCCCATACCTGGCTGGACACCACGTATTGGTCCGGACGGACAACATGTCAGTGGTATCTTACATAAATCGCCAGGGCGGCCTCAGGTCCCGCATCCTGCTTGCCTTAGCCACCCAGCTACTGTTATGGGCTCACACCAATCTGCGCTCGCTCAGGGCAGCTCACGTGCCGGGCACGTTGAACACAGGAGCAGACATGCTCTCTCGGGGCAGGGTTCCCCCAGAGGAATGGTCTCTCCACCCTCAGACGGTTCTCCTACTTTGGGAGGTCTTCGGGAAGGCAGAAGTAGATCTCTTCGCCTCAGAAGACAATCGTCACTGCCCAATCTTCTTTTCAAAGAACAAGGATGCGTTGGCCCACGACTGGCCCAGCCTCCCCCTCTATGCGTTTCCTCCGGTCTCGATGCTCCCTCAGGTCATCGAACGGATCAGAGACACGAAATGCGCAGTGCTCCTGATAGCTCCTCTCTGGCGAACCCAATCTTGGTTCCCGGAGCTGATACGGCTGTCTGTGACAGACCCTTGGCCAATCCCAGTGAGACACGACCTCCTGGCTCAGGCCAACAGGACTATCTGGCATCCCCGTCCCGATTTGTGGGCCCTACACGCTTGGCCACTCAACGGGTACCCCAGGACCTCCCAGAGGGCGTCCTGAACACGATCAAGGAGGCTAGAGCTCCGTCTACCAGACGCCTCTACCACCATAAATGGTCAGTGTTTTCCAGCTGGTGTTTAGCTCGAAACCTCGACCCACACACTTGTGAAGTACCAAGAGTGCTATCCTTTCTCCAAGAGATGCTGGATGCGGGTCGTTCCCCCTCCACTCCTTAGGAAAATGCGACCTTATAGTTCGTTTCCTTAAGGGCGCCAGAAGGCTTAACCCGCCTTGGCCGCCATCTGTCCCAGCATGGGACCTTTCTTTGGTTCTACGAACTCTTAAGGGACCTCCCTTTGAACCACTTCATTCAGCCGACCTAAAACCTCTCTCCCTGAAAACCGCCCTGCTGTTGGCACTGGCGTCAGTCAAGAGAGTAAGTGACTTACAGGCGCTCTCTACTAGCGCTTCCTGTCTGGAATTCGGCCCCAATGACTCTAAGGTCATCCTTAGGCCAAGACATGGATATATTCCTAAGGTGCTCTCAACTCCGTTCAGAGCCCAGGTTATTTCTCTGTCAGCTCTTCCCGCTTCAGAAGAGTTCAGTGATGCTCTCACACTCTGCCCTGCCAGAGCTTTGAGAATTTATTTAGAGCGTTCAGCCTCTTTCAGACAGTCTGAACAGCTTTTTGTTTGTTTCGGGGGCCGAACCAAAGGTCTTCCCGTCACGAAGCTCACGCTGTCCAGATGGATAGTGGATGCCATTGCTCTGGCCTACACCTCACTGGGCCTTACATGTCCCATAGGTGTTAGAGCTCACTCCACGAGAGGCGTCGCCTCCTCGTGGGCCTGGTCGAGTGGTGTTCCTATCGAGGACATTTGTGCGGCGGCCGGATGGTCCGTCCCGTCCACATTTGTGAGATTTTACAAACTAGAAGTTCCTGCTCTGCAGGCACGAGTTCTCTCTATCTAAGCTCTGGCTCTGCGGACCCAGGCTAGTTTTGACATTCCTTCTGGCACATTCGTGCGATGACCGGCTAGTCCGTTTCGTCCACATCTGTGAAACATTACAACCCAAAAGTCCCTGCTCCGCAGGTACGAATTCTCTCTATCTAGGCCCTGGCTCTTTGGATCCAGACTAGTTACGGAAATGCCTATGTAGGATATTTATGCGGCGGCCGGCTGGTCCGTTCCGTCCGCATCTTTAAACCTCTATGGTACCTGCCTTGCAGGCATGAGTTGTCTCTATCTAACGCTGGCTCTGTGGACCCAGACTAGTTTTTGACTCAGACACTGGTTGTCATCTTGAGTTGTGGGACTCTTAAGACTGGCCCTTGGCCCAGCTTTTATCTGTTTGGATATCTAAGGGCCCGAAGATTCGGTCTCTTTATCCTAGGCTATTCTGTACTTCCTGGAGCTCTCGGTGAGTCAGATTGGCCAAAGACGACAAGCACAGCGTTTTAAATAGTGTTCCCACAGCGTTTGCAACGCAGTACGAGAGAACGTTCTCGTAAGGGAACGTACTTGGTTACTTACGTAACCTCGGTTCCCTTAGAGATAAGGGAACGAGTACTGCGTTGCCTTGCCGTGCTATTGTCTCTTATGGCAGGTGTCTTTTCGCTTCAGTCGATTTAAACCTGTCAAATGGCGGATTCTCTGTATATTTATACTCTTCTGTCACGTGCGGTTTCGCGCGCTTGACTCTGGCAGAGTGCCAAGCGCCCTGATTGGTTCGCGCTCCTCTGCTGATCCGCCATTGGTTCGTGCAGTTGCTTTGCACAAGCCAATCAGCACGCTCACGCGAGCTTCTAGCTCTCGCATGTGCTGCAGCAATGCGTTTTAAAATAAAGGCTTCAATATTCTCGAGAAAAGGAGTTTTCCCACAGCGTTTGCAACGCAGTACTCGTTCCCTTATCTCTAAGGGAACCGAGGTTACGTAAGTAACCAAGTACGTTTTTGCGCGTGGCAGTGTATTCAGACTCTCAGTGTTTAGTCCCTCGCGGCTGCGGGACTATGTTGCCTCGTCCACAACCGCTAACAACACATTTTAGGCTTAATATTAAGAAATGTGCATTGTGCAATAAAGGAGGACTCCAAATAAAGTTTAATTATTATATTTATATCAGTAAGTCTTAAGTAATATGTCAGTAAATAGGCTATGTTAATGGATTTATGGCGTAATGGAAAACAGTGGCGTAAGAAAGAAACTTATTTTCACATATGAACTATTCTAAATCTCATGCAGTTTATAATAAAACAAATAAGGATTAAAAAAATTGCAGTGCAGGCGGATGTTACGCATATTACCATATGATAATTCTTTCTTTTGATTCCTGTTGAGATTTGCAATTAAAGGGTTCTTGCAAAATGAAAGTTCTTGCAAAATGACAGGACGTGTGGACTTTCCACTGAACAAAGAGCGGTCTGTTGTTTAAGTATGAATCATGACTGAAGGTAAACGATTACAGTAAGAGTATATCATTCGGCCAGATCTCCAGTACCTGAGAAATCAAGCAAGCTTCTTTTTTTTTTCATGGTACCACAAATCAGAACAGGTGATAGAATTTTTGTGATATGATATTACAGTATGAGAACAATGGTAAGCATTATACCATAACAGTAAAGCATACAGTTCTGGTGCCAGTTGGTGTAGTGTTCTATTCTTGCTAAAACACACATAATTGTAACAGGTATGACGCAAACTCCATTTCTCCTCGTTACTGTGTATATCACTACACAGCAACCATATACAGGCCAAATATTGACTTTAGTTCACGTATTAGAAACTATATATCTTTAAGTAGACTTAAAGAATGTCCCTTATAGCGATTTAATGAAAGCAATGTTTATTATAAAGACAATCAAGTCAAGTCACATCACCTTTATTTATACAATGCTTTATTCAATGCAGACTGTTTCAAAGCAGCTTTACAGTGATAACAAGGAAATTAATGATGAAACAGAGTTAATTTCAGCTGTAAATCAGCTCTAAAAGAAAATAGTGTCAATATTAAGCTGAAGTCAGTTCAGTGTTGATTCAGCTCCGTTGTTAAGATCATCAGTTTTTAAAGGCCCACTGAAGTGCCTTGGAATGCGCAGCTTTGATGATACGTTGACGTAATTTCCACTGAAACAGGAAGCTAAGGCCTCCCTCTTTTCAAATAGCCAATAACATTTGGTTTACCTCACAGACTGCAAGTCATACTTGAAAGCACCATGGAAGCAAATCCAACGCTGATGATACGTTGGGTTCAATAGTAGAGGTGTGAACACATTCTAAAAATTTCATTCTTAACCAACGTACAGTTGGAGAATGGAATAAAACTCGAGCGTTTGAGCAACCGAACACACATCTCCAACTCATATTGCTTTGTGATGTGTCAACGGTTGCTTTGGCCAGTTGATATTTATAGCATGGGGGCAGAGCTTTAGATTCTAGAGAGCATTTGATTGGACAGAAGATGTGAAGAGAAGCTGAAGTCCACGGTGATGTCATGAAAATCCGTGATCCATTGAATGCGTTGAATGCTTATATCTCCTAAATGCAAATTCTGTCATTGTTTTGGAACACACCAGCTTATTCATTATTTTACAGCTAGCATTTTCATACTAAAAGCTAAAAAACTTCATTTTGATTTCAGAGGGCCTTTAAATAAGTTAATTTACTCTATTAAGCATTTCTGCAAAAAACTGTGATGTCATTGTCCAGCTCAGTTCAGTTCTCATCCAATAGTGTCAGTGCATTAGTGTGACTATGGAAATTGATTATGGTTCTACTCTGGTAACACAGTGATACATATTTGCAATCAACAGATTTTTTTTGACGGTCACATAGTAAGACTGCAGTATTAACTGTTATGACTGTATTTTAAAGGTGAGATAAATTCTATTTTAAACCATTTAATAAACACATTATTTAATTTAATTTTATTTTATTTTATTTTACAGGGTAGCCATAGCAGTGGTGCAATACAATGACTCATTCTCAGTGAAGGAGCTTTGTGTCAATCACAGCTTTTTTCACAGAAGTTTCTCACAGCTGGAGGTATGATGGTCCGCCCACTGGTTTTCTTCTCCAGGACAGACTTACGTCAGGAGACTACATTCAGACCTAATAGCAGTGGGTGGGAGCAATAGTACATTCTTGCGGTTTTAGTTTTGCGTGTGATTTAAATGCTAGGATGTCCCTTTTCATGGTTGCCCGGCAACGTGAGAAACACAGGCTCAATGACAGTGTCAACAGACGACTTGCTGAGCAAATGGAAAAATAATTTGACGTGAGAAGACTGCTGTGGTGTTTGTTCTGGTCAAATTCAGCTGGAAATGCCTATGAAACAAAATAAATAAAATAATAAATAAATAAATAAACAATAAATAAATTAACAGTTATTAAAAACACACCCAAACTAATTTTATAATTATACAATATTTGTAAGGTTGCAACAGACATGTTAAAACATGTTAAACCCTGATGTCATCATATTTTCTGCTTGAACATGGGTACCTACGTCATCTTGATATGGTAACATCACGCTACAGTGCCAAAGAACATCCGAATGAACACGAAATGCACAAAACACAAGGTAAACCGAGGCGACAGGCAACGTGTGACAGCCAAAGAGCGTTTACTCAAGTGGCAGGACCTCTGGGAGCTGCATGCGTGGTAACATAGTCAACTAAGCGGTAACTAGTGTGGAATTTCACCTGTGCTTTTGTCTCGCAGCATGAGTGGCGAGATGCTGTTTCCTCACTTAGAGCCTCAGGTCATTGTGATTCTGCCACAAGGTGCCAGAAGTGATAAATTATTTCGGCACCTGCATCATGGGGTCAGCTTTCCCATTGGTGCCACACAAAACACAGCAAAACAAAAGTTCTAATGGCAGAATGCGACACAACAACAACACAATGGAAAATGAGAAGGGTCTGAGTTAGCTTTTGATTTGGGGTGTCAATTTTCACCTTTGGGATTTGGTGGGATTTCGAGATGAATGAACTGAATGGATCATGGTGAACCGAGATGTCAGCTAATCCTACCAAATCTATCTATCTAACATTTTGGAGAAAACTCACCAAAAAAAACACGCTTTACTGGTCAAGCTAAGCTACAGTACTTAAGAATACAAGCATCCCATTCTGTGAACTAGCATTGAAACACAAGATTGTTTGTTTTTTATTGACCCTATGATATCGATTAAAGCATGAAAATATGAGGAAAATTTTTAAATATTAAAATAATGTGAGTAAAAAAAGAACAATATTGTTAGGGAAGAAAAACCTGATTGAGGTAAATCAATTATTTACCTTAATTTACCATAATTATTCTGACATTTTTTTTGGCAACTATAGGTACAGGTTTTATTTTAATATGCAAATTTTTTTACATTTTTTATTTTATTTTATATAATCAGTTATTAATATTTCATTGGTTCACTCTTGTTTTCTATGTGTTCGTAATTTCGGTAACACTTTACAATAAGGTTCTTTGCTAACATTAGTTAATTAACTTAGTTTATATGAACTAAGAACAATAGCCTACTTCTAGCATTTACTCAATCGATACTTGTGAGGGATACTTGGATATTGGCTGTTTATTAGTACTTATAAAGCACATATTAATATCTCATTCTGCATGATCATATTCTACATCCCTTAATTCTACTTAACAACTACCTAACAAACTATTAATAAGCAGTAATTAGAAGTTTATTGAGGAAAAAGTTGTAGTTACAGTTTTTCTCGATTGCTTAAACACATTTCTTGAAACTATGCCTCGTATTCTCAAAACTATAAACACAAATCCATAACGTCTCACCCAATTCCCCAAACATCCTATTTTCAGGTCAAAATGAAGCTCTACACTCAAAACCATTCACTCTTGCTGAAAAACCAAACTTTGCCCTCAAACAGGACACACAAGCCCTCAAAATCACACACACTACAACATAGTCTAAGACACTGGTGCAATAAATTCAAAACAACATTTCCAAAACTGGTAAGTTATGTTGCTTGTGGTTCCCCCCTCACAAACCTTTTCACATGATGAACACAAAAGACACAACCAGTGGATACATTGGCACATTTTTATTCATACACAGAAAACACACACACACAAAAACATTTTTTTTTCCTGTTTTACTCTTTTTTTTTACTTTTTTTTTTTACTCTCTCCTCTAATTTTTTTTTTTTTATATTTACTTGCAGTAAGATGTGTGTGACCAACATATGACAGTAAAAGAGCACACATAAACCATATTCTAATATGGAATTTGAATTGTATTGGAATGGTAAAGAGTGTTGGGATGTAACAGGATGGCCTCCACTCAAGGATACAATATGATGGACACGTCTAAGAATGTTCCACATATGGTTGAAATACCATCATTTGCCTAGAAAGATAACATTCTGGGAGTCAAGACTATAAAGGAGAAAGGATGCCCTCCCTTCACTGTCACACTCTGCAGTCGCTTTGTGTGACTGTACGACTGCTGGCCTTTTCTTGCAAGAAAATAAACCTCATCAAAGACTATTGGAAATGTTTGTCTCTTATTCAGTGATAGAATTTTGTTTGCCACCACACCTCCCTGAAGGTTCTCGAGGCGACGGTAAAGTGACTCAAATTTGGCCTTACTCGTAGCCGAGCCTCCCTCATAGTCATAACATTGACAAAGACATGGGCAACTAGAGTGGCTTGAATTTCATCTGACACTGCTTGTCTTCTTGTCCTTGCCCTTCCTCCTCCTCCTCATTCTTATCCCTCTTCCTTCATGTCTTTCTGGATCCATTGTTCCAAAACGCAATAAACTGATTTGGGCCCTTTTATCTATCTATTGAAGGTTCTGATTGATGTGTGTTAAATTTTGACTCTTAGTGTTTCCACCTGGGTAATTGTGTGCTAACTGAGCTGAAGCTGTGCTGACTTGAGTGAACAATTTTGAATGCTAGTGCTTTCTAAATGACAACATGGTCTAAGCAATGAGAAATTAAGGGATTTGTGTGTAGAGTTTTGCAGTGACAGTTCAACAAATCTGACTCATGTGTCAAAACAGGGAATAGTGTTTATAGTTTAGTGAAATGGGTGTGCTTTTTGATAAATGGCGTTATGGTTTTGAAATTTTAGTTCAAAAGCCTGGTTATAGTGTTTAAGCAATCGAGAAAAACTGTAATAGTAAGTTAATAGTGAGAATTGGACCCTATCTAAAGTGTGTGTATATTGTCAGATACATCTATTAAGCATATGTCTGAGTAGATTTCCTTTCTTATTGACTTTTTTGATCATGTGGTATACAGGAAGGTTTTGATTAAAATATAACTTGTCTGCCTTGCTGGACATAATGATCTTACCACAGAAACACATTCATTTTGTTAGTGACTTTTTAAACAAATCATCCTGTGTTAATAGACCATGGCAAGAGAGTTAAATACAATTCAGGCCTGCTGTATGAAAATGCACTTTCCTGAAGGAAGGAGATGTTACAAGTTTGGACATGAGGTTAAATATTTCTTTTCTGGATCAAAGAAACCACAGCAGTCTGTGATTCTGTTGTTTTATTGTGTAGACTTTGATATTACATTTGCCTGCACATCACATTTTTGACATTATTGAAACTGCTTTCAATCGTAATGCCATGTACCAGTCTACGGGAAATAAACTAAGCCTTTAAAATAAAAGGGTTATTGAGCTGTTTACACTGTCATATACAATAAATGAGCCTTTATAGCGACAGGAAATAGAAATGAACACAAAAAACCTGTCTTGTGCCTACCTTACACAACACTGACAGTGGACTTGATGCTCAAGAGTACAGCGGACAAATTCTTTCTACCCACACAGGCATACTGCAACGGTTACAATATGACGTCAACTCTGCGCGTATGTTTTAAAAACCATAATTTGGCGTGAAGAGCTCCACTCAACGAACAGGTTCCACTTCAAGGCGTAAGCCCCACCTGGTGTAGATCACCTAAGTCCTGCCATGGGGTGCCCCGTCTCTGAGAAAGCAAGTCCTTCCTCAGAGGAATATGCCAGGGAGGGGCTGTTGCGAGGAGCATGAGTTCTGAAAACCAGGTCTGGTTGGTCCAGTAGGGTACAACTAACAAGACCTGCTCCTTGTCCTCCCTGGCTTTGCACAGTGTCTGTGCGAATAGGCCCCTGGGGCCAGCTGTGTGCCAGCGCATCCGTGGCGAGGGTCCCCTCGGTCAGGGAGTTAAACAACTGGCAGTGGGACATGTTCGGAGCAGCAAACAGGTCTACTGTGCGTCTCCGAACCATCTCCAGATCAGCTGGACCACCTGGGGATGGAATCTCCATTCTCCCGCAAGCTTAAGTTGCCGTGAGAGCTCGTCGGCTGCACAATTGAGTATGCCCGGAATATGAACGGCACAAAGCGACCTCAGATGCTTCTGTGTCCAGAGGAGGAGATGTGACATTCAACGGGAACGTAGACATCCTTGGTGATTGATGTGTGCAGTGGCCACATTGCTGTCCGTACGGCCCAGTATATGCTTGCCTTGTAGCAGCGATTTGAAGCGGCCCAGCGCAAGCCGTACTGCTTGCAACTCGAGGCAGTTGATGTGCCAATGCAGTCGGGGTCCCATCCAAATGCCAGAGGCATGCCGGTGTATGTGGCACCCCAGCCGGTGGTGGAGAGAGAGAGAGATCTGTTGAGACAACAGCATACCTGGACAATTGTTCTAGGGGATTGTTCTAACTCCTGCCCATAGAAACGAAGGATCTGAACACAGGCTGAAGGTTTGGTGACAGGCCGGGGTGATTGTCACACGGTGTGTGCCACGTTGCCACACTCATCTCGGGACTCCGTCGTATAGCCAGTGTTGAAATGGCCTCATGTAAAGCAATCCGAGCGGCGTTACTGCGACTGCGGATGCCATATGCTCCAGGAGCCTCTGTAATTTTTTCAGTGGGGCCGCCGTCCTGCTCTTAAGTGTGTTTAGGCAGTTCAGCACAGACTGAGCACGTTCCTGCATAAGGCATGCCATCAGGTTGACCAAGTCCAACTCCATACAGAGAAAAGAGTTCCTCTGCACGGGGGAGAGTTTGTTCTTTTCCCAGTTGACCTGAAGTCCCAGATGGCGGAGGTGTCTAATCATCATGTCCCTGTGTTCGCTCAACTGCTCTCGCGAGTGGGCCAGTATGAGATAGTTGAGATAATTGAGGCTGCGAACACCTTGCCTCATCGGAACGAGGACTGCCTCCACGAACTTAGTAAACATGTGAGGCAACAGGGACAACCCGAAGGGGAGGACTTTGTACTGGTATGCTCGACCCCTTGAACTCAGAGTAGGAACGGTCAGTGTCGAGGGAGAATCGAGATGTGAAAGTATACGTTACTTCAGGTCGACCAATCTCAAGGATGGATGCGTACGAAAATGGATTTCTGCATTAGCATTTTGAACAGGATCTTGTGAAGGGCCCGATTCAAAACGCGCAGGTCCAAGATTACTAACCCATAACCCACCACCTTTCTTGGGCACAATGAAGTAGGGGCTGTAGAACCCTGACTTCATATCGGCTGGAGGGACCGGCTCTATCGCGTCCTTCACCAGTAGGTCGTCTCAGGGCCGCTTGCTCTTACTCGTGACGGGTTTGGCAGGGGCTGCGTTTCTTTCCTGCGGCTGGCTCCAAGCTGTGGACCAGCAATCTCACCCGGAAGCTCCACAGCTTGGGGTGTGCTAGAGGAGTGGGGGGCCCACGGGGATTGGCTCGGCGGGTAATGCCCCACTGTGATTCTCAGGTCACCCTGGCTCTTCAGCGAAGTAGCCCTATTCCAATAGCCAGAATAGGAACTAGATTGAGATATAGCAAAGGGGACTACACCTCATTTGAGGTAATTAAGGTCTTGACCACAGCACCATGATGGTCATCTTCCTTCATTGGGTATATGACTCATCCACGAATGCCACCTCAGTGTGCGTTAAGCCCAGGCACGTGAGGCAGTGATCGTGACTGTCAGACGGGGCCAGGTAACGACTGCATCCAGAAACACACGGGTGGAAATTCCTTATATACCCACTTAGATCCTTAGACCCCTTAGACCCGCTTAGAATGTGACTGACTGAACTCTAAATATTATCTTCCGTCTTGTTTTGACAGGTTGGGTTACGTCTAATGCTGTAATCATACTGAACGGAATGACATAATTAGCCTCTATGTGCCTTTTCATACCTTAACTCAGCCTGTAATTTGTAAATAAAACAAACAGAGATCTAAGGTTTACAAAGATCTAAAATCTATAATCAGCCAAACATCATACAAGCATTACATTTGTAGGTTGAGAGATCTCTGTAAATGATGGAAAAAGACTGAAAAACAGAATCAGCACTTGAAGACAATAATGAAGTGAAACCCAGATAACAATCACCCAGCTAAACTTTCTTTCTGGGAACTTAGTTTCTAGTTATGAAAAATACAACCTAGAAAAAAAAAAGTAGTTAGTTTGTAAAAAAGATAATAATTACATTAATAATTGGGAAAGGCCTTTGTAAAAGGCATTATGTTGTTGATGTTTACAAAGTCCACCTTGGGTTTGACCACAAAGATGTAGAGTGAATATTTAGGTAATGAGAATATCCGTACAGGATATTTCGGTTGGGTCACCATAAGACTGTAGCTGTCAGTAAAGAGGACTTTTTTTTTTTTTTTTTTTTTTTGCCAAAGATTAACACAATGCTGTTGACACAGAGCAAACATGGAAATCATAGAGCCGACTTTAGAGAAAGATGAGCTGTGCTAAACTCTGTGGAAACATTGTTCTGTGTGTATGCAGCTAAAATGATTATGTAAACAATGTGAATAGCCAACAAAGAACTAAAACTATTACTTAAACTGTTGTATTTTTTTTTTTAAATATTATTTTATTTTAACAATTGCTATAAAAAAAACATCTAAACCTTTCCATAATATTTGTTACATTTGAATTAACATTATTTTTTTCTATTAATGAATCAGTTTTCATCTAATCCTGACCCACACACACTTTCAGTTCCTCACTGTGCTGACTGTCCAGGCATGCACACTTATACTGAAGCTTTTATGCCATAAGCTCCATCAGTGACAGATGTAGATGAACTAGACACAGACACACATGTAAAAAAAAAAAACACTGATAATGCCCGTTTTCACAGCATAGCCCTTCATCGGCCTCTCCCCGGGGAGGATGCGCAGTGAAGATGGAGCTTATAAATACAATCAATTTCTAATACTGCACAGAGACTCTCTCTCTCTCTCTCTCTCTCTCTCTCTCTCTCTCTCTCTCTCTCTCTCTCTCTCTCTCTCTCTCTCTCTCTCTCTCTCTCTCTCTCTCTCTCTCTCTCTCTCTCTCTCTCTCTCTCTCTCTCTCTCTCTCTCTCTCACACACACACACACACACACACACACGTAACAAAATACTAGTCTGACATCATTCCATTACGATTCTTTTATAACATAATTGTCATTAAATTATTTTCTGTATTCTATAATTGCAGTGATTTTCAGCAGTTTCTCTTTGTTTCACAGTAACTGTGACACCACACGGAAATAGTTGTGCTGTAAATCAGTCAAACAGAGCCTCCAAGCAATTGCTGTAGACAAAAAAATATATATGTGTTAACATTCCTATAGTTTATAAAGCACTGATAACTATGTGATTATAAAGAATATGCTTTTGCAAAAATTAATTATGTGGTTTGTGTGATAGTGAAACTATTTCAAATATTACACAGGAAAGAAAAACCGGTACTATGAATACTCAGAACATTCTCTTGAGTAATCAGAAATGATGATGTATTTGGAAACACTGTAATTTTCATATAATATAATATAATATAATATAATATAATATAATATAATATAATATAATATAATATAATATAATATAATAATTTGTTATTAATATAGTTTTTTTGTTTATGGTATTCAACACTATGACTATACTATACTAAAGTTTAGTATATTTAATTTAGTTATTTTATCATAATTTAAGATTCATGAATTTAAATTACAAACATTCATGTCAACTTTTTAATATCTGACATGAAGTAAAAATTAACTTTATAAAATAAAATGTATTGCAATGGGAAATGGCAATGCTATGGCAATGTATGTATATGTACAATGCTATGGCAAATGCTCTGCCATAGCAAATCCATGGTTGCATAACCTTATATGTAAAAACTACAAAATCTGAACTCCATGTCCATGATTGCTACACCCTTGGGTTGTACCCATCTACAAAAATTCTGCTTCCATTCAGCGGAACAATGTAAAGTATAATAACAAGTAAAAATTAGAGCCACACCTTCTCTAAACAACCATTTTGAAAGTTTCATTGTGCAAAATTGCACAGCCTTTAGATTAGAGAAAGTTGATAACGCCCATAGCATGGAATTTGAAAGTGACAAAGATATATAATAAATCTTCCTAAAGGCCCTTTCACACTGGACGCGATTTTGACGCACGAATAATTCGCGCGATGGGTTTATTTTTTGATCAGCTGTTTGTGTAATGAGCGCTTCCACACCGAACGCGAATGTGCTGTGGCGAAAAAACGACTTTTATTTTTTTCGCTTCGATGTCGATTTTTTTTTTTTACTTTTGCGGCGACAGAATTGGCTTCAGCCAATTCACATACTACAAGGACAACGATTTGAAAGACAATGTGTGGCGTAGCATTGCCAACCAACCGGTTATCACGACTGTGAGTGTGTTGTGTGATAGTCCTGTGCTGTGTAGGCTAGCAGGCCAAACTACATTTGGGATAGAAAGCTAACACTATTATCGTCAAAGATAGAGACAGAGACCGTGTTTACTTTGAACACGTAACGTTAACAAAATGCAGTGAGACTATTTAGGGCTGCTTTTAGTAGGCTATACTATACATTCTTTGTGTGATATTTCTAGTCGAATGATTTTTAACTTCGTGTGTTACATGTAATGTGTAGTTACATTACAAAACGCACTGTTGAAGACGCAAAAAAAAAAAAAAAAACTGCACATAAGCATACTCCCCTTCAGACTTTCTGTTCTGTAAGATTGGGTGCACCCAAAACCTTCTTTTCTGTCTTTTAAATAAAATGAAAAGCTCGTCTTCACTGGATGCTATGACTATGACTGGATGATGATGATGATGATGATGATGAAGTGTCCATGTTTTCTCAGCTGTCGGCGCGATTCGCGCGAAAGTTTTGGAATGTTGAAGCTCTCTGAACGTCACAGACGTCGCAAATTCGCGTCGCGGCTGATGTGAATGGTTTTGATGCGAACTATTCGCACACGAACTATTCGCTTTTTCGTTTCGCTTTTTCGTTACGCATCCGGTGTGAAAGGGCCTTAAGTCTGTAAAAATTCTACACAGCATTTAATTTGATCTGATCTGGCAACTGGCAAGAGTTGGTATTAAATATGTTGTTTATCAAAGTTGTGTTTTAATGTACAATTATAATGTAGTTTATAACAACCTCAATCCCAAGAATCTCAAGAAGTCAGCAAAGTTAAAGGAGAACTCGGCAACTCTAGCGAACTCTAGTCACTTCTTCGCTGATTTTCCCTTTTGTTGTCGCATGTTTTCCCCGCGAGCTCCCCCTACAGCTGTGGGGGGGCGAATGTCACAACACGGTCGTAAAAAACTCACTTGCGGCGGCCTCCTCCCCCTCTCTACCGCTGCTCATGTGCGTTTGTTTTGATCGGAGCAAGCCAACTGAATCGTGTGGAGCTTTGTCTACCGAGGTGGGTAATCTGGTAATACATCATACATGCGTGTGTTTATGTTGAATTGCCGTAAAGCGATTCGTGTTTCGCGCTCGTTCTCGTTCTCGCTTCTCACGAGACTTCCAATTTCTATTTTGCCGGGACGGTAGTCCCCAAGTTGCAAGGTTGGTTTTCCGCCTGGGAACGCTGGGGGGAGCGGGGAAAGTCACCAATATCACCAGAACAGGTTGTTTAACCATCCAAATGATTTCTAGACAGTTTTATTAAGTTAAAAAAGTTACCAAGTTCTGCTTTAAGACAATAATCTAACACTTGAAGAAGATAATGAGCATCACTGTCAATCAAAGTAAACATGAGGATATAAATATGTAAAAGCATTACAAAACAGGCAACAGTTTTCAGGCTGGCTGGCGGAGAAGATTGAAGGTGCTGGTTTGTGACTTAAACTGTTCAAGCACTGGGACTGCTTGTCTTCTTGCGTAGTGGAAAAACAGAGTGAATAACATTAGTGAAACCACTGAACTAAAACAAAATATCTTTTGCTTGTTTGATATGGGATGTTTTGGTAGAAGAAGTACAGACATGAAAGGTCAGATTCGATGTCTGTGCATTGTCAAATTAATTTTTAATATTATAGAATTGTGTGAAACTGAATTAGTTCAAGTTCCTCCTGGCTATACATTTAGGTAGGGCAGATTCTGGGTCTTATAACTGCTAGTTTATGATAAACATTTTGTAAGCTTTATATTCTAATCGTTGAACACATCAGACACACTTTTGGCAGAATTCCAATGTCTTTGCATTATTCAGCCTGAGGGTGGCGCTCTAATGATGATTGGCAGACTTTAGTACACACGACAAACGCATAGAATGCCATCTAGAATTGCCTTAATGTATTATTTAGTGCGTCCGAATGTTGTTTTAGAATGTTGCAAGTTAGGAATTCCAGTGAAGAAAACAAAGTCATGTCTATTCTAAGAACAAACATAAAACAAACACAACAGAACTACTGTATATAAGACCTATTCACATGAGCATGTTTAAACTGAAGGATTTATACTTTCATTAATTTGATACGCTAGATTTAGATAAGTAAGGTCTCGTGAAAATAAGTGGGGCAGCCAGAAATCTGCCCAAATGGCTCTCTATGAGCGCGCTACAGTTGCATTTTTTACCACAGATCAAAGGCCTGTTCACACCAGGCCGACGTTTAACGCCTCGTGACTAAACAAAGGGCGCCAATGTGAGTGTGCACACCGACGCGAAACACGCCACGCGTAAAAGCGTCCTTTTTTTAAAAATGCCTAAAACTATCTGACCAATGAGATTGGCGCTTATGCTCACGTGTCTGGAGCTTCTGAAGTTACAGTAAAACACAACTTGGGGGCGCTCAAACACAAAACGGTCTTGCCGAGCACACATACGTAATGGCGAAGAAGATATACGCCAAGTAGCGTCTACACTGCCGGGAAGAAATAAGACGAGGAAGATGCAAGGCAAGATGAATGTAGAGCTGCTGGTCTCGTTGGTGTCGGAACATAAAGAACTATATGACAAACGCGACAGCGACTACAAAAATCTTGATAAATCCACCTTGTGTACCGGGGTATTTCTGTTTTACATTAAGCGCCATCTAATGTCAGGGAATGAATTTGCATGTTCACTCGGCTCATCGTCAGCGAAAATCGCTTGGGTGTGTACACAAAAAACGCGTTGAAAAACGCTGGCGAATAACGCCCTTTAGTCTGGAAATGTGTGGGGGCGCTGTAGAGCCAGGGAGGGCTCAGAGACTGGCTGCCCCGCTTAGTTTCATAAATACATGCCTGCCAAATCCATGCACTTAATTTTAATATATCCTCGTCACTTTACGACTTAAAATAGTCTAGAAAAAAAAAATATTTGTTGCAGAATGCTGAACACATTTATAATTTATTATTAAATCAGTGTATATAGAGGTCTATGTTTGGATGGATAATTTGTGACGTTTCAAAAAACATCTTGTTACCGTTGTAATCTTCATTCCCTATATCTGTCAGTCACTTTAACGTTGTGTCAAACACCTCTGACGTGTTAAGAAAAGGTCAATGAGAATTGGCGAGTGGAATTTACATGCCACTCCCCTGGACATACTGGTAAAAAAGGAGGCTGGTGTGCACCACCTATTCAGCTTTGTTCTTCGGAGCCGAAGCACCACATATCTTATGAGAAGCGATTTTCCATTCACAGCTGGATTCACAAGCACATTCCGCATGCACAGATAAGTGCATGGAGTTCCCCTGGGCACATTAGATGTCTTTCCGTGTCCTTCTGGGTGCAGATGATTTCTCTCTCTCTCTGACAGCCATGATTGCTGTCTTGAATGCATGGGCCGTGCTCACACTGAGACAGCATTTGTGGATGGCTCATGCTCTTACTTTGAGAGCATGGCCTTGTGGTCTTGTCTCTCGTACTTTTTCAAAAGCCAGAGATTAACCTCAGATGCTTCCCCTCCTGTTCCTTCTAACTTCAGGTATGAGGCCTCGTCGATGAGCACTGAGGGCAAACTGGGGGCCACAACGAGAGTAAATTCCACAGCATGCTCGTGTCCCCCGGATGAGTTAGGCGCTTTACCCAAGGGTGAACTTACTTTCTCATTTAGGGCTTGGGAGGTGGATGAGCTGTCAATCACAGCATCAGAGTGCGGGCTTATGACTTCTGAAGCGGAATACTCGCCTGGGCTTCCACTGTCAGGTGTGATGGCCCAGTCTGAGGCTGACACCAATTTGGCAGCCATGCTTGCCCAGGCGGTCGAGTGTATCAGGCTTGAGTGGACTCCTCTGCCCTGCCCTGAAAGCTTGTGGTTGATTGGTTCCTAGTTTGGAGAAATTATCCTTCCGGAAATGCATGGATGATCACAAAGTCATGGAAGGCATGTTTTTCTGCCAAAACACTCTTTGCTGGCTCCTCCACCGTCACTATTCTCAATGGCGGGGTGGGGATAATCTGCGGTTCCACAGGTGGAACGTGCGACTGCAGTGCATTTGTCAAGACACCACCACCAGGCCAAAGCATTGAAACATCTGCACAAGGGTAGTTCCTATTCAGAGTTTATGTAGGAAGTGCATTGAGTGATCGACTACGCCCTACACGTCACGTAGGTCGCGGCACAGGCTTTGGGTCGGGTTATGTCCACCCTCCTGGTCCAGGAGCGCCGCCTGTGGCTTAACCTGGCGGTGATGCAGGATGCAGAGAAAGTGCGCTTTCTCAACGCCTCCATCGCCCAAGGTGGTCTTCAAAGTGCTCCTGAAACGGGTGACCCAGGCTGCTGACCTGCTTGCCAGCCCCAGGACTGGAAATGGGCCTTACTCCCGATAAAGGGATGGGAGGAGAGTTTCATTTTCTATTTCTTTTATTTCTTATTTCTTTTTTTATATTTTAAATGGTCAGCCGGGTCCGGGTCGGGTCCCAATCTATTAATTTGGGTCCCGGGTCTGTTTAACATTGTGTGTAATACCCGAGTCGATCGGACTCAGAGAACACCCAGCCGTGATCAGAGTCAGTCAGCACTGCTTATGTGTTTTTTGTAACTTGCAACTTGGAAAATTAGGATAAGAAAAGTGTGAGCCGGGAAATAAGGTTAAAAACACACAAATTGTGCTAAAAAGCTCTTTTTAGGAGGTTGCTCCAGGCATTATTGGCACATCATGTCTTACATTAGCACTGTGCCATTCTATTCATATCCAGTCATTATATTTAATTATAAATATTAGATTTAACTGAAAAACTCAAAAGAAAACTCAACAGTGTCCAAGATGATGTTCTTCAAGGTTGATACTACCCTCTGCTGTACAGCAGAGAAAACATATTTTCACATTACCTTTTGTTGGCTTGTTGTAAGCTGCATCAAAACACTGAAACAAAACATATATTTCATAATTTCAAAATCAACTGACACTCAACATGAAGATTTATGCCAAAAGCTAACTTGACATGTTCAACTCTGTTCAGCTATGCTGAATACACACATTAAACACTAACTACAAGTCCTGCATGACTCAATCAGATAAAATGTCATTCTAAAATGTTGACAGACATTCACAGTCATCACAGGAAACCATTCACTTCCTCAATATCCTCGCTTCGCTTTCTACCAACAATTTATTGCTGAAATATCTAAAGTGGTTTTCCAGCCAATTTTTGTGTGATCTAAAAAGCTTAATTGGTTTATTTGTTTGTATATCAGCCCAAGGTTCAAAGCATACAGCTCTCAGCAAGTTTTACACTTCATCGTTATATTAATCTTTTTTTTATACTAAAACCCACAATGCAAGAAGCAATATGCACTTAACTCTATCCTTTCTCAATATTGTTTTTAATTTATACAGAAAATGTATTCAGCAGTTTCTGCACTCTGTCCATAAGCGAGAGATATCCAAAAAAAGTTTTCATTTCACAAATAAATAAAAATGAAATAAGAAAAACATTCATTTCAAATAGCAAAGGATAGTGATTTAGTAATAAAGAAACATAACTCAGTTAAATAAAACTGTTATAAATTATAACAGGATATAACAGGAATCATATCCTGTAATGTAGTAAATGACTGAAGGTACTGTAAGAATAGGAAAGTCTAAAGAAGGGACTTTGACCTGGCGCTAAATCTATCATCCAGACAAAGTGTAATGATGAATGGAAAAACAGCCAGAAAGATTGATAAGATAAACTGATCTCAAAAACATTAAGAAGCCTGTACTAATTCGGATTCCATGCTGGGTGGAATTTTCTAAACAATGTGCTGCTGATGGGACGCTTGAGAGTATTGATTAGCTAGTGTTTCAGTGTGTTAATCAGTTAATTTAGAAAAATCTGCTGTCTCTTTCAATATATTTTAGTAGGAAGCTATGCCATCGTTCAGTCGGAAGTGAGGAACAAGTTACTGTGTGTAATCTATTACATGATTTGGTTACTCTCACATTACCAGACTTTAGACTATTGACATCAAGTCTGGTCCACTTTTGCAGCTTATTCTTTCCAATAGCTTTCCACTTATCCAGGATATTTGTTTGTTTGTTTCTTAAGATATACTTGTACATTATAATATATTTTATTAGACATTTAAGGTATGATTGTAGAATTTATTGTTGAATTTATAACAACAATATCAGGTGCAATATATGTGTGATTGTGTTTTGTTATCTAAGATATGTGTATTGAATGTATGTGATACCAAACATCAATAAATATTCCTTATACATGCAAATGTATAAAGTGATTGTGATTCTGACATGTGAAAATACCATCAGTTTGTTATTTTTTATGTGACATTAAGGTAGATAAATCTAATAAAATGTAAATACACACATGAAAATTTGTGGAAAATGTCTGTACACCTTATGTCCATCCAAAAGTAATTAAGTTCAGATTATTTACTAGACATAGGCCAGGTTTCACAGACAGGTCTCAGATTGAGCCAGGTTAAAGGGTTAGTTCACCCAAAAATGAAAATTCTGTCAGTAATTACTCACCCTCATGTTGTTCCAACCGCATAAGACTTTCGTTCATCTTCGGAACACAAATTAAGATATTTTTTATGAAATCTGAGAGCTGGATCACTCCTCCTGCAGGCTTATGGACACTATAACTTGCTGGCCCAGAAAATGTATTAAAGACATTGTTAATATAGTCCAAGTGACTCCAGTGGCTCAATCTTAAAGGGATACTTCACCTCCGGGAAGATGAATGTGTATTTAAAATAGGTCATTTAAGTAGAAGAAATGTGAAGAAATTTTTTAATTTGGAGCTTTCTAGACTGAGAAAACCCAGAAAATGTATTTTTGGCTTATGTGGATGAAAGACAACAACTCCCAGAATGCACTTGCTTCGCTGCCTTAGGAGGCCACGCCTACCGGTAAGGGAGCGCAGTTGAAAACAAACAACAAGGCTAGCCTACGTGATGAGTTTGCCAGGGATTTAGAGATCGCCCAAAATGTCCGGGATTCGGCTTTTGCGTTCTACAGTCGCCATTCATCATGTTTACTGTGGTGAGCAGGACGAGGCTGACGGCCGCGGGAGAATGGCGCAAGGCCGGTGGCGTCATTACTGAGACGCGCCGGGTCTCGCATCTCTCACGGAGGAGCGGGAATTTTCTTAGCAATGGTAAAACGCACATCAACCGATCACTTGTTTAGCGTTCATGTAAACACTACATTCAGATTCACCAATCGGAATGAATTCAGTTAGATTGAAACAAAAGGTGTGCATGTAAACAATGAATGGCGACCGCAGAACGCAAAAGCCGAATCCCGTACATTTTGAACGATCTCGCCCGCCGGACAAGTCCGGGAAAAGGAGGATGGTAACCCCTACTTACTCAGCTTTCTCCAACTATTCAGCTTTCTCCACAGAACAAGAGCCTGCTAGCTTAGCTTCCAAAGAAAGACGGCTGATACTGTGTACATTCTGTGAGTGAGATCCAACCCTCTATGGGCGGGTTGAAAACATGCGGAACAACGCCTCTTACTGGCTGTAGTCTTTAGCCTCTGGCCAAAAAATCCTCCGATGACGCAAAATGACGATTTTTGCGTCATCGGAGGATTTTTCCCAGACAAAAAATACATAAATCTATTGTCTCAGGGGGATATGAGGGTGGAAAGCATGGTAATTCGAAAATACTACAGGTTTTCTACTAATACAAAGCTTAATGCTAAATCTTGAAGTATCCCTTTAAGTTTATAAAGCGACGAGAATACTTTTTGTGCGCAAAAACAAACAAAAAGAACGACTTTATTCCACTTTTCATTTCCTTCTCTCTGGGCGCCGAGTCTTTTTATGTAGTGTTTAAGCAAAGCGCGTCTGTGTTGCACGTCACCGCGTAGGCTCACTATTGGGCGACTCTGGTCATGTGTGATACGTGGTGACGTGCAACACAGAAGCGCTACGCTATTACACTACGTAAAAAAAACTCAAGGTCCAGAGAGAAGGAAATGAAAAGTAGAATAAAGTCGTTATTTTTGTTTGTTTGAAGCTACTTCAGACCAACCCATTTTAGATTTGCGCCGGGCGCAAGAGTCATTTATCCCGCCGGGAAAATAGCAACAGCGCCGAGACCCGCCCACAAAAATACTTGCGCTTTGCGCTTTGACACTTGCGTTTCAGATCGTTAAAATAGGGCCCATAGTGCCTGCAGGAGGAGTGATCCAGCACTCAGATTTCATCAAAAATATCTTAATTTGTGTTCCGAAGATGAACGAAAGTCTTACGCGGTTGGAACAACATGAGGGTGAGTAATTACTGACAGAATTTTCATTTTTGGGTGAACTAACCCTTTAAATTAGTACATTTAAGTAGCTTTTATTAAATTGCCTTAGATGAAAAAACAAAACAAAACAAAAACATTACTGGTGTGCATCTTGTGACAAAACAATGACAATGACATATTTTAAGATATGTGAGTGATTGTTCCTATAAGTTCAAACAGCTCAAACATGCATTTTAGTCTAAGACTATAGACGTAAGCCTTGTCTGAGAAACCGGCCAATAATGTGCTAAAATGTGATGAAAATGCACTATAAACCTATTTATTAATATAATCTTAGGCTTGATGTGAAGCTTTAGGTAAGTTTCACACACAGTGACAGATAGACAAACATTTTCTATTCAATAAACCTGACTTGAACTAGACGATTAAAATAGTTTCAATTTTAAGTCTTGAGTTCTGTTCTGTGATTAAATATCACACTGACCAAAGTTTGTAATAATTCTTAAAGGTACACTCTAAATAACCATTTTAAAATTTATGTCTGTTATAAAGAGAAATAATGACTACAGTGACCGTCTCAGGTTACGTATGTAACCGTGGTTCCCTGAGAGGGAACGAGACGCTGTGTCAAGCGCTGCGGGAACGCCCCTGCGTGATTGCGTCATGAAGCACTCGTGAAATCAGTCCAATGGCGTTACGAGACGTCATAGGCGGGTGACGTCATTGACCAGGAAACTATAAAGCACCCCTGAACCAAACAATGTCAGCTTCTGATAGATCGAACAAGTTGGTCACAGGCATGCCGGGAGTATGGCAAAGCGACGCAGCGTCTCGTTCCCTCTCAGGGAACCATGGTTACATAAGTAACCTGAGACGTTCCCTTTCAAGGGAACTCGCGCTGCGGGAACTGAATACCCACGTCGCCATAGTCCTCAAGTGCATGTATATGTGAAATCGTCATGCACATTATACTAGAAGCACCCGAGAACCCGGAGTAGAACCCACATCCAGGTTATAAAACTTTACAAAAGTGTGCAGAGAGGACCACCCTGCTGCATCACATACCTCCTGAAGCGAAACCCCTGACAATAGGGCCATAGAAGCAGCCATACTCCTAGTCGAGTGGGCTCGGATCTTTAGTGGTGTGGGATGACCGGCCGACTCATATGCAAGTGATATAGCCTCGACTATCCACATACTCAAAGTCTGCTTAGATGCGGTCCCCTTTACTCGGGGACCCAAAGCATACAAACAGTTGATTAGACTTGCGCCACAGGGCAGCTCTGTGGACATATGTGTCTAAAGCCCTAACTAGGCAAAGTAAGTTTAATTTCTCCTGGTTTTGGAATGGAGGCGGAGAATAGGCCTGCAACATTATCGGACCCGCCACATTAGTGGGGACCTTATCCTTCTCTTGGAAACAAGAACGCTTTCACCATACCAGGCGCAAACTCAAGATACGAGGGAGCAACCGACGGTGCTTGTAAATCCACGATTCTTTTAATAGAAGAGATAGATAGAAGGAGCAGAGTTTTAAATGTGAGAAATTTATCTGGCACCTCTTCAATAGGCTCAAAGGGGGCCAGGGCTAGGCCTTCTAATACAATGGCCAAATCCCAGGTCTGCACCCTTGAGCGTGCCACAGGCCTTAACCTCAAAGTACCACGGAGGAAGCGAGTTACCCATGGGTGTCTCCCCACTGATGCACCCTCTAGAGGAACGTGATAGACAGATATAGCTAACACGTATACTTTTAAGGTGGAGGGGGACAACCCCGAAGAAGCACTGAACCAACTGGGCAGTCAACTGGATTCACCGACTGTCCTGTACACCACGCAACGAAAACTCTCCATTTTAGGGCATAAAGCCTCCTCGTAGAAGGAGCTCTGGAGTGCAACATGGTCTCCACTACCTCAGTAGAAAGACCTGAATCTATGAGCTGAACCCCCTCAGAGGCCAGGCCCACAGTTTCCACAGCTCCGGACGCGGGTGCAACACCGACCCTGACGCCTGGGAGAGAAGGTCCCTCCTGACCGGAATTTCCCACGGAGGACCCTCGAGGAGGGACACAATGTCTGACAGCCACACTCGGCCCGGCCAGAACGGGGCTATCAATAACAGCCGAACCCCGTCCCGGTGTACTCTCTCCAAAACTCCTGGTAGTAATGCCAGAGGGGGAAAGGCATACCATGGCATCCAACCTTAGGGGGGCTGGGTGCGTTAGGGAATAATACAGGGGACAGTGCGTTGTCTCTCGAGACGCAAACAGATCCACCTGAGATTGCCCGAATCGGCTCCAAAGGAGCTCCACCACCTCGGGGTGGAGTCTCCATTCCCCTGGTACCACTCCCTGTCTCGACAGAGTGTCTGCCGTCTTGTTCATATACCCCGGAATATAAAGTGCCCAAACTGATAGCGACAAGGAGCTCCCAGCACCGGACCCTGGGACAAGAACCAAGGATCTTTCCACATAACTAAGGCACGTAGGCATCGCCGCGTGACCTTGATCATGCGAAACGGATTTCCCCTCGGAGAGAACCCCCTGGTCTTGAGCCACCACTGTAAGGGTCTCATGTACAGCAGGCCAAAAGGAATCACGTTGGACGCTGCTGCCATCAAACCCAAAAGTCTCTGAAACTGTACTACAGTGAGTGACTGGCCTAGTCTTATCCTGCGCACGGCTTCCAGGATCGATTTTACCCTGGCGGGCGCCAAACGGGCTCTCATGGTCTTTGTGTCCCATACTACGCCCAGAAAAGTGGTATTCTATTGTGGAACTAACACGCTTTTCTTTACATTTAGCCTTAACCCCAACGTCTTCATATGAGCTAGCACAGCATCTCGATACTGAGCCGCCTGATGTTCTGACTGTGCCAGGATGAGCCAGTCGTCTATATAATTCAGCACGCGGATGCCCTGGAGTCTCAGGGGAGCCAGAGCTGCATCCACGCACTTTGTGAACGTGTGGGGTGACAGTGCTAGGCCAAATGGAAGAACCCGATACTGGTACGCTTCGCCCCCGAAAGCAAACCTGAGGAACTTCCTGTGTTGCGGAAGGATGGAGATGTGAATGTATGCGTCTTTTAGGTCTATTGTGACACACCAGTCCTCGGACCTGATCTGACACACGATCTGTTTTAATGTGAGCATTTAAATTTTTTATTTTTTGACTACTCGATTTAGCTGGCGTAGATCTAAAATGGGCCACAACCCTCCACCCTTCTTTGGAACTATGAAGTACGGGCTGTAAAACCCTGACTCTTTGCTGTGGGGAAGAACCCTCTCTATAGCCTCTTTTTGCAGAAGCGTCTGTACTTCTCCTTCCATCACCAGAGCCTGCTCGGAGTTCACTACCCTGTGTACCACCCCGTTGAACCTGGGCGGGCGTGACCCGAACTGAATTCTGTACCATTTTTTCACTGTACGCAGGACCCAGTCTGAGACATTTGGCAGAAGTTTCCACGCTGCCAGATAATCTACTAAGGGAACCAGCCTCTCGAGGCTGGCCTCTGATGTTATTTGAGCGGCCAGCTCAATGTCCTGAAATGGTGCACCGGCACCCAGCAGCCCCTGAGACATACATTTTTCGGGGGAGAAATTTTTGGAGGCCGGCAGGGGAGACAGGAGCATCTAACAAGAATTTTTTATCTCTTTCCTTGATGTCAGATAAATTCAACCAAAGATGCCTCTCCGTGGCCACCAGGGCTGCCATAGAGCGGCCGATAGATTTTCCGCCTCCCTGGTGCCCCGAAGAGACAAATCAGCTGTCCTCCTGATCTCCGCTATTGTTTCTCTCCCTACTTCTTCACACTCATCATCTATGTTTTTCAGCAGGTCCGCCTGATATGCCTGTAAGACCGCCATAGTATGTAAACTGGCGGCCGCCTGACCTGCTGCCGAGTATGCCGTACCCACTAAAACCGATGTTGTTTTTACTGGCTTAGTGGGCAGCTGCGGGGCTTTCAGCGACGATGCAGACTCAGGGGAGAGATAGCTCGCAAGCGTCTCTTCCACCTGAGGCATCGCCGCATAACCGTGTTCTGCGTGTTCGCATAAAGTCATTCTTTTAAACCCATTATATTTGAGTATTCAGATGTTGCTGGGTTAAATACTCTAAATGATGCTGGTCTAATCCATGACTTCGACACCTCAGTGTGGAGGTCAGGAAAGAACGGTAAGCCCCGCTTTGGAGGTTGTGATCTGGATGGCAGAAAGCGTTCATCTGATTTGCTTTTTGACTGACGGGCTTCCTGCTCATCGGCTGGCCAATCTAAATTTATTCTAGCAACAGCGCGAGTGACAACCTCCAAAAGCTCCTCTTGTGTGTGTGTGCGTGTGTGGTGGTGAAAAACTTTCATTTTCATCTATTTCCAGGTTTACAACATCCAGTTCCTTGGAACTGGAGTGCTGCTGCACCTGCACTTCAGCGCGAGCAGAAGAAACCGGCGCGTGTGCTTCTGACTCGCGAACTGAAGTGTCATATCCAACGGGTAAAGGAAGAGATAGGGGATCTCCCGTCTCTAGCCCCGCCGTTAGATCCATCTGCGAACCCCAGGACGCGCTCCTCAAAGAGTGCTCGGCGGGACCGGAGAGTTTTCATTGCCAGCTTCTCACAATGCTCGCAGGCAGCCCCCTCGAGAGCTGCCTGAGCATGCTCCGGTCCCAAACACATCACACAAAGCTCGTGTGTATCCCCACCCGTGAGAAAACGAGGGCAGGGAGTAACACACTGCTTAAACTGCTGCTTGCTCATTTTTATATATATATATATATATATATATATATATATATATATATATATATATATATATATATATATATATATATATATTGAGAGACAAACACACATCAAATAGACAGAACGATTTCACATAGAGCGCTTGTGAAGACACAGAAGCTGACATTGTTTGGTTCAGGGGTGCTTTATAGTTTCCTGGTCAATGACGTCACCCGCCTATGACGTCTCGTATCGCCAATGGACTGATTTCACGAGTGCTTCATGACGCAATCACGCAGGGGCGTTCCCGCAGTGCTTGATGCAGCGCGAATTCCCTTGAAAGGAACCAGAATTTACTTTATTTTCTGTACAGTAAGTCTGTCAGTAATTTTTTGTTTAAAAAGTCAATTCATAGTTCATTGCTTGTACATGGTTTCAATGATATTGGTTCAACATTTTCGTGTTGCTCTGTTGCAGTGTAGACTCGGGGATAGTTTTTAAATGCCCCCCGAACACACACACACACACACACACATACTCTGGGACAAACATGCTTTGGATTCAGTATTCAGTGGTTGTCTGTGAAATGAGGGGGTAGGGAGAAGTGCTCCCTAAGGCTCAATGGATTAGACACATTCTCTCTGGAGGGGTCATTAGCCCACACTGATTATCTAAAGATCCAGTGACCTGCCTCCTCCCTCTCTGGACACCCTTCACCCCCATGGGGTTCAGGTAAAAAGAGCAGGGGGTCTGGACAGATGAGGAAGCCTGTCATCTGATATCACTGTCTGGATTTTGTGTTTACAGCTTAGACTGAGGAATTAAATACAAGATGACGATGGTCCAATAAATGAGAATGATTTATCATAATATAATAATATTAACCAAAATAATGCCATAATTATAACATCAATCGAGCATGACAAAGATGAAAAATAACAACTGTACAATGTATTATTAGTGGTGCTTGCTAAGTCAAGGAAACCATTATTATTAGTCATACATTTGAACAAACAAACCTATTGTGCTGATTGTTGAGGATAGACGTGTCAATCGCTTTCCAGGCGATCAGAGATGCAATTTTCACATGCAAAAAACAAACAAACAAAAAAAAAAAAAAAAAAGTTATATATATATATATATATATATATATATACTTTTGCGCCATATTAACCTGGGATAAAATGCCAAATGCTAGTTAATGCTGCAGCAAAAGGGTTTCTAGCACAGTTTTTCCCTCTATTAGAAATTTTTTGAAATGCAAGAGTGTTTTTCTTTTGCAGTTTGAGCAAACGGGAATACAAAAAATATATTTGCAATAATTGGTAAATTACTCTAGAAGTTCACCATGTTGTCCTGCTCACTAAAGTTGCTGCCTTAAATTTTTAAGTACAATCAACTTGGATGTTTAAGTCATCAAACATTAAACTGACTTAAAACGAGTCGAATCTTGTATAACATAAAAAAAGGTTGAAAATGCCTTATTTTGATGAGTTAAAGCAATGTAAAAACATAAGTTGTAATAACTTATTGATCATAAAAAAAATTGCAGTGTAGTAGTTAACCTTAACTTGTGAAAAAGGTCCATGTGGCTGCAAGTTTTTCACAAACAAGCACAGATCTGACAGGTTTATTAGACATTTTGGGAGTTAACTTTGAGGTTTTAATTATTTATCTTTTTCATATACATTGAATTATGTTATAGTGTCATGTGACTCTATAATGCTGATTTGGTACATTTCCTATTATTAGCAATGCTGAAAACAGTTGTGCTGTTTAATGTTTTTTTGGAAACCATGAAACTTATTTTCAAGTTCAAAAGAACAGCATTTATTTGAAATAAAAAAAAATTGTAACATTAAATGTCTTCCCTGTCATTTTTTATACATTTTTAATGCATCCTTGCTGAATAAAAGTATTAATTTCCAAATCAATGAATCAATCAATAAATGAATGAAGCAATCGATCGGTCAATTTTACTGACCCCAAACCTTCAAGGTAGTGTAGATTCAAACGCCTTTATTGCATTACCAGAAAATTGTCTCCAGGTGGCAGTAGATGACCAAAATTCAGTGGCAGGACCGAAAGCAGAAAGTTGCTTCTTGTTTGTCAAAGGCGCACTTGGCAAACAGCCATTTTTATATTAGTGACATTAAATGTGTGCTAATTAACACCTGATGTTCTCTTCATTACGATCACTCAAGCAGTCCCACTGAGATACTCTGCATCACATTACAGATTGTCAACATTATGCTGAGCTGCTTAATGAAGAGCACCCCCCCCAACTCCCACCACACACATACACAAACACACACATGTGAGTATAAACATAAACAAACACATAATATTACACATTGCTGCTTTGCCTAGTTGCTTGATATCTTGAGGTGAGGCAGGCCTTGTGTTGTGTGAATATACATTTTAACTGTGTGTGCTTTATTGAAAATGGCCCAAATTACCTCATTTACCTCCCTTCACATATGTCAAACATATCTATGATTTAAAAAAGAAACTTTGTATCATACATTTAAAAACACAAATGTGAGCATGCACGGTAATTCACTCCACGCATGGCACAGTCAGTGAGGGTTCATAAGGGCTGGAAGTCCAGAGTCTTTCCTGCTCTAATCGCTCCGGCACCATTAGCACAGATCCATTAGAGCACTCGTTCATTCTCCATCTTACTCCACCCCTCTCTTTAGAGCACCTCTGAGACACTCACTGCAGCTCACAGCATACAAACAGGTGCTTGGGTGGCTTTATTTTTGTTGCACGTGCACGATTTGTCTGTCCAAAAATTCTGTTTTTCTAATTTCATAAAAATTTTGTACTATACGAGTTACTATGCAACTTCTATTATCAGCATATAATTCTGAGTTAAAAATATTTATAAATTTTTTTTAAAAAAATAACATGCATTATAATAATATCTGTATAACTATTTGATATGTGCTGAATTCGAAATCACCCCCTATACCCTTATTCACTATTCCCATTACTCCGCTAATATCCACTTGAAGGAGTGAATGAAATTGAGCGAGTGAATTCGGACACTGAGTGCGCCAGAAGGGCTGCCGCTTTTGCATAGTTTATGCTTTCTGTTTAATAATCATTTTAAATGTGCAAACTGGCAGCTCCAGTAGTAATGAAAGGATTTATATTGATCTCTGCCGTGGAAACTGTCATGTATTAACCTTAATCAAACAACTTAATAATCAATTAAAAAGGAAATTATACCTGTATGATATTACGCTGTAGTCACATTGGACCAGCGGTTTGTAAAATTAATGAATGTATGGATGATAGTGGTGTAACGATACCCTCATGTCACGATTCGATACATATCACAATACGATATTATTGCGTTACTTCAAGACATATGATAAAAGGTTAACAAAAAATTTACTGTTGATTAAAATGCTACATTTGATATTACATTGTGGATGTAAATGAATAGGCTTGGACTTGGTGCTGGAAACCCAATGCGCAGGACAATAGTGACACCAGAATAAAAATATTCATGATTCTGAAGCTGAAAATACATAATTATTTTAGACAAAAATGCTTGCACTCTTTCACTGACAAGATCATTTAGGCAACTTTTTACTGGTAACATTAGACATTTGGCATTATCAGGACCCACAAATATTCCCCCATTGCAAACATTATATTCAACATTAGATATAGCAGTTTAATGTAGTACTGACACTAAAACTTAATTTTTTTTCTCACAGTCATTTTCATTTTGGGTGAACTATCCACGATACATGTTGCATTTTTGTATTGCGATATTTTGTTACACCCCTAATGGATGATTCAGCTGCAGATGCCATCTTCTGGTCAGACACTGACATGCGAATGAACGAGACGGAAGAAAGTTAGTGAGGGAATGACATAAAAAAAATTGGATGTAGGGTTTAATAGAGCTGTAGACCAGAAACGACAAGCGAAGGTCCATTCTTTTGGAAAACCTTTATCGAGAAGTTCTCCCTTTCATGATAGACATCATAGCTTTGTCGGATCTAAACGGCAACATTGGCTCATCACAAATCATTGAATTGAGTTTGAAAACTTCCCATCCTCTGATCTAATGCTTCAAAACAAAAGCTTGTCTCATATATGGCCGCAGACACAGATGGAGATGGAGCGCCTCTTTGTTCCAGCACAGCGGGGATCTGATGTTACATAAGTTCGACTCAACACCTGTGCCGGCATCCCACGAAGAAAAGCCTGCTACGGCACAAAGCC
Source organism: Scardinius erythrophthalmus (assembly GCF_964197995.2). Classification (NCBI taxonomy): domain Eukaryota; kingdom Metazoa; phylum Chordata; class Actinopteri; order Cypriniformes; family Leuciscidae; genus Scardinius; species Scardinius erythrophthalmus. The sequence goes on along the minus strand of NC_138237.1, from coordinate 28,994,291 downwards.
GAGGAAACATATTTATTTCATCGCAAGATCAAGCCTTGTCCCTGTAGTAAAATTCCCATACAGTGTCAGCTTCTGAAGATACATTTTTCATAGGGCACCATGTGCCTTTCTGTCACTCACAGCTGCAGGGCATTGGAACCACAGGATTATATGAGGGGAGGGCAGAGGGAGGACGAAAAAAGGAAAGATTAAATATTTAAGTCTCACTCTTCCACAACACCAGGAGCCACTTGTTCGGCAGTCTCAAAAGAAAGGGGCCGAAGCCCCAGATCAAGGGGTGGGTGCCGAGGTCACTGCCTTGTGGACTTTGGAAGTAGAAAATCACATGGCCTGTCCGTCAATCCAGGCCTAATGATCTCCTGCAATGTCATTATTCTCTGCGGTTCGGGACTGTGATATCGAAAGGGCTTATTGGGAAGGAGCAGATCAACATGTGCTGTAGTGAATTTGTCATGCTAGATGCTGGTGAATTGAAAATGGAGGCCAATGTTGCTTGTCACATCACACACAACAGCCTGTCAAAATAGTGAGCTGACTCACTGAGCATCATCAAAAATGAATTGCAGCGTGAGCTTGACATGCCGCCACACAAACGCATGGATTTTCACACACTCCGATAACACTAGATGGGGCTCAAACTGTGGCCTGTTGTGCATAGTAGTAACACTGACTTCTAAAATCTAGACTATTTCTCACTGTTTCTACAACGAATATTCTGTCATTAGTGGCATATTGTTGAGTACAGCCAAAAATAATTGTACAAACTTTACATATAATCAAAGCACTTACAAACAAGGCGCAAAAAAGTTAAATGGGGCCAATTTTTTTGGAAGGTTTAAATACAAAAATGCAAAACTTTTATAAAAGCAATAAATATTCATTTATCTCTGTTAAACTATTAATTGAGCTGTAAAGTTATCCTTGATATTTTACAGTTGTTTAAGGGTCTTATATCTGCTACGCTGCTGCTGCTTTTGTTACTACTGCTGCTGCAAAGTTAGTATGGAACTTGCCACTGCTAATACACATGAAATGTCAACGCTATCTCTTGACCAATTCTACCAATACGAGGTGGCTAATTCGTAAGAATTCGTATGACTTCACTAGAAACATTTGTCTAAATCCCTGTAATGGGTAGGTTTAGGGGCGGGGTCAGGGTAGGTCATTCGTATGAATTTGTACGAATTAGTCACCTCGTAAAATACGTACGATTTGCCGTGAGATCGGGTTGGAAATGCTGCTATGAGCAAATAAGATATGCTGCAGCTGTACAAGCATACATGAATTCCCCCGTATGCAGATCTATACAGGTGGAGCTGGGGAAGGTGGTGGGTTGCTGAAAGCACCTTGCACTGCTAACAGCAAACAGCAAACAATAGGCAAGAATATGAATGTTGAGCAGCAAGCTCATTGGCTACCAATACAGCGAGAACCAATCAGCTGTGCCCTATATAATAATGTAATTGCAAGCAGATTAAAGAATTTTTGAACATGTGCCATCTAGAGTTTCATGATAGAACTTGATTTTAACAAAAACAGTTTGTTATGCTGCTTGATACTGCAAACTGGTATTTGTTATTATATTATTATAATTTATTATCAAAATAGTAAACACACTGGTTTGAACCCAGACAGCAAAATAGTGTCGACCCAGATCCGGACCACAACTGGTACATGTGGATTCAAATCTGGATGCGGATCTGGGCCAACACTATGTTGCTGTCTGGGAAGTGCAAATAGTTTTCCCATTTCCTGCACTTTTTTATTATTTGTTATTTACCTATAGTGGCTAGTGAATCGGTAGTCTCGCGCATTCACGGAAAACAGCTTACTTCCGCATTGCAGAATAATGTGGAGAGCACCACTTACACTTGAAATACTTAAACTGAATATTCTGTAGGAATCACCATTTAGACTTAAGATCAGCTAGTAAGTAATCAAAACACCCCTCTACACTTTTTTCACTGGAATTTTATGTTTTAAGTCAGTGCACTGCTTTTCATATGGGTGAAAAGGGAATTAATGGATTATCTTTATGATACACATTCAACGAGCAGTTTCACTATTAATAACGCCTAAAATCATTTTCTGCCTCACCAAAGAAATTGCAAAAGCTGCTGATCCCTCCAGTCTGGAGAGATGTAAATGTAATTCATGTCAGAGAGAGTTGTTTTTTTTTTTTTTTTTTTTTTTTTACTTGAGCGAGAGGCAGAAAACAGCAGCGAAAGACTCCATTAATGGGACCCAGGCTAAGGGCCTTAAATATTGCATAGACAGCAGAGTGAATCACTCTATCGGCAGTATGCCCCGCGATTAACAGACACACAGGTCCACAGGTCCCAGTTCTCGTTAGAAGGCCAAACCTGAACTCTATAATACTTTTTTTTTCTCTCTGAGTGCACCAGATATTTTTTACAAATCAGTTTTTTTCTTAAAGAAGTGATTATTTTTTGTCAATGTTAGAAGCCTTCATCAATCACAGAGCGGGACTATCAGTTTTTTCCCGACAAGTGGAAGACGAGAGTGGAATACAGTAATTCTATCTATCTATCTATCTATCTATCTATCTATCTATCTATCTATCTATCTATCTATCTATCTATCTATCTATCTATCTATCTATCTATCTATCTATCTATCTATCTATCTATCTATCTATCTGTCTATCTGTCTATCTGGAGATTTATGGCCCGGTAAAAGAAAAAACTCATTTCGAGAAAATAGTCTTTAAATATATGCATTATTGTTTAAATCTACAGACGCAAAAAGATCAAATGCAATATAAGGAACATTTAATAAACATAAAAGTGGTTTCCACTCATCTAAATTAACACATTATTAAAAGCCTAACAGTCCAAAATTAAAAAATTGACCAGTGCATGAAAGAAATGTTTTTGCCTGTTATGTCTTGCTTATATGTGTTCTAGCGAATGCCTCATTGGTTTTGTGCTGTATATCTTTCAAATATCACTTCTGGTAAGCCTATATGAAGTACAGTATCACAATAAGGTATAGTATAAGGCAAAATAAATAAATAACTTGAATTTGTTGAAACCGTGTGTGTTTCCGAGTCCATCTTTTCATATGAAGCCAGACATGAATGTTCAGGACATCAGAGATTTCAAATGATTAAATGTTGTTTTCCATCAATATGCCAAAAGAGACTGTTGACACCGATAATAGAGAGTTTGAGTGGAGGTGGAACGGTTGCTGGCGAAAAGAAGGATAGGCATGAATAAAAGGTGTGTCAGATAACCACACAAAGCTGACAGACAGCAGCTCAGCATATGTTACATTGGCCCCAAACTGTTCTTAGCGTTCACTGAAATCATCAGCCTCCCACGAGTTGCGTACTTTACCCCATTTTGTTCCTTTTGAACACACACTCAGTAGGGCTCTCCATCAGCCCCTCATTATTAAGCCACTAGTGTTGTTACCCAACCATCAGATGATCAATAAATGAGCCGTGTCGACGACTGGAGCTCATTCTCATTGCCTCTGTGAAAGAAAATAGGTTTTTGAATACAAATTTTTTCTTGTTGTTTGGAGCTGAAAATTAGCGTTTGGCAAAAATGATACGTTAAGCTAGCTAAAATAATGCTTAATAAAACAAATCATTCTTGACCAGTTCCATTCCTATTTATTTAGCTCCCAAATAAAAAGTTGCATGCATATATATATATTTTTTTTTTTTTTTCTCAGTGTACTTAAGTTCTTAAAATTCAAACATCAGATATGCTACACCTCAACAAACTCCGACAAAATAAATTATAACCCAAAAACCGTTAGTGGCCAACATATTTGCATGAGGACTCTTATTGAACTGTCAAGGGTGTTCCGGGGAATGACAGGTTTGTGGTTACAGTTCCTCTTTTTGCTCCTCTGCGAGGTTAATCTCAACTTTTTATCAAGCATTGTCCAACTTAAAATAACATGGCCATATTAACCGTGCAGCTCTCACGTTGTTGTTGTGCTATAGGGATTGACTGGCTTCAGGGCCTAAACATGCCACCCTGAACTCACTTTATATTCCACATCTGCTGTGGTGGGAATGACAATGAAAATGTGGCATGTTGTTTTCTTTTCCAGTGAGGCACAACAATAAGATTACAGCTCCCATTTAAAATCTGTCACTGGTCCATTATAACGCACTTAAAAAAAATAAAAAATTAAGCCACAATGAATACAATGCCTTGTTCATGCGACGCAAAGCAAGATGATTGTCTTTTTAATGTAAAATATACCTGCACGAATCTACATACCTCTTCCAGCCAGTCTCGAAATCAAACATTAATTTTTATTTCATTTTAATATACACTGCCGTTCAAAAGTTTTGGATCTGTACGATTTTTACTGTTTTTTAAAAGAAGTCTCTTCTGCTCACCAAGGCTGCATTTATTTGATAAAAAAAAAAAAAAAAAAATACAGTAATATTGTGAAATATTATTACAATTTCTTCTTCTTTTAAAAACATTAAAAATCTTAACGATCCAAAACTTTTGAACGGCAGTGTATTTTGTATCTTATCTTTTATAAATGAAATATAATACCATTAAAAACAACATAAAACAACAATGCAATGAACAAACATGATGTTACTAAGGAGAATATATAAATCTACATGAGTTGTCTTTTAGCTAGAATAGGAATCAAATTATTTTGCATTTTAGGTAACACTTTAGATTAGGGTCCAATTCTCACTATTAACTAGTTGCTTATTAGCATGCATGTTACTAGGATATTGGCTGTTTATTAGCACATATTAATGCCTTATTCTGCATGATCATATTCTATAATCGTACCCTTAATCCTACCCAATAGCTAAACCTAACCACCTATTAATAAGCAATAATCAATAAGAGTTTATTGAGGAAAAAGTCGTAGTTAATAGTTAATAGACTTGGACCCTAACCTAAAGTGTGACTGTAGTTGATTATTATTTTTAAGAAAGAAAGAAAGAAAGAAAGAAAGAAAGAAAGAAAGAAAGAAAGAAAGAAAGAAAGAAAGAAAGAAAGAAAGAATTGGGAAGTATTTGGAATTGAAAGTATATTATGGGGTGTCCCGCTCGGTTCGTTCGCGTTTGCCACAGGGTCCCGTGCCATGGCACCAGTTGCACCGCACAAAAAACGGCCCTGATTAAACACTGGGTTCAGAGTAATCTGGCACAATTTTAATCATAAATTCCTTTATAACCCATTAACCTGCAATATGAACCCCACCACTTCCACCCTCCCATATATTGCTCAAATCAGTGTTGTTTAGATCTATCATTGTCAACACTAACATTCATTAGACGCCTTAAATGACTACTATGTGATGGAGTCGGATCAGGGTCCCTAAGGATCTTGCTCTGTGATCCAGGTAATGCCGGATCATGGCTGGCTGATGGAGTCTCGCTAACAAGAGGGGACTGTGTCATCCATCTTTGGAAGTGCTCCACAGACGTATTGATCCAACAAAGGCGCAACTCCCATGAAAGCTGTTCCTTGACGGATTTCTTACCGAAGGCACGTGGCGACAAGGCTCTGGAGATGTCTCTCCTTGTCCCAGAGACGATGGGGAATGCCGTGCCACTTGGGGGAAGGTTTCTGGATGTTCTTCCCATGTCAGGACTTGTGCACAACTGCACTTCCTGCTAAGCAAAGTGGACAAATTACACGTGGCCAGTCGATAGCGGTCACAAATAATCTAGATGCACAAGTACTTATTGACACAAGCTTCAATAAACCTGCATGAGTGGATTTAAATAAAATACCGCCATTAATCAGCATGCTTTATCACTAACCACAGGTTAGGACCAGTGCCAGTCTTTCTTACTATCAAAGACTGACTGGCTGAAGCTCTGGATGACATGAATAATCACTTTCGGATATGGACCGCAGGGTACCACATTTGTTTGTGGCTAATCAGCCATGCATTAGCTAACAGTTTGATGCATTTAAACCAATCTGGCAACAGCTCTGGGCATTTGGGAATAGGGCCGAAACAATCTGTAATATAGGCTATAAAGAGCCCATCACAATACCAATTTTTTTTTTTTTTATATATATATATACATTTTCTATAAACTCATACAAGACAGTATCCGACAAAAGTCTGAGACCACATTCAAATTGGAAAAAAATAAATAAATAAACTTGAAAACAGACAAAGTTTTAGCATTTTCATCAATTTTAAACAAAGTTATGACATAAAATGAAGAAATATTTCTGATTTATAGGCTACTGATCAAATACAATCAAACAAATGTTATAATATTGATCATATGAATTCCTGTGTGCAAAATTTAGTTTTGAGTCCTGCTTTCATTGAAGCACAAGGGAGACAAACCAAATGCTAATTCATTCTTAAATGATTATTTTTATGCTGGTAATAAAATTTATTGTACTGTATTTTATTGTATTGTAAACTCTACATACAATACCAGTCAAAAGTTTGGAATCTTTTTTATTTGGATTTTTTATTTATTTATGTTTTCAACATTATTAGAATGATTTCTGAAGACTGGAGTAGTGATGCTGAAAATTCAGCTTTGCATCACAGAAATAAATTACATTTCAAAATATTTTAAAATTGTAAACAGTTCTTTTAAATTGTAATAATATTTCACAATAGTACAGTTTTTACTGTATTTTTGATCAACTAAATGCAGCCTTGGTGAACATAAGATACTTCTTTCAAAAACATTTAAAGACCCCTGTGGTGAAAATCAAGTCTTTATATATCTCTGAGCTAGTGCGAGTGAGTGGAGGCGGGGCTCATTTGCATATTCATAGAACCGCGTATACTAAATGAGGCAAGAGTCTAGAGTTACATTCAAACTATTTTAAGGCATGAAGAAACTTTTTTTCAAGGAAAGTTTTTTTAAATGTGTAATTTTGGTGATCAGAGATGAGTTTTAAGGGATACAATTATTGACTACAGGAAAAAATCTTTATTATTCTACTTAACTTTTGACTGGTGGTTTAAATCTACTGTAGAAGGAAATTTACAACCTGGTACTAAATGTTTTTTAAACTCTGACATATTTCATATGAAAGGATAGTCCTTAGAAAATTTGTGTCTTCAAGAGACACATGAGTCATATGGTCTTGTCCGCCAAAGCATTATTTCTGTTGACAGTTAACTCACCCTGAGGGTCCAACAATAGTGGAACAATGCATGTGATTGACTTTACAAGCAAACAGACAGAGGGCAAGTCCTTAAAATGTGCAGTTTAAATTGCCCACCAAGGCTTCAGTTAGTGATTTGCCTACCTCACAAAAGAAAACCCAAGACAATGCTGCAAGCCACGCGCAGCAAGACAGAGGGTGTAACATTGCACACTGTCCGTTTGCCCGCACAAAGAGTGACAGAAACACAGAAAGACAACGAGAACAGCAGGAAAAGGGAGATGACTCTCTTCATTCACTGTCAGGCTTCAAAGTGCTCATGCATCTGCAACAGCTGCTTGGCCAGCACGCACAGGGAGATTAGACATTTCTGAGCTCATCAATTTATGTCTTCTCGTCGATTTGCCATTCTTTCTAATTGTGGCACTCTTACTGTTTTGTCCAGTGTTTGAAAGCAGTTGCCTGAGGCAAGTTAAATATGAAATCTGAATAGAGAAGAAAAAAATTGCGGGTCTACTCAAAGGTTGGTGATCAAGACTTTGGGAGTTGTTGAATACACTGTATGACGTAAATCAAAGAGATGCCTCAGTCTAGTTTATGTCATGCAACAAATGTATTAGTGAAACATTTCAAAATAGAACAAAAAAAAACTTGCTGCTGCAAAGTAAAGTAAATGTAGATGGTTTATATTATGGCTAAATAAATCTAAAAAATAAATATAAATAAAAGTTTATCTGATCCACCCTGTGAAAGGAATGCAACGTGACCTGTATTAATATTTGTAAGAATTAGTACATTTGAAGGAACAATCTATAAACTTAACGAAAAACATGCTAGTCATTTTCTGCCAGGACATTATCTGTGTTTCTTACAGTGTTTATGAATTCGGATTTGCATCTACCCAAACCTAAAAATATGCATGCATAATTATAAATACCAATGACAGATTAACATAAAATTTCTCTATAAAAGGCTTCGGTGCAGTGAACGTGAATAACAACTCCACATGGACTCCTGCAGTGGCAGATTTGTTCTGCACTTGTAGTTGCTGACAGCAGCCCATGGGTCCTATTGTCTCTCTGTTCTCACCGCTGAGAAGCAAGAGCCTGGGGTCAAAGTTGAAACAGGACTTGCCAAAACTCCTTGTTCCACAGCTGACCCTTTTTTACCCTTCTCACACAGGTTCTTTTCAGAGGAGACCCAAAATACAGCAAAACACTTTGTTCTGTGTCAGCTCAACTGTACTTTAATGACTAGGCTAAGCATCTAATTAGATGGGGAGAAACACCACCCCAATATGGTCTATGTTTCCCCAATTCGTCCGGGCAACTGGTGTCAGGCTTCCCAGCTGACAGGGCCCCACGTTACCCTATATGGATGGCTGTGGGGGTGAAGTATCCCTTGACGCCCATCATACGGCAGGCCTGAGGGGAGAGGAGGAGGTGGTTACTACAGGGGCAAGCCAATAAAACTAATAGAGATAGTTACAGTCAGACCCTGTCCTCCACTTCCCCTCGGGCAGCTTTTTTGATCATCTGGCCCTCTTTTACTAGCCTGGCTCCGCCCTCCTGCGTACTTCCGCTCAATTTTATTTCCCTTCAGTACTACGTCTGGGATTGTGGTGTATTCTTTGGTTTTCTCCGGCCAAATTTTTGGCGGCCCAATCAGCGAACAGAGGGAGTGGCTGAGAACGATGACGTTGATGTCGTGCGTTAGTTTGAGTTGTAGGGTTACGTCATGACCAAAGGTTAGCGATTGGTTATGGCAGATCCAGAGTGACTCTGGGCAGATCCAATAGTTTTAAACTTCAACAGAATACCCGCCTACAAGGAAGTTAATGCTTGTCAATTGAGAGAGGCCAGACTCTCTGTACAAATGAAATGTACTAGAGTCTGGTAGAACCAGGCTACTCTTTTACAGCACTCGCTCCATTTTGAGCGGCCATTTTAGGTCTGTGTCCAGCTGTGCTACTGAGTTACACTTTATTTCGAAAGTCAACTTTAGACATTCTACTGACTGTGTAAGTAACTTTGCAACTGCATGTTACCTAACTCTCATTAATTTGCAATTACATGTCAACTAACTCTCATTAGAGACTCTTAGGCTATGGTTAGTAGAAATAAAAAAAAAATTCTTTTGAAATAAAGTGTTACCAAAAAATGGTTCGAAAAAGTACAAGATTAATGTTCCTCCAAACCGACCTTACGGCAATTCGTACGGATTCGTACGGATTGAGGTGGCTAATTCATACAAATTCATACGACCTCACTCGTATAAATTCGTAACATTTTTGCTAAATAGTACATATTTTACGAGTTGCCCAATTCGTATGAATTTGTATAAATGACCTATCCCTGACCCCGCCCCTAAACCTACCCGTCATTGGGATTTAGACAAATTGTAGCCAGCGAATTCGTATGAGTGAGGTCGTAGGAATTCGTATGAATTAGCCACCTTTTACTCACTTGTACGAATTCGTACAAATTGGTCGTGATATACTGTAGCTTTGGGTTCTTCGGCTTGTAACCATGGATCTTAAGGTAGGGACACACCAAACCGATGCCAAAGAAGACAAACTGCACCTGTACTGCACCTGTGTGTAAATAAGACGAGTATCTATTTCTGCAGATATATTCGTCTATATTCGTCATGCAAAAAGGGAAACCGACACTGGAGACAGCAGATACACAAATCGTCAACAAAGCAGCGTGTGCTTACCGTTTTGAATATCAATCCCACTGATCACTTTCTTTATTCCACTCCGTTCATGTAAACATTGAAAGGAACACTCAAGTAAAATTACATAAAATTAGAACAGCCTCTGACCGTTTTGACCGTTTAGAGTTCTCTCTCTCACTGATGCCCGACACCGATTCTGCATGCTGAATCAGCCCAAACAAATCTGACGGCGTCCGACTAGAGCCAATGGAGCGGAACACACCGGAAAAACTATGTCTCAAAAACGGCCCATCGTCGGGTTGGTGTTTCTTGGTGTGGCTTTATAAGCGAGAGAAACAAGTGTGCAGCCATCTTTAGAATTTTTGTCTTTGAACTTCTATTTGTGTGATAGCTCTGTATATTTTCTATGGCATCGGTGTCAAAGAATAATTAGATGGTGAAGTGGATTTACCGATTGTAGAGTTAACGAAAGTTATCATGAGCATTGTAATGCTTAAAGCCTACGTTTTAACATATGTCAGTAGACCAGGAAGATATTAAAATGAGCGGTTCATTCATAAAATCGTAAGATCATACCTTCATGCTGTAGAAAAACAAACCGAAAGACAGAACACAACGAGTGCAGTGCTGAAAAGGGGTGGGGCTAACAAAAAGTCTATTGAACTCTTTTTGGTGCCATGCTTTGAAAGACCAAACGTAGCTGTTGTGAATTGACTATATGAGCCCTTCACAATGTTAAAAGGAAAAAGTGATATTAAGTCATATAAATGGTATAGCTTTAATGTTTTTGTGACTAGGCGTGCTTATGCATAAACCCAAGTTACAATTGAGAACTCTAACAATATGGATCATAAATTTAGTATCTCTGTAACTTGGTTGATTAGTGGAGAAGAGGATAGAAATTACCTCAACTCATAGTCACACTTAGAGTTTTGTAAAAATAAATAAATAAATAAATAAATAAATAAATAAAGGACAGTACGACTGCTATAGGAAACCAGTTACAATTTGAAAGTTAATATTTATAAACATTTTAAGAAGGATTTCAAGTTACCTGTTGAAAGTATAGTTGGATCGTTGAGCTCCAGGAAATCAATAATGAGGTGGTTTAATAACTGTTTTGACAGTTACAGACTCAAACAACAAAAGGGCATGCAGGAATAAAGAACCCTAAACTTCAGCATACAAGGGTTTTCAAGATGTTATGGTACTAAAAAGAATTGTTACTATGTGTAAAGAACCTTTAAAGAACCATCTTTTTAGAGTGTAGGATTACCTCTCAAAAAATAATTTCAATTCATTCCAAAAAGCCTTGAGCATCCAACATTGTTTAAACATTCTGCACAGGTGCACGCTCTACAAAAGGAGGTAAAAATGCTTTCAGAAAGAGATAACAGCACAAAATCACATCGCTGGTGCTCACAGATAAAACAGGTTTGATGCAAGAATTTCAGCTCCCCTGAAATTCTTTTATGAAGCTTTAGATGAAGCTTACCCCAGATAACACAGGCCTCGTCATTCAGATACACACTAATACAACCACATGCAAATACAACAGCGTTCTTGTTCTCCAGAGGAAGAAATGACCAAATCGAACACTATTTGAGCTGCTACACAAATACTTCAAAGGACATTTCCAACACCATGCAAATCTAAATCATTTTCCTCAGCAAACACAGGCACGCACAGTCGTTGAGCCGGTGTGAAACAAATTTATTTGTAGACGTTGGCAATGTTTTTTGTTTTTTTTTTTTTTTTGCAGATTTGCAACCTTGTATTGGATCTCTTCAGTTAGAAAAGGCTGGGTGGTTGCCCATGCTTTACAGAAGTTCCAAACTACAGACAGATGGGAAGAGAATATCAGTTTCCTCTGTTCTCTCAGTGAAGAGGATTAGGAAACGATGAGAGCAGGAGGTGGAGAGATTAAAGACATAAGGTCCACAGAATGACTGGCTCTTAGAGAAGAGCATTCCACAACACAAACACCCTGAAGAGAGGGTGTGCAGGACAGTAATTCAGAAGGAGACAGAAGCATTTCATATATGCTAGCGAAATAAATAAATAAATAAATACATATTTAGTTTTAATTTTATTTAATATAATTAAATATAATTATGTAATTTTTGTATAAAGATTATCAGTTAATATAGCTAAGAAAGGCTTGAAACAAAATACATTTTCTTGAGAAGCAACTCTGCATAAGATATCAAGGCTTGTTTTCATAGATTAGAATATATCGTAAATATAAGCGTGAATGTGTTGCAACCTAATATAAGTCTTGTAGCACTGGCAGATTTGTTCACTCGTTTTTAAATTGTTTATAATACAAGTGTAAAAAAAAATCGTTCAAAAATAAAAACAAAACAGATAAATAAATTCCCTGAAAAACAAGTCTTAATATCTTATGCAGTTTTGCTTCTCAAGTACATGCATCTTGTTTCAAGGATTTTTAGATATATTTTTAACTAGGAATTAAACTCAAATGAAAAAAGTGCAATGACATGTTTGATAGCCATAATAAAATGTAATAAACCATAAAGCACAATGAAAAAGATTCAATGAATCTTTTAAATGTTGCACTGGGGTGTTTATGTCCAGCAAATCAATCTAATAAAATGAATTAAGTCCTAATTTCTTATGTGGTGTTGCTTTTGAAGCACATGCATCTTGTTCCAAGGATTTTTAGATGTATTTGTAACTAGAAAAATTAAAAAATATTTTTTTTGCACCTATAACATTGTAACGACGTGTTCGATAGCTATAATAAAGCGTATTAAAACGGAGCACTGATAAAGATTTTCGAAGTGTTGCACTAGGGTGTTCATGTCAAGCAAATAAAGTGAATCCAGTAAACAAACCCTATCTATGGCAATTTGTACGTATTTTACGAGGTGGCTAACTCGTACGAATTCATACGATTTTTGCTAAATCGTACATATTTTACGAGTTGCCCAATTCGTGTGAATTCGTACGAATGACCTGACCCCACCCCTAAACCTACCCATCACTGGGGTTTAGCCTCCTCGCATGAATTCGTACGAATTGGTGGTGAGATAGCGTTGGTAAAACACGTAATCTGTTTTGACAGTTACAGACTCAAACAACAAAAGGGCATGCAGGAATAAAGAATAGTTAATCCAGTCTTTACACTATTCTTCACCTTCCCTACATCCTCATTTTAGCAGCATATTCACTGTATTGACGATGTATTTACACGGTCATCTGCTTTAGACATTATACTAGGTCCAAATCCCAGTGTGGGACACAACAACAAGGTTTCTCGGCCCAGCAGGCCACATTAAGGCAGAGCTCTTGTTAGGTGCTTGTTGATAATGTTAGCATGCTGGAGCTCACGGCGTCCATCCCTGACTGCCCTCTGGAATGCCCTCCTGATTGTGAGAATGTGTAACGAAGCAGTGCCATTTATTATACATCAACGGCATCACTTATTCATCTGCCCTGTCTGTCTGTAAACACTTCAACAGCCTCTGATCGACACAGGCCTAACCTGTGTGTGTGTGTTTAGGAGAAAGTGAGTGAATTCACAGTGTGTTATACACATTTTGTTAAATGTCTGTTGTATTGTTTGAGCTACAGATGGTTCAATATGTTGTCAGCATCTTCTTCAACAGATATTTGTGCTTGCCAAGATAAAGTCTTGGAGTTAGTGCCATTAATTATTTAGACAAAACAATAAAGTCATTGTTTGTTTACTGTTTAAGTTGAATAGCATTGCACGATGTATGTGCCCTTGCCTGGCTAGTTGTTTTGAGTAGGACATACTGGAGATAACAGGGTTAAATGATCGGAGGAGTGGGAATCTCAGTCATTTTTAGGTCATTTTTAGGGAACTGCATTGGCAGGTTAGTCCACTGCCAGCGCTGCCCGGTCAAATCCAAGGAAGCTTATGCGAGCTTATCCTCGGATTATCCAGCTAACTGGTAAAAGATACAGCTTGCTTAAAGTGCACAATCATCATGAATGACTGAACATGAATGATTTGCCATTGTAATGATAGCACCTCAGTTTTCTTTTTTTCTGATTAATTGTTTTAACATTAAAAGAATTGTCAATAATGCTCAATATTTCTATAGCACTGTTAACGATTAATTATATATTCAATAACCAGTCAAAACAGTTAACTCAAAACAGACATTGTTTTATTTTAATGCACATAACATCAAATAACAACCTTACATGCACTGTGCGTATGGAAGCCCGAAGCAAAAAAAAAAATTATTGAGAGATAAAGATTAATTTAAATTACTACACGTTTTTAATATTTACGCAGCACATTTGAGCTTCAGCAAGAACCAATGAGGTTCATTCTTGTGTTATGCAGCACATTTGAGCTTAATCATTTGTCATAAATTAATATAGGGTCCATAATTGCGATGTTGCTCTATTGAGGTTTTGTTCAATGGCATTCTGTATCCACAAGGTGTTGTTTCTGAATGCAAGGTGACAGAAAAAAAAAAGAAAAAAAAAATGAAAAGTATCACTGGTTTAGCAAAGAAACCTGTTGAAAATCAGTATTCAAAATTAGAATAAAGAATTAAGGAAAATTACAAGACATCACCATGTTTTTGTCCCAACTGTTGCCAAGACTATCAAATGATTTGGAGAAAATCACAATAAAATAAAAAATGTTAGTTTTCTTCAATGCTTTCATGTCATTGTTCCACAAATGATCTCCCACAGCACACATACGTTTGAATATCAATCCAAATTTGCATTAGAATCCTTGTACAAATACAGACCGTTGTGCGCACATGTTGCATGTGTTTGGTTACTCTAATGTTACTGCTGTTGTTCCTTATCTTTTCAGGTACTGTATCTGATCATTTTATAAACTGTTGTAGAAGAAAATAAACTGGAGAAGAAAAAAAACCCTCATGGTTTTGTGAATAAACAGTGAGGACGGAGACACTAGAGTCCCTCTGTTCCTGTCTTCCCCTCTGCTTCTGTCAATGCCTTCCCTCTTAATGGTCTCTGAAGTGCTGATACAGTATCTACAATAACAGCATTTTAATGTGCAAGTGATTGAAAGGGCTTGAGCATCACTGTGGATGTTATAAAAATCAACAATATTGAGTTTGTGAGCGAGATAGCTACCACAGAGATAGAGACCATTAACATAGGCAGCAATGATAGATAAATTACAGATGGATGGATGGATGGATGGATGGATGGATGGATGGATGGATGGATGGATGGATGGGTAGGTAGATAGATAGATAGATAGATAGATAGATAGATAGATAGATAGATAGATAGATAGATAGATAGATAGATAGATAGATAGATAGATAGATAGATAGATAGATAGATAGATAGATAGATAGATAGATAGATAGATAGATAGATCAACGCTATCTCATGACCAATTCGTATGAATTCATACGAGTGAGTACTAATTCATATGATTTCTCTAAATCCCAGTGATGGGTAGGTTTAGGGGTGGGGTCAGGGGTAGGTCATTCATACGAATTCATACGAATTGGGCAACTCGTAAAATATGTACGATTTAGCAAAAAATTTACGAATTCGTACAAGTGAGGTTGTATGAATTCGTACAAATTAGCCACCTCGTAAAATACGTACGAATTGCCGTGAGATCAGGTAAGTCCCACTGTTTTAACATATTCTAAACTTTAAAAAAAAGCCAAAGCAAGAGGTAAACATTTTTCTTTTATAATTATTTAACGAGTTTGCTTGCCCATAAAATCTTTCAGATATTAGGTTAAACTTATTTGGCTTGCTGTCCACTGAAGAGGGGCTCGATGAAGCAGCTTCAACTCGAGCTCTGATATACCCCCCAGTGGCTAAATGTAGGATATGATAATTGAAGGGCAAGGTACCGGAGATGAAGGTGGAGTTTGGGGAGGTGGAGGGATACTGGAACAGCTTGATGCTAGAGAGAGGTAAGCGGCTGCTTATATACTCAGGCTGTTGATTGAAAGATTAGATGGGCTCACTCCTCCCTAACTTGCGTTTAGGAACTTCATTAATTGTAATATTTTGTGTACAAAAGGCAGAAGGCAAGTGCCACTCTGGCCTCTGGTAGTTCTGTTAAGTGCAGAAGGCTTTTCCTCTGTTTTCTCCCTTTACCTTGCTCATCATTAAAAATTAACAACTCCATTCCCGGCTAATTGTTAGCAACAAGACAGAGTGTGCTGCCTAGCGGAATTAAATTAACCCATTAGCTGCTGTCTCCATTAGTTCAAGGAGCCTAGTTGGTTCATGAGCATATTTTTTTCTCTCCCTCACTCTCATTCATTTGCTTGTTTAACATTTCCAAAGAGTTTCAAATAAAAGGGGAGTGTTTTTTCTCCTCACTTTTGAAATATGCTTATTGAGGATGTTTATATCAATTTGATTACTTGCGTTTTGTGTTGTTTTTTCCCCTTGCAGTAATCATTTTCGATTACTCACCTTATTGCAGTCATTTACTCTCATTAATGCCGTTCCAAACCTTGAAGAATGTTTCATCCATTTGTGTCCGTACAATGAAAGCCAATGGGTTCCAAAACAACATTTTGGATTGCGACATTTTTCAAAATAGAGTGATTCAGGACACGGGGGTGAGTAAATGACGACAGAATTATTATTTTGAGTGAACTATCACTGTAAGTCCATAGAAAATCAGACATTTATGATATTTTCTGTCATGTTCAGTTAGATACATGTAAACTGGGTCATATCCAAGCACCCCAATGTTTCAACCCCCCCCCCCCCCCCCCGCTTGGGAATTCAGTGAGCTTTTTCAATTGCAGCCTAAGTTTATTGTCAGTGATTATTAAACGAGACAGCATGCTACTGTTCCACTGCAACTCCCTCGACATCAACATGCAGAGAAAAGAACAACAACAGTGACAGAAGTGGGGGCATAAATCAGTGGTTTGGTGCATCACAGCCTTTGATAGACTAGCACAATCACTCACTGACAGAGGAAACAGATCTATGTCAGCCCAGCTGAGCTCAATGATTATCTATTGACAGGGAGAAATGCCCTACTTAATCCCCACTTTAGCCAGCCTGATGGAAGAAGTCTTACGTTGGTCTCAAGTGACCAGATAGGACTGAGACAAGACCATCACACGAGTCACTGCAGGGGTGTTATGGCATACGCACAGATACTGTATGTACATGGAGACTGGATATAGATGTACTCTTCCCAAAGTAACTGCTATATATGTTCTTCATTAATTGTGTAATACATAATTCAATATAAACATCTATTGAAAACAACAACAAAATACTTGGCATTACAGTGTTTCGTGATTGCTAACACAAATCATGAAACAATTCACCATAAACACAATCTCAGAACCACACACAAACTTTTACATCAAAATCAAATATTTTAGTCAAAAACATTCTCTTTTGTCAGTGAGATCAATTCATAGAACTGTAACGAAAACCTCTTATTAAGATTCAGGAATAATATGGCAGCTCAATGTCTTTTACAGTAACATAAGAGTGCAGATACAGCCAAATACAGCAATGAGCAGAGTTGGGGAAAGTTACTTTTAAAAGTAATGCATTACAATACTGCATTATTCCCTAAAAAGTGCATTAGCTTTTCATGCAAAATACATTTTCAAATGACTTTTTCTCACCTGGGCTGGGCTTGCTTGATTGTTTTTTAATAGAATTTTAATATAAAATAGTTATATTTTTGGCAAATGTAAAAGCCTTTTCACACCAAAAGTGAAATGAACAAGCCTCAGGCTGAAGGAGATGCACATTCACTCCTGTACAGTAGAAGGCGCCGCTCAAATAAACCTTTCAGCTGTGCTGCCATTTTGAACGCAGGAGAAGAAAGTTCAACGATCTAACTCCTGCAATAAAAACAAATAAATGAGAATGAATGGGAAAAGGTCACATGCGAGGAGACAATGCATCCATTGCAATATAATTCCCATTACACTGATCACAATGATCACAAGCTTTCTGAGTCTGCAAATCAATCTGAATGAACAAATAATGGTGTTAATTAAAAAGTAGGTGAACAAATCCCCCAATTAGATATCATCGCTTTGTGTCACGTCAAAATCAAACGTGAAATGACTTGAAAAGATGATCTGTGAGGGTGTTTTAGTGAGCAATCAGCTTGATCGTATCTGTGACCATTACTGTGTTCTTCTAGTTATTGGAATTTAAAAAAAAAGTATTAAAAGGTACTAACTTGATGAGAAATATACTTGGTTTCATTAAAGAGAACATTAGTGCCCCTAGTACACTATTTAAAATTTGTCTAATTTTGTTTAGAAGGTCTTCTAAAATACGTTTACATGCATCCAAGGTCAAAAAACACTTTTCTCATAAAATACATTGCAGCATCACCTAATTTCTTACAGTGTCTGAAACGGTTCGATAAAGGATTCAGTCTTTCTAAACCCCAAACCAAACTCCTCAAGGGTTCGGCTGCAACAGCGGTGATTGAGGGCGGGTCAAAGATGTTTTTCACGGGCAGCCAATGAAGACCATAGGTGGATATTATGCACATTTGTTACAAACCTCTGTAGGTTTGTGCAGGAAGTAAGACCGGAATTACTGATGACTCGTTTCAGGCAGTTCCGAATCGGGTCTTTCTTTTGGGAGACAATAACTCCATTTATCGTGCTCTTTGATCTTTAAAATTTTGCAGACCTTTTACATTCATGAACAGCTTATGTCATAAGCAAACCATTCATATGTCATTTCCCCCCAAAAGTGCACCACTGTGGCTCAATGGTCTTTGACTTATCAACATCTGGCTCAAATAATAGCATGAGTTTAGGGTAAGACTAAGTGTCAATCCAAACAAAGGATGGGTATCAGATAACCCTGTATGTGATTCTTTTTGATACCAATGGTGTTGCAGAAATTGCATGGAACATCTTTAATGACGAATCATTGATTTAATATTTCACATTTACAGTATAGCATTCAGCCCATGTATTCCACCAAGAAAGCGTGTCAGTTTTCATAACAGCAAAAAAAAACGATCTCTTATATATTTGCGTGAGGGCCACAAACGAAAGGGGACAATAAATGTGTCAGTATTCTCAGTATCGTCACATGGGAGGCAGAACAAGAGGGTCGCTGGAGACCCGGCTCTGGCTTCTCATGTGCCAGACTGAACAGAACCCTTGTCTGCTGACCCGTTTCCTGACGGTCCAGGGGAATCCGCATTCGATAAAAGAAACTGCTGCAACCTGCCACTAATTAAACACCAACCTCATTAGTCTTTGCTTTCCTCGTCTTCGCAGACTCCAAAAATCTCTCTGCTGTTTATTCTCGGAGTTTTATGAGTCAACTCTGTTGTGGTGAGTGGGTAAAGTGGTTAAATTTGATAAATGAGGCAATCTTTAAATATTAATTATGCATTAATTACATTCATAAGACAAAACAAACTCCCGGTTAAAGATTCATGAGGAGCCAGCTTGGCTTACTTCCTATTCTTTTGTCCAATGCAAACATTGCGAGGAACTGAAGGATGCTGTTTTTCGGCAAAATAACACACAGAAAAACAGTTTTTTTTTGTGTGTCTGTAGACTGGCAGCAAAATAAAAGACATGCATGGGCGAATAAGAGCTGGACAGAGAGAGTTGCAATATTGTTCTTGCTCTCTGACCTATGACCCCTGTCTCGCTCCTCCATCTTGAATTACAGCACATGGTGCTCTCCACGACCCCATGACCTCACACAGATATGAAGTAGCGGTGAATGCGTCACAGAGATAAGTTATGAAACCAGGAACTCAAACATTTTGTACGTGTGTCGAGTTATATACAGAATTTCTTCAAGCTAAGCAGCACCCGGTCCTTATAACCACCACTGTCAGACAGAAGACAGAAATCTAAAAAGAAATTCTGCCCCTCGCCTCTATCCCACATCTCTCTCTTGTTCCTGAGTTCAACCATGCTTCCTTTTCTTATAAATATTTCACAGGTGGAAAGTTCAGTAAACAGAGTCATGAAGGGGTGTGAGTTGCTGGAGAGAGAACAGAGTCACCCTGAGAACAGGTTTCGGCATGTGGATCGGCCCCTGTGGCACCATTAGATGCTTGGGAAACACTATAGTAAGATACAACCTCCATTCTGTCCCAGCAGCATCACCTGTCACTCATATTCTCTGTTTTGATACAGAAGTAGCTTCATTTTAAATCTCAAGTGATGCTTTATGGTGAGCACATTTTTGGTTTTACACAGCCAAATTGTTGCTCCTTTATTCACCTGTAGTAGAAATTCTCCTTTTTGTTTGTTCAGTTGAATGAAAATGAATATGTCAACATGCTTCACCATCCGTCTTCTGTCTAATGAGACGATCAAAGGCACGGGGCTTTAATGAAAACTCCTCATAGAAGCTTCTGTTCTGCCTTTCTGAAGGGTTTTAGCTCAGTTTTTTTTCTTTAGATGCTGAACTCCTGATGAACCCAGGTCATTACTTGATTAGTTTTGTTTCCTGTGGTTTTATTTCATGCAAAGGCTAATATAACACTTTGAGGGTTTTTTTTTTTTGCATCAAACTGTGTAAATATGTGCCTTATCCAAATAGAAAATAACATTCCATCATAGAAAATGTCATGTAAATCCGACAATGAATGCATTATTTCAGTGAAATAAACATGATTATTTCAGCACATTACAATGAGTTTAATAATGCTACTGCAACTAATATTTGACAGTATTGATAAATAAATAATATTGGTAAATATTATAAATTGATAATGGTAAATAATAATGCTAATGATAATAATGGTTATGATAATAATAATAATAATAAATAAAATATATGTGCATAATAAATACATATGATGCTGATTACAATGATTATTTTTTAAACAATAAAATAGTAATGAGGATAACAATATATTGTTTGTCCATGTCAGTTCACAGTGCATTAACTAATGTGAACAAGATTGTAATAAAGTATTAGTGAATGCTGAAATTAACATGAACAAAGATTAATTAATGCTGAATAAGTGCAGTTCATTATTAGTTCATGCTAACTAATGTAGTTAACTAATCTTAACTAACGAACCTCATTGTAAAGTGTTACCATAATAATAATAATAATAATAATAATAATAATGCTTTTTATTATAACAATAAAAACAGTAACATGGATAATAGTAATCATAATATCCTCATATCTATTTTTTTTTTTTTTTTTCAAAGGGGGTTGCAGTTGCAGTTCTGGCTTATTCGGTGCCCTAGGCAAAATATGACATGACCAAAGAAAAAAACACTTTTTAACAACTAGTAGTTCTTTATGTCAGCAACCGACGCGTTAGGTTAGTCATGCACTTGTTGTTCAGCATGCTGGGGGACCTGCGTTCAAATCCCACCCTAATTTATAATTCATTTAATTATCTAAGAAAAATACAACTGAACTCGACAGCCAATGTTTGCGTATGGAAAAGAACAGAGTTGGCATTTTAATAAAAACTCCTGCTGTGTTTGCCAGAAAAATGCCAAATGAGTTATGAGCGACATATGAGTGCGTACAGTAATCAAACTGCGACTGTATTGATCTGGCCGAATTTAGACCTGTGAACTGATGATTTCTACATAACCAAACTTTTTTTTTTTACTTTAATAATATTTCAACTTAATTACCAAAAAATGCAAATAACTTATTTTTGAAAGATGCCTTTAAAATTGCTTCTGGATTAAAGGGTTAGTTCACCCAAATATGAAAATTAGCCAGTGATTTACTCACCCTCATTCTTTTATATAGTTATATTGAAAAATGTGCATCTGTCCATCATAAAAGTGCTCCACACGGCTCAGAGGGGGTTAATAAAGGCCGTCTGAAGCAAACTTTATTTAAAACTTAATAAAGTAAAATAACTAGCTTCAGGCCAAACAAACATACGGATTCGACTTGAGTCTAAAGCGCAACTTATGCGAGCAATGTGACGTAGGCCTACTATTTACGCTACGCCATGACGCACTACGTTACTTAGGCGTAAGTAGATTGCGTATGTTCGTTTTGTCGGAAGCTAGAATTTTACTTTATAACATGATGAACATATGAATATTTTTCTTACACAAACTCATCGTTTTGCTTCAGAAGGCCTTTATTAACCCCCCGGAGCCGTGTGGAGCACTTTTATGATGGATAGATGCACATTTATGGACTTCAAAACAGAAACAGCCATTCACTGCCATTATAAAGCATGTCATATACATATATAGAAAGAAGAATGTCATATACACCTAGGATGACTTCAGTTCACTTACTAAAAAAAAAAAATTGTAAACCCGTTGCCTTAAAATTATTAAATAAATAAACGTAATGCTTAATTGAAAAAATTATGTGAACTTGACGATTCTACTTAATTTTTTTCGATTAGGCATGAAGTTTAATTACTTCATAATTTTAAGGCGGGTTTCCTAAAAAATGTTTTAAGTTAAGTCAACTGATCACTTTTTACAGTGTGGGATACATTTTTGGGTGAACTATCCCTTTAATATTCACGTAAACTTTTGAAAACCTATTCGCGTCAAACTGGTTTCTAAAACGGGGCGAAGCCAAAAATAAAGTCCACGTTCAATACAACAGGCCACTGATGGGGTGGAAAGGAAAAGACAGAGATAGAGATGTGTGTGTGTGTGTGTGTGTGTGTGTGTGTGTGTGTGTGTGTGTGTGTGTGTGTGTGTGTGTGTGTGTGTGTGTGTGTGTGTGTGTGTCGGGCTGGTGGGCGCGTGAGAGGAGGGGGCGCTCTGGGTGAGAGCGCGGTGACAGCAGTGAGAGCTGTGCTGAAACAGTAGCCGACCCTGGCGGGCCAGCCACACAGGCTGTGAGTGGGCCCTTGCTCCAGGGAGGATAATTGGAGCAGCGCAGGGAACATATGGCCGAGCAGGACGGCCTGCTGCTGCAGCAGCTGTGGACTGGTGCGAGAGATCAGAGACACATTAAAGCGACTGTTCCCCACCCCTTCCCCCTCGCTCTCTCTCTCTCTGCCTACCATGACTCTGTACTCCTCCCCCAGCTCTCTTCCTCTCTCTGTAAACGCTTATTTAAATGACAGCTCTTAACCGACCCTCCTCTCCCCCCCCCCCAGCCCTGCTCGCATGCCCCCAGGCAGCTCTTAATGCAGAGGAGCAGGGAGAGAGAGAGAGAGAGTTGGGTGTGCCGCTAAACTTCTCTTTTCTTCTATCTCCCTCCATCTCGCCTCTGAGACGTAATGAGAGCAAAAGTGGTGGCTTGTTATACCTCCGTGTGTCTGTCTTCACCTAAGAGGCACCATCACAGGAAACAGCAAATGTCATGCAAAATATATGAGGCTTCTTCTTGACATCATAAACACATCAAATTGGCGGCAACGCTGAGCGAAGAGGTTCGGCCTCGGTTAACTGCGCACATTGAATTACAGTGCTGTTGATTTTGACAAGGATGAACCAGAGCGCTGTTTGCCTCTGGTGAAATTCATTGGGAAATGACGAGAAAAGCAGGTAGGGTGGCATACATGTCTGACCTCTGACATTTCAAACAAGTAGTTGGTGGAAGGTACAACACTTTTTTGGATCTTCCAGTCAAATTTACATAGACAAATGTTATACAGTGTTTAAACATGTTTAAGTAAGATTACACTGAGATATTCATACTTCCCGTCTTGTTCTGTGTAATTTCACATGAGGCATGTGTACACAAAAACATGTATGTTGGGTTTCCATGATTTATGGGGACATAATGATTTTTATACTGTACAAACTGTACATTCTATCCCACTACACCAACCCTACATCTAAACCTACCCACCACAGAAAACAGTCTGCTATTTTAGATAAAAGATTATTCTGCATGATAAGCTTGTTTCATCATGATTTTTTTTTTTTTTTTTAAACAATTTCTCCACAAGGTCACAATTCACACACACACACACACACACACACACACACACACACACACACACACACACACACACACACACACACACACACACACACACACACACACACACACACACACACACACACACACACACACACACACACACACACTGTAACTCATTCCACCTTTAATTGCTTTATTCCTTCATAATCATTTTTATGAATTCAGCTACATGGCAATCATATTAATTACTATCAACATATATTGAATCACACAAAGGTGCAGTCAGTCTCTAGAACTTAACCATCTTCAGTTACGCAGTTAAATTAATGAATTAATTCATTTAATTAATCAAAGAATAAATGCATGTCTGATGGAAATTCTGACTGGCATTTGTATTCAATTCCTGAAATTGACACTGAATCACGTTTTTTTAAATTATTTTATATTTATTTCAGAAATTATTATTTAAATAACTACTTTATGATTATATTATTATATATTGGTATAAGTAGTTTAAAAGTATTTATAATCATTTTATATCAATTATTGTTATTATTGCTAATCTAATGTATTAGATGTATCAAATTATGTAATAATTGTATTAATTTATAAATTCTTATTTTAGGAAAACATTAATTAACAGAGGCTTAAATAGATTTAAATAAATTATAAAATAATATGGTACTTTTTCATTTTTTAATTCAAATCATTAACTTTTATTCTGAAGAATTTCAGAATAAGTTGATTGCAAAGTTATGTTATAACGTTCTCCATGATAAATGCTTGCATCAGCACTTACTGTGGATATTGTGCTGGAATTCATCAAGCCGTTGAACAGTGGCATATTTCTGCCCCGAGATCATTACTTACCCTGTTACCATATCCGCTGTCTCATCATGAAGTATTAACCATGTTTTAGGAGACAGAAACGATGGAACAGAACTATAGACATGTTACCCCCACTTCTCACGAGCCACTGAGAAAAATGTGTCCAAAACAGAGAAAGGGACTGCAATTCTTTCTGTGAATGAGAGCATGAGAAAAAAGAGCAAAGTCTGATATTTAAATAATTGATAATGAGGTGATGGTTAATAATTTACATGAACAAATCAGAGAAGGTGGTAAGTTATTAATCTTTCAGCTGCACACCTTAGCCCGACGGGCCGATGTTTCCTGAAAATGGACTATAGTGCGAGGGCCAGGCCCAAGGCCGGAGGGTATAGGACAC
The DNA here is from genome assembly GCF_964197995.2 of Scardinius erythrophthalmus. Lineage (NCBI taxonomy): Eukaryota > Metazoa > Chordata > Actinopteri > Cypriniformes > Leuciscidae > Scardinius > Scardinius erythrophthalmus. Next base: position 28,969,439 of record NC_138237.1, on the reverse strand, counting down.
CCAGTATTTCCAATACAGACAAACGGTTGAACCACACTTGTTGAAAACACACCACAATACCACAGATATGCACACTAACTGAAATCCAGAGTATCTGAGCGCCATCAAAAGGGAACTATGTCACACATCACTGAACTGATTCAATTCTAAGAGTCACATATGCAAACATAAATGTATGCTTGAGTCTGTGAGGTTTTTACTGGTCGTTTATCTTTAGGAGAGCAAAGAAAAATGTAAAGATAATCTTCATTTACTTTATTTCACAGAATTCACGCCAATCATTTGGCAGAAAAAAAGATTTTTTAATTGTATGAATTTTTAATTTGATCAGTATTGCTTCAAAAATTAAGCTGATATATTTGATGCATTAAATTATGACCAAATGATTATGGGGCCCAAAAAAACATATTTCTGGTTGGTCTACCTTTTTTTTTTTTACATAAATTTTGATTAAAAAAAGAAGAAAATGTTTTAAAAAATCTATATGGCACACAGGCATTTTTGTCTGTATTCTTTGTTATATATATGTTTATTTATTATTTATTTGTTTCAGAAGGTCATGGTAGGCCTAACTTTGTTACATAACTGTGGGATATGAGAGTCAACTATCTAAAATTAAACACGTTCTAACCGATAAAACTTTAGTGATGGGTGTCCATGCCACATGACTCCCATTCTGAGTGCTCTTCACTAACTGCCTATCCAATTTAGAACTGATTGTAAAATTCTATTTTTTTTGTGTACAAATCCCTTAAAAACCAAGCTCCCAACTATAGCTGAACCGCGGCATCCTTATATATACAATCAGAAACTTATTTCAGTCCCTTCTTTTATAGAGATTAGAGATCAGATTGGCATTCTCCGTCACTGTAAAAAATATATATATATATATATATATATTTTTGGCTACTTGGCTTTTTAACTGGTGTCTTTTGTGTTCTTATAGTTGGATTTATATTGTGGATCTATACTATGTCCTTTAAGTGTTTATAATTTCGATTTTTTTTCTGTGGCCTTTTGTACAGCACTTTGGTCAGTCTTGTGGCTGTTTTAAAATGTGCTATATAAATAAAAGAACTTGAATTTGAAAGATTGATTTAAAAATTGAAAGCAGATTTCCACAAGATGTTTGGTTTTGAAGATACTTGTACAAATGATATCTAGTACTGGCCAATATATCACTTACTGGCTTCAAAATATAATTACTTATCAGATTAGTGAAAATATGATTCATAATGCACAGGCACCATTTGCTTGGCATGTGCCAATCTTCAATGTCCAAAAAAATATCTCTATATCGACTGTTTTTCTCACTTTGTCTCTTATGATGTAATACAACTGAATCTTTTACCAGGCCTCTGTAAGTGTATGCACTGCACAAGACATTAGAAATTTCCAATTTGAATCATATGTGCATTCATTACTATATGATAAAAAGCCATAAAAAATTGTCATTTTCATTGCGGGCTGAGAGGAGTGTGTCATCGACGTATTGATATGTGACGTATTACAGTTCAAAGTAACAAAGGCCTCCTCTGTTTCAGCTGAGTGAGCAGGAGGTGCATCTGCTTGGTACACTAGCAATCTCCCAAGCCGGGATCGGATGAACGGATGAGAAAGATGAGAAAGAGGAGCCGAGCACCTGCAGGACTCCGCCCACTGCATCCACTTTCCCCACAACGCTACGGCATTTTAGAAGTTGCCAAGCACCAGCAATGGCGTTGCCAGGCAGGCGCTGCATTATTTATGATGCTGTGTTGCTCTCTCACAACCATCGTGCAACCTCGCTGTAAAGGACGGACACAGGAGCAGAAAAACACAGGGGCATGAACATACCCCACACACTTTTGTTGCCCGAGTTAAAAAGTTCACCAAATGCAAGATGAGAGACATCAGTCAAACCCTTCCGGCAAGCTAGAAGACAGCGCTCACCTGTTTTGTGTGTTCGCGTGGCTGGTCTTGCTGCAGTGTTACCTTCAATAGAGCTGATTCTCCAGGCATCGCCCTTCATGGATGGACTGGGCCTGTGCTTTGGCCTTCCATCCGAAGGCAGCTGGTTCCACGTTGAGTAATCGCTTGTAGCCATGAACCCATCAGAGTATTGACCGCTTACTGATGAATGAACATCCTCCGACTGGCACTGTGCAGACTGTAATAGTCCTTTGAGACGGTTAGGGTCAGCCATGAACACATATTGGAGGCAATGTCCAAGCAAATCATCCCAGGGCCTGGAGAAATGAAGTATAAAACAGGGGCAGGAGCAAGCCACCGCTTTGAAAGGCAGACAAGAGAGTGTGTGCTTGGGGTAGAGCATGGCTGGAAGTTTATATGTGTTCTCCCTGAACCAGGGGACTGAATAAATAATACAATAGATATTCCTCTGATGAAGTCTCGCTGCGGCATTCATAATTATTTCATTGTTGTGGTAATGAGAGCGGTGTCCCGCTGCACTGTCAGGTACGAGCACTGTGCCTCCATCAGGACTACTGCTGCATTTACACCGAACCTGTTCACTCTAATATCAAGAATATAGGCTAAAAACAGAGTAAAGACACTAAAAAATAAAAAAAAAATTAAAAAACAGACTAAAGGTGAATGCTGCCAACCTCAGCATGTGTTGGGTGTGAGTTGAGGTTAAAGGGTGAAAGCTGAAGGAACCTCTAGAACGTGTGTGGTATCTGGTGTGAGAAAGTGATATGGGGAGTTTTTGTACTGTGGTGACATGAATGCCAGACTGCTTGGGATTCATTGTAAAGTCAGGCTCAAGTCCACAGGGGAGGGTCATGGGAAAGAAGGTCAGGACACCCGTGTGCATCCATTTTCCTTTCAATTCATTAAGACAAGTGTGCACCAACCTTGGAGAAGTTTTTATTTCGTGCTAACAATGACATCTTAATCTTAAGATGCATAAAGTATCAAATTGACCCGATAGGGTATGGTTTTCAGATGTGTGTTTTTTCTATAACATCATTACATTTCTTGACATGCTTATTTGTCAAAGGTTCAGAAAAACACTTCTTTATCACTACCCCACATCTTTGACCCATTTTATGTATTCATGTAGTTTTTTTTGGATAATGCATTCTAAGGTTAAACTCGTTTTCTGATCTTAGTTGTTCTCCTAGTTTGGTTAGGCTAGTTTTAGACTTATTGTATCAGCCTAGCCAGGGGTAAATTTTACCTGAAAGCACCGTTAGCCAACTATGGTCGCAAGTTCTGTCATTATCAGCATAGTTCAACGAGTCTGCGTTTTTACTGAAACCATCGTTCTAATGAACATTCGCAAGCAGCATAGCAAAGTTGTGTGGTTGGAACGACAGCTCTCGACCTGTGGTTAGAAGCATAGTTTCTTGTTTTCATGTGGATTCAATAAATCCATATCTGGGGCAAAATGAGAAAGCTGACATTCAGTACAATCTGTATATTTTATTTAGAATACATACAAATGTCATTTAAGTCTTTTAGTTTGTCAAAAGATTTAAAGCACCGTTTCTGAAGAGTGTGCATGTGCATACGTGCTCTAGTAGCCTACGTAAGAACGAGCTTATGATTGAATCTGGAAATAAAGCAAAATAAATGAGAAAAAATTGAAATAGTCCTCAAATGCCATGTCCATAATTTATAGCAAAACAGCTAGCATTAATTCGATCTCAAACAGATTAATTAAAATAAGTTATTACTCCAGCACGTGCGTGACATCATTAACCAACGTGGTTGAACGACCATTTTGCGACAATATGGTTTTGGGAAACAATCGTGACTAGCTACTTGATTTCTTCAACGATGCATCGTACTATGATAGTTAAGCAGCGAGTTACATCGTTGTACGGGAAATGCACCCCAGGTTGGAATCTTAAACAAGCTTAGATCAGCAAACCACCTTTATGGTTTATGTGGTTTATCTGGTTTCTTCAGCATGGTTATGAGTAATAATGAAAGCCAGGCCATGTTGAGGAGCCATAACGTCCAAAAGCCATCTTCATGTGTGCTGTTAACTTGTGCTTCAGATGAAGTCTTGAAGATTGAATCTCAAAGTCTCCCTGTGGGAGAGGTTTCTGGTTTATTAAAGCATGACAAGGGGACCCTTAAAACCCCAGATCAGACAGGACATGCAAGGAAAAGCCCAGGGTTTCGAGGAGAGGGTGATCTCCGTCGCCTAATCCTGTTAGCACTGCGAGGAGGAGGGTGGGAAGCACAATGGGACCCCGTCCTGCACCAGCTGGGGTCCCGAGCGCTCCTACCCGATGCAAACCCACCCCCTGTTCCCCAGAGGCTTTCAAAATCTGCTCTTCAATGTTTCTCATGGTGTTGCGCTGCTCACCAGGCCACCTGCAAAGACCCTCAATACCATTACCTCTACGCAGTGTACTAGGACGATTAGGCATCAACTTCCAATTTCAGTAGAGAAGTGTACGTGTCTGCTAAAGAAGCCAAAATACATCTAGACACCATAAAGGTCAAGTACAAGAGGGGTCAGGGTTACAAAGACCTAAATTCCCATCTTAATAATCAATATGTTACTTTTTTTTTTGCATCACAAATTTGTCTTGCATCACAGTAGCTTTACTAAAGGGACCATCTACATCTCGTATACTTCAAGCAAAATCGAAGGACAAACTGATGTGACGACATTTCGAACAAAATCAGGCCGAAACGAACTTCGTTTGGAGTTTATTGGGAGTTCGAAACAGCTTGCCAAAGTGAACTTCTGGAAAAGTTTGCTACAGCTGCTAAACAACTTTGTACTACCATTGTTCTGTGGCGATTACGTAATGTGTGTGGCTGCTGAGTTCAGCTGGCTGAGTTCATGGGTGGAATAAACATATGGCAGGACTTTTACTTTCTGACCCCTGGACTTTACACCTCTGGCTAACAGTAGCTAACAACTGCTCACGCATTTCAAACTTCGTTTTACCCCTAAACGAAGAACAAAAAAGACATTTGCTGTCAGTATATTGGGGCTCTGACAAACAAGTCATTTAACACACCTTATTAAATCATGGATTTCCAAATCTACTGTTTGATGGTAGCAGTTCGATCAGCAACAATATTGTTGGCCATTCTTCATATATTATAATCATAATATAATTCATATTATATTCATAATTCATCATATAATTCATTATATTCATAATTTCTCACACTCGACGGAAAAAAGTCCCTAAACTTATAAAGGGAATCCTGTGGTACTTTCACTAACAGGAGAAAATTCCATGACATGCATAGATAAACAAATGGATATGTGATCTCGCATCCACCAGAGCTATTGAAAGTACTCATTTGCCCTTTTCTGCTCTCTCTATTTCCTCATTTCTCAGCTCATTGCTCACATCATAAAGATTCCAGCATGTCTGCAACATCCCTTACACACCCTCCGCTACAAGCATCTCCAACAAACCAACAATTAACACAGCCAACCTTTGAAGTGTCTGACACACTGAGTTAAAGCAGCAGCTCCATTTGAAGAGTCTAATAAGGGCAGATGAAGTAGAGGAATGGGGCCAGGACTTAGAGGAACGCATGCTGAAGCAGAGGGAGCAGGAGAACAGGGAGGGTGGTAGGGTGACTGGCAGCCTCTACTTAGACAGATACACCCACAATAAAAAAAAAATCAATGAGAGAGCATCAGTCGGCATTTCGGTCAACGCTCTGAGCGGCATGCATAAACACACTTGGCCTCAAGCAAAGACATTAATATTTTAATAAATAAAGAAGAAAGGAGATCCAAGACAAATGTTTCAGCTTTGGGCCTTCTTCCTCTTTTCATAGCTTCTTATTTGGCACTGAATAAACGGCTGACGGTTATGTAAAAGTCACACAACGCATCTGTCTCAATATGCCACACTTGTCTTCTGGAAAACAGTTCCTGGTACGCATAAAAAGATCCTTTTCTTTCTTTGTACTGCTCTAAAACTACACTGAGATTTACATATCATGAATATGCCTTCACTATCATATTTACAGCATTTTGCTTGTTTATTCTTTTCCCTCCTTTGTTTTACTGTTGTAGAACACACAAAAAAAACATGAGTGACACCAAGTTTGATTGTATGCAAATGTAAAATTACATGCGCAGTTGAATATTAAGCTAATGCTATTGCTGTAGCTGTGTCCTTGGAGGTTTGATTCAGAAGAGAGCGACAAGACACTGTGAGCAAACTTTCTACACTGCCTTTCAACATGCATGTTAAAGCAAATCAACCTATAACTAGTTTAAAAATATATATTTTTTTCCAGTTGAGTTCAAGTCATCCCCATCAATACCATCACATTGTTTCTACCTGACTAAGGTCCCAGGGGCCTTGGCTAAAGGGGGGGATCTTGAAGCACAGCACCCAGCATGCCGGGGAACAAGTAAACAGGCCTGTACTTAGCTTTTACACGCCAATTCAAGAGCACAAGCTCTTTACGTTCAACTGCTGTAGGGCTCTTCTGCATAATTCATAACCACTCAGTTAATCTATTGATCCAGACTTAGTGCGGCCCATCCCGTTTGGACGGCGAACGGCAGGTAACAGCAGAATGGTGCAAAGAGAATTACGGGGTGCCAAGGAAACTATGCAGATCATAGTATGTGCACACAGGAGGGATTCCGAGAAAGAAATCGGAGAAAGGAGATCGAAACAAGGCATGAAAAGCGACTACACCAAACAACTTGACGAGGCCTAGAAAAGGTTAGCAAGACACACGGATTGTATCTTTAAGGAATCGAAAGTAAAAACAGGGATCAGTGGCGAAGGGTAAATAGTTTCATCTCATTTAGAACAGCGATAACAGACAGAAATCCCAGAGGAGAAAAAAAAAACTTGGACCTGAGAATTTGTTCTCTAAGTGTGGAACAGAAAAATACAAATCTTCCCATCGACGCTTCACATCCCATCCAGGTCAGCTTACCATCTGTGTCGGCTGCCATTCATTTTTAATGTCTTTTTGGCCACTGCCCCATCAGGTAATGAAGTTTTCCTGTTCCCATCTTTCTGCTTACTTTCCTCTCGGACTGGCAATGTACGAGTGCCCCCCCCCCATCCCCCGCCCACCCCTCTTTTTCTTTTCTTTCCACCAAAATCACTTAAATCAAGAGCTCTTTCAGCCTCAGTGAATGGAACCAAACAGCAAACCCCAACAACCACAACACACAGCTCTCCAAGGCGCATGCTTGCTTCTATTTTCTTTTATTTCCCAGGTGAGCGTCTTGCACGATCCTTTGAATATAAAACTTACTATAAGACAAGTACCCAAAAAGTCAAGTCAAATGACAAGCACAAGGACATCTTCTGCAGAGCTTCGAAGTGAGGAATCACCCCGTTTCGGTAATTTTGTACCTTTAATTTGTGCTGGCAGACAATAAAATATTTACCAGGAACCCTAAAGGCAATTACATTAAAGTGTGTGCTTAGACACCCCTTCCCTTCGGCAGCCTCACAGTGTGAACCCGCTGATTTGGTGAATGGTCACATATCTACGATGTTAGATTTTACACGCTATCAATAATTCACCAATCACGAAATGGGGGAGGCTTGAGGGGGCAAGAATGAAAAAAAGAAAGTGAGGAGAAAAAGGAAAAGTGAGGTACAGTACATGCGCTCATGTCCATTTGCTTAACGTACCAGAAATATTTACTTGTGTTGACGTCTTGCTTTCGCTCTCTCTTTAGAGCTCTGGCATCACACCCACACTCCCATTGCATTTGCGCAAACAAAAAGTCTGGCTGTACTCAGATGATTGATGTACAGTAAAAATTGAGCAATTAGTCAGGGGCAGCAGAAAAACAAATAAATGAGATTAACCATTTTAAAGTGTAAAGACAAGCAAGGATAAAAGGTGAAGTGGTAGTTCACCCCAAATGAAAATGATGTCATCATTTACTCACACCCACATCATTCCGAACCAGTTATGAATTCTTTGCAAAAGAAAATATTTAAAAATAATAATAATAATTTCCCCCATGCATTGAAAGTCATTGGGTTCAGTGTTGTTTTGGACCCTACTGATTTCCTTTCTTGAAACATTTGTCTTCTGCAGAAGAAAGAATGACACTAGGGTGAGTAAATAATGACAGAATGTTTATTTTTGGGTGAACCATTCATTTAAAGTCTGGAGACTTGAGGATGGAATTCTGTCCAGTATATTCCACAACGCATTTTTATTTATACTGTGAAACACAAATATCCACAATTTAGTCCACCAGAGGTGCATTTCCCAAAAGCATCATTAGTCAACTATGGTCACACATTCTGTTGTTAGCCATAGTTCCAATGAACATTCGCAAACAGCATTGTCTAGTTGCAACTACAGCTCTCGACATGTGGTTGCATAGTTTGTAGTTAGTATGACATGGACCCTTTTCCTGTTTTCTGTGAACTATAGATGACAGAATATAACAGTATCAACACCTCAACTTATCATCTGCAGAAGGAATCCTAACAGCCAATACCACCAATTCCCCATTTCAGCATTAATATTCATTGAGGAAAATGTTCCATTAGCAATAATCAAGCACTTCCCCAGGCTTGTTTGCAGAAAACTCATCAGGAAAATGACTGTGACTTCGTGTCGGCAGTCTGAAAGAGAAAGCAGGAATGATGTGAAAAGAGGGAACGACTCAATGAATTCAACAAGTATGGCTTGTGTATCATCTCGGATGCATGTCTGTCTCTCTATCTACATATATAAGCTCACTCTTTGAGCCCTCTTCTCTTTTCCAGACTGCCTCTCTCTCTGTTCTGTCACTTTTGCTGTGCCTCTCTGTCTGTCCCATAGCATTTGGAGTCCCCAGTGACAGTGGTTGCTGGGGGAGAGATGGCAGCATTGATGCATATTTGATGAGCGGGTGCCAAGGCCTTGCCGGAGAGCAAGGCACGAGGGGACGATGTTGCTATCTGCGTCTACATCTCAGGTTTCTGAGTCACACTCGCAGAGACTCCTTCTCCCATTGTGGGACTTTATTGTCCATGTCTGGGGTTTCAGCACCAATTAGAGTGATAGATATAGGCTCTATACAAGCCAATCCAGAGCAGCTTGCATGCACTACAAAACCTGTGCAACACACAACCCACTTTGAAGAGGTGCTGATCAAACAGTCAAGGTCCAGTAATGAAGTTCCCATTTTAGCAGCTTCACTGCATGAAGGGTAATGTGATCTATTCACTGAACCAATACTTTTTGCCGTCTCTTAATTATGGTAATTACCACATGGCATGAAAGCAGCATAAGTTTTGGTTCATGAGGAACTGCAAAATGGGGCTATGTTTGTTTGCGGCTCTGCATAGCCTCATCATGGAACGCTTTGATGATGTGTGATGTCTAAATACATAGGTTGACAAGCAGATAAGACATCCAATCAATGCATTTGGACCGAATGCAATGATTGGATGATTTTTTTTGGGTTCTGAGACTTCATTTTTTATATTTAGACCACTTCTGTTATTGATTGCTACAGTATCCGGGCGTGAAAAGAGTTTCAACCAATATAACAAAAAGTGTTTATGAAATGAATTCAATCATTCATTCATGCAAATGGATGGTGGTACCAGCATTTCATTTGTCAGACTGAGGTATTTGATTGACTGCTCTCATTTGTTTGACCTTTGTTTTTTTTTTATCAATATTTAATTGTACATGGGCTCTTATCATCCCAGCCTATTTATGCTCTATTTGAGAATCCATATTGTGGTGCATACCACAAAGTAAATGAACAATAATTAATTCATGTACCAAATTGTTAAGGCTGGCCACATGAAGAAAAAAATAATAATAATACATCACTTGCTTCACACAACACAACAAAACTGATCATAATTAAGGGACATATTTAGCACTTGTATATATTCAGTCATTAGTTCAATTGTTTAAAGATAAAAAAAACAAATGATATGATAAAATTTACGTTTCATATTTCAAATCCAATTATATTTATTTATTTGGCAGGTGAAGGTGCTTGTGCATTAGTTTGTGTTCCCTGATCATAAATTACAAAAAAGATCAAATGTAATAATACAAATTTATAAAAAGGGGTTAAATGTAAGAGTTATTAAGAGTTATTTTCATTTCAAATCATTTGAATCTCTATTTGAATCTTTAAAGTATGTTTTATGAGGATCATAACAATTCATAGATATGGTGACAGATATTTAAACCACGAGCATGTGAACATAAAGATCGCAGTGTTCACAACAACCAATCTAGGGCGACCTGTCAAAATCACAGCACCAATGAAAACACACCATGATAGTCTCAGAGCCAGAGCCACGCCTTCTTTGCTCAAGCGCACATGATGGGGAATGGGACCAAAAACCCCGTAGGCGTGTTCACATCCCAAACTTACCAATAACAGTTGAGGGTGCTGTAATAGTAGTTGGGCGGGACCTGTACCTATCTGGGCGGGGCTAAAGGAGACAGCGTTATATTTTAGGTGCCTGCGTAAATTCCTACTGTGTCACAGACATTGACAGCTCGCGCCTGGCAACTGCTCAGCCAGAAAGGAAGACTTTCTCAGGCATACCTTTTCAGTTTTTATCATCCAGATTAGACACTGTACTGGGGTAAACCGGAGATAAACGAGGAAGACGAGAAGCGACCCCCTCACACCTCTGCCAAAATGATGTCCATGAATAGCAAACAGCCGTTTAGTATGCATCCGATTTTGCACGAGCCTAAATACACACCTCTACATTCCAGCTCTGAAGCTATCCGGCGAGCATGTTTGCCCACGCCCTCGGTAAGTTTAATATTTTATTCTGATGTTTGCGATTCATGATCACCGTAGTCATTTGCATTATAAGTGGTCTAAACTTTTCTCCGCGTGACAACAAAATCGAAGTGCATCGGTTTCGGTTGGCTTGTCGCCTAAATAAATCTTGCACTTTTAGCAACATTTATTTTACTGCGTTTATTTTTAAACATAGAATCATATAATTTGTTATGACACTTTAGAAATTAGAGCAGCACTTGGAAATTGACGTTTAATTGAATATCCATTTGAATGCCGCTTTAAATGATTTTTTAAAAGTGACCCAATTTGGTCCCATAAACTTGTTATAACATTGTTTACCAAAATAAATAAACAAATGCAGGTTGCATAATCTGGTTGTTAAGTTTTCTTTAAAAAATATATAGAAACTTAAAACTGAATTTGCCATTGATACTTAAGCTTGCTCTCTGTCACGCAGTTGCAGGGTAACATCTTTGCCGGCTTTGACGAGACCCTTCTCCAGAGAGCCGAGGCGCTGGCGGCGGTGGACATAGCTCAAAAGAGTCATCCGTTTAAGCCAGATGCCACCTACCACACCATGACCACCATGACGAGCATGACCTGCACTCCCACGTCCTCTTCTGGGCACCTTCATCACCCGTCAGTGCTGACCTCTCACCACCATCATCCCCACCACCAGCCGACGCAGGGCCTGGAGGGCGACCTGCTCGACCACCTCACCCCAGGCATCTCCATCGGAGGCATGGGCTCCGACGTTTGCTCCACCGCTTCCCACCCGCACTCACACATGTCAGCAATTAACCACATGCAGCATCACCACCAGCAAAGTATGAACATGCACCACCACAGCCTGGGCTCGCACACCTCTCTGGGCGGCGTTGGAGACTCCGAGCCTGATCCCCGGGAGCTCGAGTCTTTCGCCGAGCGCTTCAAGCAGAGGCGGATCAAACTCGGGGTCACGCAGGCCGACGTGGGTTCGGCGTTAGCCAATCTTAAAATCCCCGGGGTCGGCTGCCTGAGCCAGAGCACTATCTGTCGGTTCGAGTCTCTCACTTTGTCCCACAATAACATGGTCGCCCTCAAGCCTATCCTGGAAGCGTGGTTAGAGGAGGCAGAACGGGCTCAGAGAGAGAAAATGGCCAAACCGGAGATTTTTAACGGCGGGGACAAAAAGAGAAAACGCACTTCGATCGCTGCTCCAGAGAAGCGATCGCTGGAGGCTTACTTTGCCGTCCAGCCGAGACCGTCGTCGGAGAAAATCGCTGCCATCGCCGAGAAACTGGACCTGAAAAAAAACGTGGTCCGCGTGTGGTTTTGTAATCAAAGGCAAAAGCAGAAACGGATGAAGTTTTCGGCTACGCACTAGGCCAGAAATAACGCATTTAAATAAACTTAACATTTAAATAAAAGTGAACAGAGCCGACAAAACTCTTCAATGGTGAGGCGAAACGCGTCCCACGCAGGAATTGGGAGCTGGGCGTCAACATCCCAGAGACAGAAACTGTCCCAAAAAGTTTGTCATGGCATTATGTCAAGAACAACGCGGTCTGGAAGACGGAGGACAACCAACATCAACTAAACGTTGCAATTATTGTACAAAAATCGAGAATTGAATAATAATGATTATTCTCTTAACTCAAAACAACTCTTTTTATATTCATCTGTGTACATATCTGTGAATACACTACACCTCTTTGTGTGAAGAACGCATCAAAATTCTGTTTTTTAAGGATGAAAAGAAAGAAAGCTAAAAACGCTGTTGTGCAAAAGATGTCCCATTCTAGAAACCTTAGTGTTATTCTATATGCTCCTGAAGACATTCATGAAGGTTCTGCTGTGATCCTTTGCATGGTTTACAAGGCGTTAAGTGTTTCATTTACCGTTTGAAAATTCCATTCATTTTGATGTATTGCAATAAGAGAGAACACGCACAGGCGAACGCACGTACACACGGACATCCTTAATATACGTTTCTGTGTCTACCTCATGATTCCTGACGTCTTGACACATTCATGGTCATTTTGGAAATAGGGCATACAACTAGATTTTTTTTAAATAGTTTTCAGTTTTGACACATTTTAGGGAAAATTAGATAGAAAACACGAAGCGTTGTGTGTTGCAACTAATTTCACTTCAACGATGCTTTGACAATCAAATTATTTAATAATTATTTTGTGACTACCCCCTTCTACTGTACGTCTAAATATAAATTATTATTATTATTACACTAAGTTTGTAGATGGGAAAATTTCATTACATTTTCAGAGATTCATTGCACTTTGTAGATACGATTCCGATTTTTCTTATTTGTTTTGCCTATTTATATTTCTGCTTCGTTGATATTGTCGTTTACTTATTTATTTGAGCTTAATTTATTTTGAATACCACACATGGTTCATTTGTGAAAGTGTGCTTAACTGTGTATGTGTACGCGACAGAATTTTCAATAAACCATGCACGTCTTACCTCTGTTACTGCCGTGTGTTTATGACCCTGAACTTGCTTTATTGTGGAGTCTTCTTTATTTATTGTGCTTAGTATAACACTAATGATTAGTTATACCGTTCTCTAAATAAGAGGACACTACTAAGCTTTGTTCGTCCCTTAATAATTTCAGGCTTATTTTAAATCAAAATCTCCGACCTTCATGATGATTACTATTCTTATCGTTTCACTTTCAGAACGAATAAACTCATTTTAACAGTGAAATGTCTGTAGTTTCCCCCTATGGCGAGGTTCCTATAGTTTATCCTCAATGTTAGCCGAGCAGATTAAACGAATTAAAAAAAATCACGTTCATATAAATTTCTACAAGCCCGATTAAATCCATCATTTATGTATGAGGAAACTCCGAATGTGTTTCTTTTATAACACGTTACGCTATTAAATTGGTCAATGTAAAAGGAAAGCAAGTTCGCTTATTTTAGGAGTTGTCAAGTTCGGACTCTCTTTGGTGTTCAGCAGGTGGTTTTGAGTCCGTAAATCTAGTTATTTATGAATAATAAATATGAAGTGTTATGATACTATCGATTTTGCAAGTGTTTGTTAAGAGGAAGATATCTTATTGCTGAACGGATGTACAACAAGAGTTCTCGTCCTTTCCCCCGTGGAGTTCAGTAACCTAAACTCATTCATTATCCTCAAATAAACAGGAATTGAATTCCTATAAAAAGTTTTTTTTTTTTTTTTTTTTTTGAAAAAAGCAGTCAGTCCGAATCAGTCTTAAACAAAAAGTGTGGCGAAGAACAACCAAATACTTTTTAATTATTTGTCATACAGAAAAGATTATATTATAATAACAACAGACAGGCACACACACACACACACACACACACACACACACACACAAACACACACACACACACATATAACTAATGGTGCGTTCATGTAGGCTACTCCTGCGAAGTTCATTTACGAGTTGGGAAGTCGTATTTGTCGATTTGGGAAGTCGGAGCAAAATTATACTTGCACACACAAAAATAGCACGATTTTTAAACTCTATTTCTAAAATGAAGAACAAAAAATGTTTTGCTTTTTGATGTTTTTAATTACCGGTAATTTATGAAGCGACTGTGAACTTCATCGTTACATGTTCATATTACAATCATGTTTTGTGCATGGTGGTTAGCTTATTTTTTGAGTGCAAATAAATAAGCCTACATACACAAGTATTTCGCCACGTTTCTCACTGACACGCCCCCAACTCGTGGGCTTAAAGAAAACCCCGAGCTTCCCACTCGTATTTAACAACATTGTGGTGGCGTTCACGTACGATCAACTAGTAAATGCGATTTTCCGACATGACTTGAACGCACCATAATAAATGAAAAGTATAGGCTACTATAAATAAATAATTGTTTATTTCCCGAAAATTTCAAATATATATTAAATGACTAATCTATATAATAAGACACATACGCAGAAAGATTTAATTTTCTTATCAAAAGACAATTTATCCCATAAGGCTTGGTTTAGTAAGTTAGTTAACAGAAAACAGTGCAGCTGTGTAGACGCACGAGGTAAAGCCTATTCCCACGACACTTTGCGTCAATTGTTCGATTTGAATAATTCACATACTGGAGGTCATCGTTTCTTTTTCGTTTCCTGCTGAATACAAAAGGCACGAGACACGTTACGCAAATCAGAATCGTTCCGCCCCATGTCTTTATAGACTGAAGGCAGTGGAAAACTTATTTGAGATATTTAAACGCATTTATAGTGCATATGAGAGCGATTAACTACGATATTGGGTAACTATTTTTTTTTTTTTTTTTTTTTTACAGTGTTCTTGTTACACATTACAATAAAGTGTGCATAATTACACAACTAACCTTAATCACATCCCACTCCTAACCCTATATTAGTATTTAGGCTAGTTCATTATTATTATTCAATTACACTGTAATATGGACACCTAAAAATGTTGGTTACACTTTATTTTAAGGTGTCATTGTTACAGTGTAATTATATATTTAAGTACTGAGTAATATTAAGCAACTACATGTAGGCTACTTAGGGTTAGAGTAGGATTAGGATTTGGTTGAGGGTTAGATGCATGTAATTATGCATAGTTTACTGTTATTAATAAGTATGTAACATAACAAGGACACTGTAAAATAAAGTGTTACCAAAATGTGTAACCCAATATTGTGACGCTATTATATTTATAGTGTTCTCATCAGCACAAATCACAATTTGTCCATAGTGAAAGGAAACATTCTGGCTAGCTACAGTTGTTTCTTGCATCAATATCTTGAAATATGCGAGACAATATACTCAAATTGGTATATGCTATCGGGCTCAAATGTGCCCACAATTGAGGATTTGCATATCTCTCACCAAACCATCTACATAATTCATCAACCGTTGAAGCCACGCAACATATAGACGTCAAATGCGAGGCAATATTTTAACTGTGGCATTGGTTACTTTATTTTGTAAAATCCAGCTGGAGTGAAAAATATGTGTAAGTGTATATAATTCCGCTTTAGATTTACATTCCTCCCCATGGTTCCTTACAGTCTTGTGTTTTCCATGGAGCGGAAAGCGCATTTTCATAAATAGACCTTGGCCAAGCGCTGCGTATAAAATTTTAATGAAGCCAGAGTCTTGAGTGCTGCTCGACTGAGGGCCTTGGAGAATCAGCTCTCTGGTACATGACTATGGCTCCCTCTTTCCTCACAAACATTGCAGCAACAAGGCCCGTTCGACCGGCTCAGTCGAGAGTAGTAATCGCGATTTTTTTTTTTTTGAGAGAGAGAATTACTGCAGCAACGTTTCATTTATTTCAGCCCAGCCTTACAGCCGATTTCGAGCGAGGTAAATAAACTTCCCTCAGTGTTTCCATCCGCGTTGCGCGCTCCCTATGTTTTGATCCGCGTGTGCGCGCTTTACGGTCAGATCACACCTCCGGCACTGGAAGCTCTAAATCAGTACAATAAAATATTTATCAAGCGCGTTAATATAAGCCCAATACAGCGTTCAAGATATCAGAGTTCTCACACTGAGAGAAGCGCAAGCTTACGAAAGCGCCTAACCTGAAGTCTGAGCTGGTTTCTGACTGCCAATCATTGTGGATTTGTACTTAAAAATAACCAACATGCGAAACTGAAAGACAAAAGTCCTAAATGAAGGTGCAAGGGAGAGCAACTCAAATTGATCCTGACAAGGTGAACAAGGGAATCTTTGTAACGCTTGCTGTCTTTAACAGCGGATTAAAATAAATATATACATATAACTGTGTAATATGATCACTCACGAGCATGCCACATCACAGACTGGAATTATGCATATTCGACAAGAATTAAAACATGGCTGTTGTAATTAAGAATCTTGTATACTTAATCAAGCCTAATGAATGACAGAAGCAGCTGGGGATGATCAAAAGACAGAGAGATCTGAATATTTGGCACGGAGACAAACTGACTGATAGACCATCAAAACAATCGAAGCAGAGTAACAAATATCATGTAATTTGGCTCTTGTCCAGCTTGCATAAGAATGATGTCACTGGTCAAAATTAATTATCAGCTTTATGCTATTTAGATGTAAAAGTCTTCATTTAAAATCCATTAAAGGTCACACCTGACCTGACATTAGTGTTCATGCGGTGTCGTTATCCTACATTAAATTTACGTAAAAATTGAGTTGCACGTCTTCTAAATACACTTTGTTCTTGTTCTATTATTATTGTAATGATAATTTACATGTAATATGAACACTAATGTAAAACGGGTTATACTTTATTTTAAGGTCATACAGTGTAATTATATATTTAAGTATATATTAATTAAAACAACATGTAGCCTACTTACTATAGGGTTATGGTAGGATTAGGGTTTGGTTGAGGGCAGGTAATTATGCATAATTTACCGTTATTACTATGGTAAGTACAGACACTGTAAATGAAGTGTTACCTAATACTCAAAAACAATTACAGATTAAACACATTTACTGTAGGGGATATTCTATTCATCCCTTGGTGTAGAGGGCGAAATGTGAGACTCTTGTAAATGTTTTATTGTATTTTGATCGGTCATGATAAGATTTATAAAATAGTCTTAGGAATGTCGTGACTTTTTCGGCTGAAGACTTTGCATCACTCTTCATACATGCAAAAACTATTCTGATTTTTCGCTCTGCTAAATGAAATGCAAATCAAATATTCTGAGCCAATGAATCTATATAAACCTAAACCCATGAACCGTCTTGTTTGATGTGACGTGACGTTTTATTTCACAAAAAATTAAAAATTAAAGATACATTTACAGCATAAGGCTAAACAAAAGGACAAAAATCTAACAAAAAGATATCCAGTTAAGACAAATGTAAGTAGTCTGAATTATTATTTTTTTTTAAGTAATGTATTAAAACACCTCATTGGTTAAAATGTACGTTTATGTCTTCATTGACCCATGATGGAGACTGGAGACTTTCACGAGAACACTCTAAAATCCGAAAGCCTGAATTATACGAGTGCTGAAGAGTTAAATCGTGGGAGTTAATAACTTTTTAATGACGATATATATGCTGCTCCTCCGCGTGCAGGACGCTTCTCCTCAAGAGCGAGCGCGGGCGCGTGCTCATTCCAACACGCGAGGAGGGAGGCTGTGCACGTCTGTCACAGAGAGAAAAATACATAAAAAATGCTATTGTTTAGTTTCGAAGTGAACTCGGCATATTATTATTATTTTAATAAAAGAGTCTGCCAAATGTAAATGTAAATTGAAGGGCATAGGGTAGAATTGTGTTGTATTAATTCGGTCAAATAAGCGACAATCAACAGAGAAGAAAAGTACAAAATAATAATAAAATAATAATAGTAGTAAAATAATGGTAAAGATAGGCTACTATGATTTTACTTGTTCGTTATCTTTACTGATGTAATGTCACCGCTCTAAACAAAAGGACAACAATCTTACAGAAATATCCAGTTAAGAAAAATGTAAACTTATAAAACGTAACGTATCAGGACATTCAGGACCACGGACAGCACCTAACAAAAGTTAATTTCACAAGGCAGTGCTGGAAAAGTCTAAATTATAATGTCAGTAATGTCAAAAACATCTCAAGGCAACATTTTTCTATTCTATACATAATTTGCACATGGGTTAGCCTAATGTATTTATATTTAAAAAACAAAAACAAAAACAAGATGCTTGTTGTGTTCTTAATAAATATCAAACCAGAAATATAGAAATGTCTACATAATGACCGAAATAAACACACACACACACACACACACACACACAAACATATATATATATATATATATATATATATATATATATATATAGAGAGAGAGAGAGAGAGAGAGAGAGAGAGAGAGAGAGAGAGAGAGAGAGAGAGAGAGAGAGGCTAGCCTATATATGAGAGAGGGGCTATATATATATATATATATATATATATATATATATATATATATATATATATATATATATATATATATATATATACATATATACTGTATATAAACAATGGACAGTGAAAACAAATAATGATCAAACAAAAAAAATATATATACATATTTAAGATAATGCTGGTATGTGTATTATTGGGCCTTCTGTTCAGTATGTGTTTTCTTAAATGTCACAAAATCAAAAGGAGATCAGTTATTAGATCTATACGTCCATGCTGATGAAATAATTCCACTTCATATGTAAATCAAAACAGATGAAATGAGTTCCTCACATTTAATTCAAAGAAATGTGTTCAAAGTAATGCGTATAAGCTTCTAATCATGTCCCATACATAATTTATTCTAAACTGACAAGATACCCTAACACGGTCCGGTACTACAAAATAAAATCCCGTTTGTAGCCGGACACCCGTTAAATAGATTCGTTTAGCTGAGGTACAAAATTAATGAAATTAAATACACTGACGGTGGGTATTTTTGAAGATGCACATCAATGCTTCTCAATTCATTCATCAAATACACGGTCAATAATCAAAACCAGAAAAGTCAGCAAAATAAGGAGTTCAAAAAATCAGTCAGTATTTAAATTTTAAATACACGAAATTTTAAATAAAAGATTGTCATTTAACATAAACTTTGACTTGTGCTTAGGCTAGTTATATATATATATATATATATATATATATATATATATATATATATATATATATATATATATATATATATATATATATATATATATATATATATATATATATACAACAGACAGAAGAGGAGTGAGTGCTGAGTGCACGGACCACAATTCTCTGCCCTACATTTCGCACTTCCCAGTAGACAGGCCTCATGTCCGCCTGCTGCAGAACCCCGGCTTGAAGTGCAAAGTTTTTTTTTTTTTTTTTTTTTTTTTTTGTATCGGCAATGAATAATGCAAGGCATGAAGGCCAGCGAGTATACATTTAAATACCAATTTGCTTAACCAGTGTTTTCACCCTCCGCCAGCTCCACTCAGCCCAGTCATGGGGAGTTCGTGCTGGTAATTAACAGCGAGGAAGGCAAACACCTTAACCAGAGGAGTATGATCATAAACGCAATCAAAAATTGCTTATAGCGCAAGAAGTGTTCTCAGAAGAGTGGCAGCTTGTTTGTTACCTGCAATCCTGTTATAAAGCATAATTTCCTTCAAATTTGATTGCATTCCAAACCTTTTTATGGGTTTATAACGGGAACTTTAAAGTGCAGAAATGTGGAAAATTCTTCTTCTTCTATTGTATTATACATAGCTAAAATTTATTTTACAGTGTCCTTGTTACATTACATGCACTCAATAACAGTAAATTATGCATAATTACATGCAACAAACCCTCAACCAAATCCTAATCATACTCTATCCCTAAAGTACATGTATATATTACTCAGTAGCCTACTTAAATATATAATTACACTGTAACAATGACACCTTAAAATAAAGTGTAACCCAAAAATGTTATCTTGATTATGTTAATGATATGCATTTATAACAAAGAAAAAATATCCTGCAGTGCTGTCACCATTATCACGACAACATTTCAGAGAACAAACGAAATAAGAAATAAACAAATAAATATGTTTTGTCAAATATGTCAAATAAAAAAAAAAAAAACAGAGGATGCCCATCTCTTTCAGGCAAAGTGACCGTTACGATTAGAAATGTAATTCATTTTAAACACATTACAAACTGCAGTTGATTGTCATTATTTGACTGTAACACCCCCTTCTCATTTGCATCAATAAAAACCTTAATGTACTGGGAAAAGTCTGTGTAATACACTCATTTCACCTTAAATTACATTAAACTGACATAAAAAGCGTATAACATAAAAAAGATGAAAATTGCTTAACTTTTTTTCAACGAGTAAAACATGTTGTCATAACTTATTGATCATATAATTTGTACATTGTGTGAGCGTTAGAATGAATTGTACTACTATATAAATAAATACAGATACCCAACCGTTCTGTAACACTGTCAAGCAATCAGGCCTGCGGGTGGAGAAGATAGATAGATAGATAGATAGATAGATAGATAGATAGATAGATAGATAGATAGATAGATAGATAGATAGATAGATAGATAGATAGATAGATAGATAGATAGATAGATAGATAGATAGATAGATAGATAGATAGATAGATAGATAGACAGACAGACAGACAGACAGACAGACAGACAGACAGACAGACAGACAGATAGATAGATAGATAGATAGATAGATAGACTCTGCTCCACTCTTTCGCGCGTACTCTGCTCCACTCTTTCGCGCGTACTGTATCTCTCGCAAATGTGCCATACAGAGTGAACACAGCCAGTCGTCCCTAACCAATTGTTATTCATAGAACGAATAAATATTTAATTCCTTCTAAGGATACCTTTTGTTAACAGAATTACCAACAAGCGTTCCACAATGAATTCACATTTTACCCGCGGCATTGCGGGGCCAGTGTGTGCTTATACCTGTCGGTGTGAGGACAATATGCAATAATAACGAACCGAGTTGTAGGGGTTCCGTCCAGCACTGGCGGTGCTGCTGGTATTTCAGGAGGACGCTTTGCTGTTGGCCGCCTTGTCCCACACAGACACCCGCTATCTTTGTATTCACTCAGGCCATGAATAATGAATTGATGAGCGCTAATAAGTGCATCAACAGTCAGATTAATGAGCACGCTGTCTATTAATGAAAATCAGCGATGACTAAAGGATTTGACGATCTCTGTAATTACTCGAGCTCTGGGCATGTTTGAAGAAGAAATCAGGAGCAATGCCTTCAATGTTTGTAAAAAAAAAAAAAAAAAAAAAAAAAAAAAAGGTAGGGCCTATGTGTTGGTGTACACAGTTAGTCCTGAAATACATTGGACACCAGATTTTAAACAGAAAAAAATTGGCCTTGCCTACACTATTGCAAAATGTTTTCGAAATTTGAGTATTGAGAATTATGGAAGGATGCAATGTGGATATCAAATCTGACAAGTCAAGTCAAGGTTGTCACCTTTTCTTTATAGGGTGCTTTATACAATTCAGATTGTTTAAAAGCAGCTTTGCAGTGATAACAGGAAAATAATGCATTTCGGCTGTTACTCTGCTTAAGTCAGTGTTAATTCAGGTCCATGGAAAAGACATCATCAATTATTAAATTAGTTCATTTCATCTATAAAGCAGTTCTGCTGCAACATCAAAAAATTATGTCATTGTCCAGCTCAGTTTAGTTCTCTACAACACTGTCAGTACAGTCAGATCAAAAATATTGTTGAAGTGTCCCCAATAAAGCAAGCCAGTGGCAAGGAACCCAGACTCCATCAGGTGACAGAATGGAGAAAAAAAAAAACATTGGTTGCATTCAAATATTCATCCAGTTCATTTTGCTTGAAGATCAGATTCATCACGCCTGGTTCTTGTGGCCATTGCTGAGCATCTGTGCCGATGGCTGCATGACGAGGGGTTGACATGTAGACCCTTTAAAGATTTGACTGGACAGGATTCAGTTCATTTCAGTAGCTAAGTGTATTTGCTTGAACAGCCACTGGAGATTTACTCAACGACCTGTTCAGGCCACGGAGTCTGTTGGTTTGCCATGAAAATTTAAACAGCCCTTGGCACACCTTTCCCGGATTTTTTGGGCACTGATAAAAAAAATCACCCTTTTGAAAACACCAGGATTTGCCGTGCCAAATTACCTAAATGCATGATGGGTATCAGACATGTGAGGAAACCCTCCTTCAAATGTAGCCTATTAAATAGAGTTGAAAAACGTGTTAATTGTCGCTAGATTAAAGAACCAGTTTATTTTTTTTCCCCATTGTGTGTCAAACTCTTTGAAGGAGATCAATAGGCTATATTAAATGTGTATAGACTCAATAAACAAGCGTTGCCAGACAACCCAGACAGCAACATAGTGTTGGCCCAGATCCGGGCCACATCTGGTACGTGGATTCCATGCGTACCAGATGTGTGCCAGATCCTGGCTGGCACTATGGGGAGCTGACTTTTCATGGAATATCTGCCAGTTTTTTTTTATTTTTAATGATTATATTGATATACAAAAATTGTCCATTTTAGCCCTTATGGAAAATGAGCTAACAGTATAGTCTACTTTAATAATAGAATGATAAATGATGACAAGATACGTTTTGTTGATTTATCGCCAGAGACTGATTCATAACAAATGTCAGTAGCACACTGCTGTCATGGTTACCTGGTTACAAAACGACCTCTGGACCCTATTTTATATTTCCGGGTTCGGAAGCGAAAGTAAACTATAGCAGGAAAAACTTCTTTAGAGGTTGGTCCAAAGTTTCTATGTTTATTTTTGAGATGTTTTACAAATTTGTCACTATAACTGACATTAGTGTCTTGTTTATGGATTGTGATACCAGTTTAAATGGATAATATAACTCAATTATTTATTTATTTTTGAGAAATATCATATACATAAATCAAAATGTATGTTAACAGTACCAAATGGTAGACTATTTTCCACCGAATTGAAGTTTTTTTTAGGACTCTCTGACGTAAAAAACAGAACAATAGTAAAGCTGTTAAGACATCTCAGCTGTTGAAAAGTATAGGCTACTTGATGTATTAGATGTATGATTGATTTTTTTATACAAAATGCAGAATCTTAATTTTTCATACAGATTCAAGTGTTTTGTATGACTCTGTATTCCCCTATTGTTATTGTTAATGCAATAAAAAAAAGCTGCAAAAGGTAGGCTACATGGGAGACCATAACAACCCTCTACTCGTTCTGTCATTTAACATCCATGTTTATATTATAAACAAAGTGAAATTTTACTTTCCTTCCTCAATTAATTTTAAAAGATTTTTTATAGATTTATTGTCCTGTAATTAATTTATATTTTGACACTGACACTTGCAACTTGTACTGTCACCTAAGGAGGTGGAGGTGGTGTATGATAGTGACTTCACCCCTTTAACTCATTCTTAATTGTTTAAACTGATGGTTTTAAACCTCACCCCTGTGTTACACTCCCTGTTTTACAGGTTATAACACTCCTAATCTCCCCAACATTCTCTATTGAATTCGACAGCTATAAAAAGACATGCGCCAACAGAATCAGGTAAAAGCAATGTTCAATTTTTTAAATAGTGGAATTCTTGAGATATTAACTGGAACATCATGCTGGTGTAGGCAAAATTCCTTGTACTGAAATGAATCGCCCCAATTAAACCTAGGAATACTCCTGGTCACAGTGGCTTTAAATTATCAGTGAAAGCAGGACCTCCATTACGAGAGCAGAGGGTGCGTATTATGGTGGATTTAATATTAATGGATTTTATTAGCTTGACACTAGCATATTCATGAGAGTCTTCTAATGGAATAAAAAAAAAAGAGAACTAATGCTCAGTGACAGTTCCGATAGATGGAAGCACCATATATTTCATTGGCTAATGTTGAGTCAATGCTGTTTCAGTGTTAGTCTATCTATCTATCTATCTATCTATCTATCTATCTATCTATCTATCTATCTATCTATCTATCTATCTATCTATCTATCTATCTATCTATCTATCTATCTATCTATCTATCTATCTATCTATCTATCTATCTATCTATCTATCTATCTATCTATCTATCTATCTCTTGAAATTTTCAATACAAATACAACCTACTTAATCTGACTTCTTCACCACGGACAATTTAAACAACTTCCAGTTGTTAAAAATAATAACTACAGTATCTCGAGGTAATTCCCTGAATTACCTGAATACTTACAATACAATACAATACTTCCCTGAAGTAAGGTGACGGCGTCCCGTCAAGAAGCTACGATCACTACCTCAATCACACATGAGCACACAGGTCTTTAGCATCTATACACTCTCACCGTCCTTCTCAGGTGTACGCTGGTCCGACACAGGATCATTAATACTAACTATTACAGAGTATTACAGCCTCACCCCGAGGGCGGCTCTATAGTCTTCCAACACTATCAACACTTCCAACACTGTCTCTGCGGTGGTCTTTTGAGCATAGAATCTTTGGTACTTCTCTTGCAACCTCAATCACACATAGATGTTCTGTTGTTGTCTTTTGAGCGTAGAACCTTGACTACCTCAATCACACATAGATGTTCTGCTGTTTTCTTTTGAGCGTAGAATCTGTTTCTTAGCTGCGCAGCATATACCTGACACGACTCCCAAGTTGCTCTTTGTAGAAATGAAGTTTTATTCACGGCCGGGAGATCACTGGCCACAACAACCAAGTGAGTCTCCTGAATAGAAAGATACATGTACATTTATATCAAACAGTTGAGTAAAAATCAATGTCACTCAAGTCTTCTTCACTGTAATTTGTTCTGGTGATTGCTTTGTAATGATCTAAGCTAATCATATGACTGTTAGTTCTACTGTGTTAAGTACTTTTTGGTTAAGTATATATGGCCTTTGACCTGAGCATCCTTAGTCTGTATTTCTCTGTACATTTAATGTTGAAAATACCCATTACATAAAATATTTCTATCACAGTGTCTATCTATTGAAGACGACCCAGATCAACATAATAATGTTACAGTTTTTTACAATCGCTATGACAGTTTTTTCAATACATTTAACAAGTTTCCTAAACTCTTAACGCACCAACACACCTAAAACACACAATTGGCAAAACGGTTAATTTCATGCTCAAAATCACACATTGTAAATTAAACTCCAAAACTAATTTTCAAAATACAATAATACACTAACACAATATACTATGTCTACCAAACACTAACACATGTTCTCTTCCAACAGGAACATTTAGTCAATCATAACACAATGACAAAAAAAACACAATCATCAGCTGAAATTACAGAAACTGCATTATTTTATATGTGTCAGGTATGCCCTTATACAATAGACAGTATACTGTATTGATCATAGATTGTGTTTTGCACTGCAGTTTTTTTTTTTGAAGTCTCTCTACATTTTTGTTTTGTTTGTAATGTAAATGCATGCATTTTGTTGCTGTTGTTGTTGTTTTTTGCAGCAGCAATTCAATACAACAAAATAAATGACCCTTCTTAGAGTAGCTTTATAGAATGTATGGTTTATGAAAAAAGAAGACAGAGACAGAATTGCTGCAGTAACGGCTATATTTGCAACAGGACATTTCTGCAAGATAACAAAAATATGCAATATAGCTGCCATTTACAGTATTATTGTATGTGAAAATACAAAATATACAAACAGAAAAAGCCATCTTCTAATCTGCCCGGTCTTCTGCATTTGTCCACGTTCTCATCCACATCACACCTGATATCTTCCCTGGCAAGGCATCTTGGGAAGAATCTTTTGGCTTGCCTTATCCTGGTAGTGTTCAGCTGTGATGTCTTGGTATACAGCATATTTTGCATACAGGAGGGCATTTGGTCCTGTGGGTCATCTTCTAATTATTTGCATAATTCAATCAGCTGTTTCTCAGTAAGAATAGAATAAAATACAGGGGATATATTTGTGTTTCAGTTCACAATAGAAACAGCTGTTTACCTTGACTTTAGCCTGTAAGGTTAGGTTTAGCACATGGTGCTATCTGTTCTGGCATACAGTGTTAAAGCATTGGTAAATTTGGCTGTAAAAATCCATTGTTTTGGTCTTGTTTGAGCTTGTGTGTAAAAGAAGCATTTTAAATTTGTGTTAATTGTATGCATTTTGTGTTAAAGCAACAATAAATGTGTTAATAGTATAGCTTACACAGACGGATGTAGTGCTAACTGTGTTAAGAGTTTTGGAAAATTGTTAAAAGTATTTAAAAATCTGTCATAACAATCGTAAAAAACTGTAAAGGTATAGCGGAGGTTCCCTTTCGTCAGCAGGGAACTCCGACGCCTCGTCGGGGGAGTTCCCCTGACGAATTGGGATCACGCCAGGGATCCAACCACCTTCGAGAGAGTTAACAATGAGCCAATGAAAGAGAAACTGAATTGGCATGCAAAATTTGCATTCCGCATCCCGCCTACCAGCGCGGGTATAAAAGGCGGAAGTAAACATTGCATCATTGCTTATCGCCTCGGAGCCGAACAGATTGCTTTGTGCTGCTGTTTTCCGCCTGAGAAGTGAAGTTTTTTCAACGAGTCTCTTCGGGAAGAGTCCTCTCTGGTGCCGGTGTGACAGCCTCGTCAGTGATCGCCGCTTCTGCCAGCTGTGAAAAAAAAAAAAAGCAGTTTTCACGGCTGGTATTTGAGTGCCCACACGGGCTTGCAGTTTCCCCGTGTGTGGCCGCGGTGGGTCCCTGAGTGCTTCGGCACTGAAAGAGAGGTTCTCTCTCTTTCCTAAAAGAGTTTTGGGCGACCTGCTTCTTTGTCTACGTGACAAAGATGTCATCTCGCCCGTGTGTTTCTGGATGCGGTAGACTTCTGTCTCAGGGTGATGGTCACAGACACTGCGTCTCGTGCTTGGGCTTAGCGCACGCAGAGGCAGCGTTTGTGAACGAGTCATGTTCTCATTGTGGGAACATGACTCTGGCGACGCTCCGCTTGAGACTTCGAATCCTTCAGCAGAAAGTTGCTGAGGGTGTCCCTTCAGTCTACACCCGATCTAGTTCGTCTGCTGGTTCAGTTCAGCAGGCGACTACTTCGGCTGTGGCTGTTGGTGAGCGTATGAGGGTTACAGTGCGGACTACCTCGCCAGGTGAAAGATCCTCACGAGGCTCCCACTCCTCTGTAGCGCCGTTGCCATCGGTGCCCCTGTTGGAGCCACTGGTGCCGCCCCGTGCGGTTCCGGTTGTTTCCTTCGGGGCGCCACCTGAAGATGCGATGTCTATCGCTGCATCGGAGGGAGAGCGGTCATCCTCAGGTGACGACTCGGCGGGTCTACCCCCTTCGGGTGTGGTGGCTGCGGCCGAGCCGGATCCTGAGCTGGCCGCTATGCTTGCCCGGGCGGCCGCGAATGTCGGGCTCGTGTGGAACCCCCCACCGTGTCCCGAACCTTCGCGGCTTGATGATTGGTGTATCGGGGCGGGTCGCGCTGGTTCTCAGCGTCCCGCTCCGGTCCCTTTCTTCCCGGAGGTGCATGAAGAGGTGACGAGGTCATGGATGGCACCCCTGACTGCCAGACATAGATCAACTCACCCCTCCTCCCTCACCACTTTGGATGGTGGAGCGGTTAAGGGATACGAGGGAATCCCCCCGGTGGAGCGGTCAGTAGCGATGCAGCTGTGTCCGAAAGCCGCTTCCACTTGGCGGGGTGCCCCTTCACTCCCCTCCCGCGCCTGTAGGTTCTCCTCTGGTCTAACCGAGAAGGCCTACACAGCGTGTGGAGAAGCCGCTTCCGCCCTGCATGCCATGGCGTTGCTTCAGGTCCACCAGGCCAAGGCGCTTCATGACATGCAGCAAGGTGGTCCTGACCCAGGGGTGCTGCAGGAGCTGCGTGTAGCGACGGACTTCGCCCTCCGGGCGACGAAAGTCACCGCACGTTCTCTGGGACGGGCGATGTCCACTTTGGTGGTCCAGGAGCGCCACCTCTGGCTTACCCTCGCGGATATGCGAGATTCAGAGAAATCCAGATTTCTGAATGCTCCCATATCCCGAGGGGGCCTTTTCCGCGACTCGGTGGGGGACTTCGCCCAAGAGTTCTCCGCAGCCCAAAAGCAGTCTGAGGCGCTTCGGCATGTCCTGCCCAGGAAACGGACTGCTGCTGGTCCGTCTCCTGTGGCCGAAGAACCTCGGGCTGCTCGTCGCCGAGGGCGCCCTCCTGCGGCCGCCTCTGCTCCTCCTTCTGGACAGCAGTCCAACTCCAGGAGGCGGGGCGCTGGTCGTAGGCGGGCTCCCCCGCCCGCTCAGCCGCCTCCACCCCCCAAGAAGGCGAAAGGAAAGAGGCGTTCCTGAGACAGGCGACCCAGAGGATCGAGGAACTGCTCTACGGGAGGGGGCCTCTGCTCCCCTCCTTCCCCCGGAGGAGGGCCGGGTGGAAAATCTTTTGTTTGTGTCTGTTTCTGTTCCGCCACCGACCAATAAAAGAGCAGTTTCTTCCTCCTCTGGGTCATTCACGGATGAGGCTGCTGAACAAGCGGTCTCGTCCGTTAGAGAGTGGGACGACAGTGTGCGCCACCCTCGGGTCTCGCCACTCTCAGTCCCCTCTCCCCAGCTCTCAGATAGCAGTGGCGCCACCTCGGTCACGCCACTCGTCTCTGCCGCTGGGCGGGAAGGCTCGGAGACCAGCAGCCGCCCGTGGGCCTCGCTCCTCGTCTCCTCCCCTTCCCTCGCCAGGCAGAACACTCTCGGGTCTTCTCTGCCGTCTGTCCCCCGGTGCAGGCAGGTAGGTGTTGTCCAATTACACACCCAGACCCCGCTCTCGGCCGCTACGATGCCACCAGAGCCGTGTCCCTGCCCTCCACCTCGCTGCCCCTCCGCGGGTACGCCGGTCGTGCGGGTGGGCTCGTTGCGGCGGTTTCTCGGAGCCTGGTTAGAGCTCCCGAGTCCGTCGCGCTGGCTCATCCGCACCATCCGGCTCGGCTATGCAATTCAGTTTGCACGCCGGCCTCCCAAGTTCAGGGGTATCCACTTCACCCGTGTGCGTCTAGTGGATGCTCCGGTCTTGCGGAAAGAGATCTACGTCCTGCTGGCGAAGGACGCGATCGAGCCGGTCCCTCCAGCCGATATGAGGTCAGGGTTTTACAGCCCTTACTTCATTGTACCCAAGAAAGGCGGTGGGTTACGACCAATCCTGGATCTGCGAGTATTGAATCGGGCCCTGCACAAGCTCCCGTTCAAGATGCTCACACAGAAACGCATTTTCGAGTGCATCCGTCCCCAGGATTGGTTTGCAGCGATCGACCTGAAGGACGCGTTCTTTCATGTCTCGATTCTTCCTTGACACAGACCATTTCTTCGGTTTGCTTTCGAGGGTCGAGCATATAAGTACAAGGTCCTACCCTTCGGGCAGGCCCTGTCGCCCCGTGTCTTCACGAAAGTCGCGGAGGCGGCCATTGTTCCCATGAGAGAACAAGGCGTTCGCATTCTCAACTATCTCGACGACTGGCTCATTCTGGCTCACTCGCGAGATGTGTTGTGCGATCACAGGGACATGGTGCTCCGTCACCTCAGTCAGTTGGGGCTTCAGGTCAACTGGGAGAAGAGCAAACTCTGCCCTGTGCAGAGGATCTCTTATCTCGGTATGGAACTGGACTCAGTCGCTCAGACTGCGTGCCTCACAGAGGAGCGCGTCCAGTCAGTGCTCACCTGTCTCAAGTCCTTTCGAGGCAGGACAGCGGTCCCACTGAAACAGTTTCAGAGGCTCCTGGGGCATATGGCAGCCGCAGCCGCAGTAACGCCGCTCGGCTTGTTGCATATGAGACCGCTCCAGCACTGGCTTCACGACCGAGTCCCGAGGTGGGCGTGGCAGAGCGGCACGTTCCGGGTCAAAGTCACCCCGCACTGTCGCCAAACCTTCTCCCCTTGGTCGGATCCTGCGTTTCTACGGGCCGGAGTGCCCCTAGTCCAGGTTTCCAGGCATGCTGTGGTGTTCACAGATGCTTCTGCCAAGGGTTGGGGGGCCACGTACAAAGGGCATGCAGTCTCGGGTCTGTGGACGGGGCCCCAGCTGCATTGGCACATCAATTGCCTAGAGTTGCAAGCAGTACGCTTGGCCTTGTGTCGCCTCAAGGGGTTTCTCAGACACAAGCATGTACTGGTCCGTACGGACAGCACTGCGACCGTTGCGTACATCAACAGACAAGGTGGTCTGCGCTCCCGTCGTATGTCGCGACTCGCCTCCCACCTCCTCCTATGGAGTCAGAAGCATCTGAGGTCGCTTCGTGCCATTCATGTCCCAGGGGAGTTCAATTATGTGGCCGACGAGCTTTCACGTCAGCCTCCCCTTCCGGGAGAGTGGCGACTCCATCCCCAGGCGGTCCAGCTGATTTGGCGAATCTTCGGAGCCGCACAGGTAGACCTGTTTGCCTCTCCGGACATGACCCATTGCCAGTGGTATTACTCCCTGACCGAGGGAACTCTCGGCACGGATGCCCTGGCACACATCTGGCCCCGGGACTTACGCAAATATGCGTTCCCCCCAGTGAGCCTTCTTGCACAGACACTGTGCAAGGTCAGGGAGGACGAGGAGCAAGTCCTTTTGGTGGCCCCGTATTGGCCAACCCGGACTTGGTTCCCAGAACTCATGCTCCTTGCGACAGCCCCTCCCTGGCCGGTTCCTCTGAGGAAAGACCTTCTCTCTCAGAGACGGGGCACTCTATGGCACCCGCGTCCAGACCTCTGGAAAATCCATGTCTGGTCCCTGGACGGGACGCGGAGGTTCTAGATGGCCTGCCACAGGCAGTGGTAGATACCATCTCTTCAGCGAGAGCCCCCTCTACGAGGCGCCTCTATGCTCTGAAGTGGAACCTGTTCGTCGGCTGGTGTTCTTCCCACGGGGAGAACCCACGAACTTGCCCGATCAGAGTCGTGCTCTCCTTCCTACAACAAGGGTTGGAGCGAAGGCTGTCTCCCTCCACCCTTAAAGTGTATGTGGCCGCAATAGCCGCACATCACGATGTAGTTGAAGGTAAGTCCGTGGGGAAGCACGACCTGGTCATCAGATTCCTCAAGGGTGCTAGGAGGCTAAATCCACCTCGCAACTTGCACCCTGTACCCTCTTGGGACTTAACTTTAGTGCTTAGAGCACTTCAAAGTCCTCCTTTTGAGCCTTTGCTGCCAGTCGAGCTTAATATCCTGTCCATTATGACAGCGCTCCTGTTAGCATTGGCTTCCTTCAAGAGGGTAGGGAATCTGCAGGCATTTTCGGTCGACGAATCGTGCCTAGAGTTCGGGCCTGGCCTTTCTCAGGTCATATTGAGACCCAGGCTCGGATATGTGCCCAAGGTTCCTACCACTCCCTTCGCGGACCAGGTAGTGAACCTGCAAGCGCTGCCCCAGGAGGAGGCAGACCCAGTCCTAGCTTTTCTCTGTCCCGTCCGGGCCCTCCGGTTTTATATAGACAGAACACAAAGCTTTAGGACCTCAGATCAGCTCTTTGTTTGTTACGGAGGCCAGCAGAAGGGGAAGGCTGTCTCCAAGCAGAGGTTAGCCCACTGGCTAGTGGATGCTATCACCAGGGCTTATGAGTCCCAGGGTGAGCCCTGCCCACCTAGGTTGCGGGCTCACTCCACTAGGAGTGTTGCCGCTTCCTGGGCTCTGGCACAAGGCTCCTCGCTAACAGACATTTGTAGAGCTGCGGGCTGGGCGACACCGAACACGTTCGCTAGGTTTTATAGCCTACGTGTGGAACCGGTTTCCTCCCGAGTACTCGCTACGGCCAGTAATTAGAGGGAATAGGTGTGTTGGCTTGCGACGCCATTCCGTGAGCGGATACGTGCGTCTTTGTGCTCCGTTGGTTACCCAACAAACGGCTAACCTCGTGAGTTCCTCCATCACCCCTCCGTGATGCACCAGGTCTGCTACCTTCAGTAACGAGTTGCTAGTAGACTGGGTGTTCTTTCCAGTGGTCCCTGCGGCGACCCATTATTGCCACGTGCATTGCAGCCGTGTCTTCCCCTTGACAGACACATTCTGTCACCCCTGTTGAGTACGCTCCTCACTCCTCTGGACTGGGACTACCTTCAAGGGTTTCCATATGTTTCACTACCCTACGTGGTTAGTACATGTGTGTATTTGAGGGCCTTCCTCTAGGCTGCCTCAGCTTCCGCAGCGTTCCCCCCCCTATTATATCCTTGGGGTCGGGCATGCTTTCCCAGTGTTATCCAATATCCACTGATTGGGTCTTGCGGAACAGCAGTGTGATTCCCTAGCTAGCTCCCGCAAAATTTTCTGGAAACTGCTGCAGGGTAGCTTAGCTGGGCGCTGGAAGGGGCCAGCACTATGGCGTTTTGGTGGGGATCCCAATTCGTCAGGGGAACTCCCCGACGAGGCGTCGGAGTTCCCTGCTGACGAAAGGTAACGTCTCGGTTACGTATGGTAACCCTCGTTCCCTGAGTCCAGGGAACGGAGACGCCTCGTCCCGTCGCCATACTGCTGTACCTTCGCGGAGGACTGGACACTGTTCGGCTCCTCAGCGAGAAGCAATGATGCAATGTTTACTTCCGCCTTTTATACCCGCGCTGGTAGGCGGGATGCGGAATGCAAATTTTGCATGCCAATTCAGTTTCTCTTTCATTGGCTCGTTGTTAACTCTCTCGAAGGTGGTTGGATCCCTGGCGTGATCCCAATTCGTCAGGGGAACTCCCCCGACGAGGCGTCTCCGTTCCCTGGACTCAGGGAACGAGGGTTACCATACGTAACCGAGACGATTTTTTTACTTCCGGGTGGAATGCCTATACTATTGGTCCTCCTAATTGTCAATCATTCTGGTGAATCAATCAAACTTTTCAAAAAGTGGAGAGGGCGGGTCTTATCTAAAATTCGGAAAGATCCTCCGCTATACCTTTAACATTACATTTACATGTTTTAATCATCAACTGTGTAATCACTCCAGCTCCAAATTATACATAAACACTGTGAAGTGTAATTACAGTTTTTCTCAGTCGCTTTGGTGCATTTCTCACATCACTATTTACATTTGCACAACAGTTAATGCAGTTCTCAAAACAATTAGTACAAACTGCAAAACCTAGTTGATAACCTGCAAAAGCGTGTCACTTGCTCAAAATGGATAGCTCATTCCTCAAAAGCAAGTATTCATGTCAATGAAAGTGTCAGTGTCATCAAGATGAAAAGTTCTGACACCATTGTTTATGAACAAGATAGTCAAATGGCTTTGTCATGTTTTCATTATGACAGTTTACTTTGTAAATGTTTCCCAATGCAAAAAAGTCCGATCTTGGTGACACTACCTGAAAATGCTCAAGACCGCACTATATACTATTTGCATAGCCATTTGAAAAATACAGTAAAGTTACTCATTACTGTATTTAGTGAGGTAACTGAGTACAAGACACTGAATATGTATGTTTCACATTTTTACTGCATATGCTCTTTGCAATTCTAATTTGTTCACAGCATTGTGCAAAAGAAAAAATACACTCTTATTTACAACAAACATAAACTCCCTTTGGGTAGAGCTGTGCACAACTGTAAACAATATTGCAGTACATATTGGAACTGAACATACAACACACATAGTACTGTAATCATTCATACACATCCAGACGTTCCTCATCAGTGAAAGCTGAGATTCACCTGAGAGAAACTGTTCAATTTAGGAGACATTTTCAGGGAAAAAAAGATTTTAAAAAAATGTGTAAAATTTGCTCGACAGATTTTGACAACTAGTTCAACATTTTTGTATGTAATGACTCAAACAATGAAATGAGGACTATTAGTTTTATATGGAATGACTATTCAGCATTTACAAGTAGGCTATAGTTAATTTTGACTGACAAAGCAAATGATAATGTTATAAAACAGCAGAGAGTTGTATGAAAGCAATTGTTGCATGTCCAAAAGCATTTGCAATTTGTTGGAAGGAATGAGAAACTGCTACTATGATGTGCACAAATGACTAAATGTTGTGGAGGTTGAACTAACTGTTGTGCAAATGTAAATAGTGATGTGAGAAATGCACCAAAGCGACTGAGAAAAAACTGTAAAAACAACAACAATTATCTAGTTTCTTTTGCTCTCAAGGTGCACCTAAATAACCTAGACTAAAGGTAAAGGTAAAGGTTTCTGAAAATGTACAGGATGTGGACGGAGAGCAGGAGCTGTCTGCACGAGTTGTACCTTTGCTAGGCCGTGAGATGGGGCTGCTGAAAAACACACATCCTTTTTGATCATCTCGAGCCCCTGAGTGCACTAATGCATCTGACTATTAGCATGTTTTCCCGGACGCCACAGGCTAACGCCCTGCCTTGCCTTTGACATGTCAAAACTGATAACAGTCAGAGCTGGTCCTGCTACACAAGTTTGAGTGTGTGGGCACTGTACACTTCACAAGCTCCCACACTAAGGAAGGCCCATTTACAAGTGCAGAAAATGTGAGGAAAATTCCATCTCGAAAATCCTGATGGAACGGGAGCGATACATATCATGATCTGGATTATACGGTGCATTTCTAAATTTATTTTACTCTGAAATATACCACTTTAACAGATATGTCTCTGTTAAATTTAATATTTTGTTGTAAAAAAAAATCCATCTGTATGAGGTCAAAGACAGACAGCGCTCATTCAGAAAATGAGGGGAAGAAGGGATAGATTTCCTTCTGCTTCATGATGTTATGCAAGATTTATATTTGCTGAGAGTCAGCTACATTTTCAGTAAATATTTAAGGTCTCTTTGCTGGAGTGATCCTTTTTTAACAAAATGCTTATTCAGATTCAATCAAAGCAGTCGAAATGTTACTACATTTATAGTTTCTGGTCCAAATTTGAATATGAAAGTTAATATAATGAATCCATGCATGATGTCCGAATGTGTTGCGATGTGAACGGTCTGCTTTACATTTCTCATTTGTATAGCATGTAAACACTGGCCCTAGACAAACTCAAGATGAAAAAAAAAAGACCCTGCAGGTCTGAAAGTTGGTGAACCGCCAAGCAACGAAAGAGTCTGCCCCTGTGAACACACATCAGGCTTTTTTTTTTAAAGCTTTGTTACTCCACAACAACAGCCAAGATGTGGGGTGTACAGGAGCGGAGAAGAAAGCGAGGACTTCAAGCCTAAGAGAAGGTGGTGAGCAAGTCGTGAATGCTTCAGAGAAAACGAAGAGCGAGACTATGAGTGAACCGAATAAAAATTCCCTTTACCTTCCCCTTGTATTCCCAGCCCCATTATTTCTCCTGAGTTACTTTCTTCTGAAATCACCCTGAGGCTGAGCACTCTCCTGGGTGGCTAGCCTGAAGCCAGCCTTGTTTTCATATACTGGTAATAATTTCACTGGTGGAGAACGAAGGCTTTTAAAAGATCATCCCCCCCAACTCTCCACCCCGTCATAGCCAGAGTCTGTTCGGTGCAGCTCTGCACGCTTCAGTCTGCATCGCACGTGCCTTTAGATGTGAACCCGCACCCCCTGTTCTGACCAGCTCGCACCCTCACTCCAGCTCACATTCAGAACGTGATCAAGTCGCTCCCTGAGATGCTGCTTCGAAGCCCTTCATCAGAACCACGGCTGCTTTGTCCAAAAAGAGAAACCAAGACAGGCAGTCAGGGGGTTGATCTCGGGTCTTCAGTGGATTCATGCATTTTGTAGAGATACAGCGCAGTCTGCTGTCCAATTTGAAGCTGCCGCCTTCCGTATGCGGTTTTATGCCTCCGCCTGCACATCAAGTCTTTTCTCCTGACATGATTTTTTAATCTTGCCTTATCCACCATCCACTGCAATCTAGGCAGAGGGAGTTTGAGAGTTTGAGTCCTGCAAACTGGAGTGTTCTGTAATGGGCTCAGTGCAGACGGCTAATAAAGTGGAACAGTGGCTCAGTGCTGCCTTAAATTAAAGAACTTCCCAACCTACACTGACTCTTTCACGCTCATTAGGTGTTGAAGAGTTTCAAAGACTGAAAATTACATTAAAAATCAGTCACAAAACCTGTTATTGGCTTCATTTGTACACTGTAAAAAAGAAATCTGTTAAATTTACGGTAAAAAAAAACGGCAGCTGTGGTTGCCAGAAATATACCGTAAAAAATACGGTAGCAATATTTCAGGTTGAACAGACTAATTTTACAGTAAAAAAAAACGTATTTCATTATCTGATATAATGTTAATTTACTGACCTATTGAAGTTCTAATATCTGTTTTGTACCATTGTAATACACGGACAAACACCAATCACAGTGGTGATGAGTGTCACATGCTGACTCATCACATATATATATATATATTAGTGGTGGGCCGTTATCGGCGTTAACGCAGCTCTTATCGCGCGATAAAAAAAATATCGCCGTTAATCTATTCCCCAAGTTGGGTTGGGAGATGGCTCTACTACACAAGCTATGATGACGCAATCTACCCGCGGCCGCGAGGTAAACCCGGCTGCAACGCATATTCGTCGTCATCTTAAGTAAACACGGCTGAAAGTGAAAGCTGCAACATCCATTATTTGGATTTGGTTCGGATTTAAGCCGTCCGACAAACAGCAGCAAACTATCCGAGTGTGTGGGGTAACGGTTTGGTAAGTTAACACACGACTAATCCGTTCTACCACCTCAAATTCAAAACGAAACATGATATCACTGAATACCAGCGCGCGCGTATTATTCTCATTCCAATATATCTTAGTGGTGTAATGTTAACACATAATGTCTGTCTACGCCCGATTTTAAGAATCGTTGTTGTGTTTATTTTTAACTAAGAAAAGACATCAGTTAGACAATATTATAACTTTAAATTTGGGGTTTCATAAGCTCAAAGCTATAATAAACATTAGACCTACTTAAGATCTCTGCAGCTAGTGTACTTAAATTTTATTTATCTGCAAAATTATGTTGTATACTTACAGTTTTGCACAATATATGTTCTCAAAACTACATATACCCTTTAAAAAAAATAGCAGTTGTTTAGCAGGGTCTGTGTAACCTGTTCTGAAATGGTTTTATTATAATATACTGTATATCGTTATCGCAAGAGGCTGAAATGTATATCAAAATATAGATTTTAGGCCATATCGCCCATCCCTAATTGATAGCCTATAGTAGTTGATAATAACATAGGCCTATGTTGCCTACGGACGGTAACAGTACAGAAGTAACCTTTTACAGTCTATGAGTAGAACAGCTTTCTCAAGCAGTTTGTGATGCATTTTGGAAACAGGAGATGAGCCCCTGGTCTAATGCGCCACCTGGCTTGAGAAACCCGTTCTTAAAAGACTTAGCCTACTTTTATAGTCATTATTTGGGTAGCACACATATTCTGAATGCCTTCGGCAGAATTCAAATGAGCCATTTTAATCTAGATTAATCTAGATTAATTTCAAAATTAATCTAGATTAATCTAGATAAAAAAAATTAATCTATGCCCACCTCTAATATATATATATATATATATATATATATATATATATATATATATATATATATATATATATATATATATATATATATATATATATATATATACATACATACATACATACATACATACATATATATATATATTATATATTCATAACATAACACTATATATATATATATATATATATATATATATAAGCTGCACAGTGTAATTCACACAAACACTAAACACCATCATGATAACACACATGAAATCTTAAAAATGCAATAAACATTAATTTAAAAACATTAAATGTAACATAAAACCCTAATATACATAACTGATTAGAAAAAAAAAACCTAAGAAAAACTTTGAAAAAACAGTTATTTCAACAAAAATACATCAAATGTGAAGTGTCACGCAGGGAATTGTGGGAATGTCAATTTACGGTTTGTTATACTGTAAATTATACAATGACTTGTTATTTTTCAGTTCCAATAACTTTAACGGTATTTTACTGTAAAATTACATTCAATGTACGGTTAGATCTAGTTATTTATATAGTACGGAAACGTTCTGTTAACCAATTAACAGTTTTTTTTTTCAGGTCTTTTACCATTAAAATCATGATAATTTTTTACAGTAAACAAGACAAATTAGTTTCCTTCGCCTCCACTGCGGAACGTCAGGTAAAGGAGGCCCTGCTGTGCTTGAAACGTGAGTATTTTTGGCATCCTAGAGTGGATCAACATTAGGGACAAGCATTGGGGGACTGATCACTTTCAAGGCACACAGTCGACTGAGCGATTTGTGTCACACAAATGCGTATTGATCTTCCTGCATGTTCCACGACACTAGCTAGCAGCACGGACAGGTATCTGCTGCTGTCCTGCCACGGAAAGAAAGATCTTTTATTTAGCTGCTGCTGCAACCCGCTCCCGCTCATGAATTATGCATTCGCAGGCCCCTGTAACAAGCTCCAGCTCAACTCTACACCTTGTGTGTGGCTTAAAATATAGATAAAAGCTGAACAGTGAGGTACAAACGTAGTGTTTTTTTCTTTTTCTTTTTTTCTTCTTCTTTACACAGGATAGAAGAAAGCCAGTGGAAGGAGAGGTCCATGGCAATTAGAGGAGGCTTGAGCACAACACATCTGATTCACTTCTCTATACCCCGTTCGCTTCGGAGGGAGTAAATACGCTCACTGAATGAATCAAACGAAATCAACAACAGCAGGGGGAAGCGCTTTAGTCTGATGTTGCAAGTGTGCGCATTGTACACGTCTGTGATATGACTCGATTCATGTTATGCAACAACTGCTGAGTATCGGCTACACAGAAAAGTAATGTGAGGTCTAAGTAAACATGCGGTGCATAAAAGGATATAATGCATCTTGCGAATGAATAATGCCAGAACAGGGGAGACCTGAACCTTGTTTTTTTTATTCTGCGGTTTGGAAACTCTGACAGGCCCATTTAGGTGGGTACTGGTTTTTTGTGTTTTTTTAACACCACTAAAGGCTACGCAGTGTTGTTCGCTAAAAGCACTTTCCAGAGACATGATTGCTTGTGACATGTTATGAAAAAAAATGACACTTTTCAACTTAAAAGTTTTTAAGTAAGGGATAATGTAGAGCGAAACGGTTGTTAAAGCGAATACAACCCCGACAGGCTGATCAGGACCCCGACGCGAAGCGGAGCTTGAACCAGCCTGTCGGGGTTGTATTCGCTATAACAACTGCCTCGCTCTACATTATCCCGCTTATTACATGGCTACCTACCAAATAAATCAATAATTTGACACAAAATATTGATTTAAAAAGGAGTTTATTGATTTAAAAACGATTGTATTGCTTCCGCTAAAGAAAATAGTCAATTCTGTCTCTGCGGTTAGAATCCTGTGTCCATAGCAACGCTCTGTTTTTCATGGCAACGGTGTGTTATACTTAGCAGCGGTCTGTTATCAAGAAATAACAGGCCACATTCTACATTAGAATTCAACCAAGCCATCTAATAAAGTTTTATATGAACTTCTGGTAATGAAACTTCAGGCTTGATCCTGGTTGTTGATATTGGTACACTGATATTGCAAGCTGATTATCTAATTGTTATAATCAAGCCAACTTGTATGATGGTACAAACCCTGTATCTGTGACATTTCCATTACAATCAGAGATCAACATACAGAACATAGACGTGAACTCCTCACCAATTGAAAACTATCAATACTAATCATCACACAGATAAAGTTACCTGACACCACAACAGGCTAGCACCAGTTATAGGTGCTCAATGAAAATGTTAATGCAGACTATGACAAATGCTGTTTTTAAAATAAGAATTAGTTTCAAGAAACAGGTTAAATAATCAACACAATGACACAGATGCCATTATTAGGGCTATCAATAGGAATAGTAGTATTTAACCTGCAACATTGCTTTGAGCAAGTAGATTCCTAGCCGGATCTGGGCCGTATCCAGTTTAGATGGTGGACCTGTGCCTAAACACGACCACAACGCATCCCTGAAGTGTCAGCAGATATTGTGTCAACTAGACTCTCCCCTGTAAGGCCTCATTGACACGACAGCCATCGGCACAGATCCTCAATAAACCTGTCTCCATACCCACGTGAAGTCAAGATGGTTCAACCATCAACCAGATGGAACTGGATAAATATTCTGAATGTTCTAACTCAATCTGACTTCTGACCTGTAATACTGCCTGAATCATAATCACACACTATTTGTTCGTTGGCCAGAGGAGAACGAGACTAAGCCTGGTTTCTCCCAAGGTTTTTTCTTCATTCTGTCACCTGATGGAGTTTTGGTTCCTTGGCACTGTCACCATTTTCACCTTTTTCACCTTTGGCTTTTGGCTTGCTTAGTTGGGGACATTTAATATTCAACAATATTATTGCCTGCAATATTAATCTGCCTTCATTGACACCATTATATGAGAACTGAACTTAGCTGGACGATGACATCACGGTTTTCTCCAGAGCTGCTAGATATATAAATGAACTAAATTACAAACTTTTTTACAACAAAAATGACCCATCACTGAACTTGCTTAAGCTGGAGTGTTATTTTCCTGTTATCATTGTAAAGCTGCTTTGAAACAATCTGTATTGTACAAAACGCTATATAAATAAAGGTGACTTGACTTGACTCGACAAGTGATAATCTACTTTGAGCTGTTGAAAATAAAACTCTCACAGAGTCAGTTTGACCTATTTGTTGTATAATATATGCACAGGGTACCTGAAAAAGTAGAAGTCTTCTTGTAACTTCAATGCAGAAGATTTTCTTTGCTACACTCTTCCTTCAACTTGATAAACAGCACTGGGATCTTCTCTTCGTAAATGAACTCTACAGATGAATAATGCATTGCTAAGCAATTAATTCACATTGATGACTCATTTATTTATTGATTACCCCCTGTGTAATAATGGAGAGGGTTAAACGTCAATCAGACAATATCAGAGGCCCTCACTAGCACATCAGAGCAAGTCATTAATTTATTACGGAAATAAACTGTCGGAGCAAACCTACCAAATCTGCTAGGGAAATGTTAATTACATTCATCCAAGTTAAATAAACTTTTTTTTTTTACACAGGAATGCACATGAAGAGAATATATAGCATATGATCATAGAAAAAAATAATGCACCAAAAATGATTAAACCTTCAAAAAACTGAGCATATATGTGATTTTAATGTTATATTACGCTATAGACTAAGTGACTGATTTCTTCCTACAAAATGCACACTTCACAAAGATTTTAACATGGTGGGGAGCAAGCAAATTTCAGACTTTCAAAACTTTAGGATTGTGTGCTTTTAAAACTAAAAAAAAAGAAAAAAGAAAAAAAAGAAAAAAGATTTTTGAATAAACCACCACATCTTTTAAGGGCTCCCCAAGAGTGATGTTGAAACACTAAGCCGTTTTGACCTCCCCCAGCACTGATTTTCACATATAATTATAACAATCATCCAGCGCTAGAAAAAGGCATGTGCAAATGCTGAGACACTGGACTGACATCATTCGATCAGCATTGCAGCAGACTGCCAGAAAGATGCTCTCAATCAAATGCTAATCTGAAATCAGTCCTAACAAACAAAACTGATCTAAGGGTTGTCACTTGGCAACCTCATAAAGCACTTAAAGCATTTCAAAACAGCCAGAAATGGTCCAGATGTGGAGCTGCACCGCTGGGACGGCGGACACACACCAATCTGTCACATTGACAGTAGAGCACATAAGTGGGTTCAACAAGGCAAGTCCCAGATCCTCCCCCTGTGGGCTGAGCAGACAGCTCTGATGCTCTGAATCCATTAGTGTGGGCTTTATGGGCAGGAGCGCAGCGGCCACTGGCTTCAAAGTGTAAACTAATATCATTACTGCACTTCTTCACACATTTTTAAACAGTTTTGGAAGATATATGTTTTTAAGTTACATACACTCACATATAGTGTTTGTGTAGTTTATATTCATTGTATATAGTACTTATATACTTTTTATAAATATTTTGGGTAACACTTTATTTTAACGGTCCACTTTAGACATTCTACTAACTATAAGCAACTTTGCAACTACGTCAACTTATTCTACTAACCCGAACCCGAAACTACTAGAGTCAACTAATACTCTATGAGAGTTAGTTGACATGTAGTTGCAGTTGTTTTATAGTTAGTAGACTAACTCAAAATAAAGTGTAACCACATTTTGAATTGGATTTTTTCATATATTTTAAAGGGTTGGTTAACTTAAACCTAACGCTAATCTCACCCTCACGTCTTTCCAAATCCTGTGAAAACACAAATGAAGATATTTTAAAGGAAATCTCAGAAATCTGTCCCATATGTGAATAAAAGCCTAAATTAAACCAGCAACTGTGTCTCTTCAGAAAACAAAGTGAAGAGAAAGTGGTTGTAATGATGCTGGAGGAAACTGGAGAAGGTGAGGATCTAAACGCAGTTTTTTTTTTTTTTTTATAAAGTAATATATTAAACAGATAACAGAATTCAAGGAACAAAACCACGAGGATCACAGAC
The DNA here is from genome assembly GCF_964197995.2 of Scardinius erythrophthalmus. Taxonomy (NCBI): domain Eukaryota; kingdom Metazoa; phylum Chordata; class Actinopteri; order Cypriniformes; family Leuciscidae; genus Scardinius; species Scardinius erythrophthalmus. The sequence goes on along the minus strand of NC_138237.1, from coordinate 28,926,845 downwards.
AACTGACAAAGTAACAAGTGAAACACAAGGGCTATAAATACACAGGAGCAAACAAGCTTAACAAGTTAACAAGACACACAAAGAACTACAAAACATGGCACAAGACAGGAAATAAAGGGGAACACAAGACAGGGATCATGACAGTGGTAGTTGCGTGGACTGTCAATGGAGGGACAGAAATCTCTCAGATATTATTAAAAAATACCTTCATTTGGGTTTTGAAGAAGAACATCTCATGAGAGTGGAACTACATGCAGGTGAGGCCACATGGTGACAGAATTTAATTTTTGGGTCAACTAACCCTTTAAGTTTTTATTTTAAGTTTATTATTGACTTGACTTGACTTTGACTTGACTTTATACTTTATTGTCCCCTGGGGGAAATTTGTTGTGGACTCAAAAGTGCTTAGTGCCATTGCTGCCTTTACAGACAATAAATACACATAGGAAATAGAAATAATACACAACTACATACATACACAAATATAGGTTAAAATTAATAAAAAGTACAGCACACAAGATTATTGCACATACCTCAGGCCTATCTCATACAAATCATCACACAACTTCTAATTTATATTTTGATTTAAAATTTTGGTGGAAACTGGTACGAAGGAGTATTTAAACCGGTTCAATCGAGTTTTTGGTATTAAGTACCTTCTACCAGACGGCAAGAGTTCATATTCTTTTCGAAGAATGTGGGACGGGTCCGACAGAACTCTCTGCGCCTGTTTAAGTACAGACTGCTCATAAATGGACTGAAGGGAGAGCTTTTCAGTCCTCCCCATCACCTTCATAGCAGTCTGTACCAGGCGCTGCAACTTTGATTTTGACTGTGTGGAGAGATTGCCGAACCACGCTGTCATCCCATACCTGATGACACTTTCTATCACTGCCTGATAAAATAAAAACATAATATTCTGACTGACACCAAACACCCTTAGTCTGCGTAAAAAATACAGTCTCTGCTGTAAACGGGAACAAACATAATCTACATGGTCACTCCAGCTTAAGCGGTAATCCAGGTGGATACCCAGATACCTATATGAAGTGACCTGTTTTATATCCTCTCTGTGAATGGTCAAAGGGGTATGATCCCCCACCGACCGAGGGTCAAATACCATCTCCTCTGTTTTTTTTTTTTGTGTTGATTGTAAGATAGTTTTTGTCACACCACAAAACAAATTTGTTAACTTCCATACAGTACAGCGATGGATCTGAGTTCTGGTCAAGCAGACTAAGAATGGCAGTGTCATCAGAAAATTTTATGTATATTAAGTAAATTGTTATAATTGTAATTAATTCCTTAATCCCTCCCTGTTTTAGCTTGTACTATTCTGAATGGTGTCTCTAACTAGCACTTCCTGTGTTTATGCCTCTTTAAGATGAATTGCTTATTGCATTCCTCAATTGTAAATGGCTTTGGATTAAAGCATCTACTAAATGAATAAATGAATAAATGTAATGTATTCGTTAATGTTTTTTAAATATTACTATTACGTTTTTTTTTTTCAATGTTAGCTTTAGTTTTATTTATTTTTTATTTCCAGTTAGTCATTTTATTTTAGTTTGTTGCCATATCTATTTTTTGTTTAGTTCAAGTTTTTCACCTAATAGTCATTTTTATTTTACTTCACCTTTATTTAAATTGCCAAACATTTTTTGAATAGCTTTAGTTTTACTTAACAATAATAACCTTGCTCACTTGGATGAAGACACTAGTCATACAGTATCAGTAGTCCAATAAAAGGATTTATTGTACATAGAGCGGGTCCCTACATAGGGGTGGCCATTTTGAGGTCACATGACCAGCCAACTACAACTCACTTTACCTCCCTTTTATCGGACACATTAACTTGCAGAATAAATTAATCTCAAATACCTGTGAATAATCCATTTTTACAATAGCATCAAAAAAAGAAAAGAAAACGTTAGCATGGTGCTGCATCCACACCACTAGGTGTCACTATAAAAATAAGACTGCTATGTCAGTCAGTGAAAAAAAAAAAAAAAAAAAAAAAAGGTTCACCTTTAAATGTAAGAGGTTGTATTCAATATGATAACACCAAAAGTCCCTTGGTCACAGTTACCTTTTAGGGTCAACTCTTGTGTTGCTTTCAGTTTTACTTATGTCTATTTAGCTAGACTTACTTTGTCCATCAACATGCTTTCCTCAACCACACACATATAAACAAACACATACTATTTTTGACCACCCCGCACATGTGTGGTCTGGAGTGGAAGCACGACCAGCCCAGTCACCTGAAGCAACACTGCTTGCGCTGAATTATTAATCGCTAATATCATTATGTAGTCACTACTTGTCATAACAATCTAGGCAGGCAGAGAGAAACTCAATCTGCTGTGGCCCATACAGACAATGCCTATTAATTATTGATACAGACTAATTGGCTACAGGATTTGTGGGGCACAGTTACTTTTGTTCATCTCACTACTTGTGCTGCTCCTTCAAAAAAACAATATCATCAGAGGCCAACCTCCCCATCGCCCCCATGTCAGCAAATTAGCAGCCGTGTCGTTCCCCTCTCCTCCTACCCCCCGCCCCCCCAACTGTCTTTTCTTCTTATGCGTTTTCAGAGGGTTTATTCATTCTTCAAACTTCAGCCACTCTGTGGATGTGCAGGTCTGACATATGATGCAGACAAAATGTGTGTGGGGTGGGAGGGGACATTTTTATTTCGTCATCTTGAATAACCCACTTAGTACATGTATGGATAATTCTTACTTAACTAAGATAAGGTTATTATTCTATTTGAATCTTTTTGCGACTTTCATAAATAGGATAGTAAAGTATAAGCGAGAGGAACAGGATTGGGAAATATTGTGAACCAAATTAAAATTTGTGAATGTGTTATAATTGTTACTTTATAGCTCTAACTTGTATCAATATTTCTATATTCATTAAACACCAAACTGCCACTACACTCACAAAAAAAATTGTCTAAAAATAAGATTTATGTATTTAAATTGCATAACAAATTCCCATGCATTTGGATTACATAGTTTTAACATAAACCAATCAATACTCCTGAATGTGATTCATATGTTTAAGTCATACATAAATGAAACAGATAAGATTTATGTAATTGTATTAATAAACTGAATGTGATTTATATTTGTCAGTCGTATGTAAATGAAACAGGTAAGATTTATGTAATAGTACACAGAAAACACCCATGTTAAATTAGCACTGCTCGGTGTTCATATGTGTGCACACTACAGAGTTAAAGCTGTGTTGAAGTTAATGAGATAATTAAGTGATGATTGAGCATTAATTATGAACACCTGCTGTTAACAAGCAGAATCACTGAAGGAAAGAGAAACACAAGAACTACAACTGACTTCAGCCACAGCCTCAGATGAAATCAACTGAAGAGAAAAGAAGACATTAAATCTGTGAAGATCTCAGCAGAGGAGGATTAAACAACTCCACAAACAGCATTACCAGCTTCACTTATTACTAACCAGACTGACTTTATCTCATTTCCGTTTGAATGAAATCAATAGTTGTATTTTAAAGTCACCATGATGGTGGTTAGCGTTTGCTTTAGTTGGGTTCTTGACCCTTGACTCCTGTACTATAACATTTTCTCTGGCTGCGATAATTATGTGTTTATAAAAGACATTTGTTGCAGCAAAAAAGCCAAGAGAAAAAGAGATCAGGTGATGTTGGCTGTTTATTGATGATGATGATGATGATGATGATGATGACGACAAAGTCATCATCATGTAATTGCCTGATTCACTGATCTTGTTCAGTGTCTAATGCTTTTTAATATTGTTTTATTCATAACAGAAGCCATTTGATTTTACAGCATGAAATCTAACAGTGTTGTTTATCAAACAATATATATATTTTTTTAATAGTTAGTGCACAAAAACCTTTCATCTATGGCATTACTTCGACTCACACAGACATCAAGAAACAGCATATGAATCTCAACAATGGTGACAAAAGATACAAAAAATCCTGATGCATAATTTATTAATGCCGCAATGCATGCTGGGAGATATGGGTGAGTTTTGATTGGTGGTACCCAGCATGCACTGCAGCATGAAGCATTTCATTGATTGTCACCATTGTTGAGAGTCATACACTGATTCTTGATGTCTAAGTAATAATGTAGAAGAGAAAGTTTAATTCACTAAATGTTTTTAAAATTCTTTATATTATTTGATTAACTGTTGGATCTAATGCTGTCAGGTCACACAGCTACTATAATAAATAAAACAAAATCACATAAGCCCAATAATCAAAGCATTAGACACTGAAAAAGATAAGTGATTCAGGCCACAATATGATGATTACACCTTCATCAATAAACAGCCAATATCACTTGATCTCTTTTTCTCCTGGCTTTTTCGCTGCAACAAATGTGTCTTATAAACACATAATTATAGCAGCCAGAGAAAATGTTATATTAAAAAGTCAATGGTCAAGAGCCCAACTAAAGCAAACGCTAACCACCATCATGGTGACTTTAATATACAACTATTTATTTCATTAAAACGGAAATGAGATAAAGTCAGTCTGGTTAGTAATAAGTGAAGCTGGTAATGCTGTTTGTGGAGTTGTTTAATCCTTCTCTGCTGAGATCTTCACAGATTTAATGTCTTCTTTTCTCTTCAGTTGATTTCATCTGAGGCTGTGTCTGAAGTCAGTTGTAGTTCTTGTGTTTCTCTTTCCTTCAGTGATTCTGCTTGTTAACAACAGGTGTTCATAATTAATGCTAAATCATCACTTAATTATCTCATTAACTTCAACACCGCTTTAACTCTGTAGTGTGCACACATATGAACACTGAGCAGTGTTAATTTAACATGGGTGTTTTCTGTGTACTATTACATAAATCTTACCTGTTTCATTTACATATGACTGACAAATATAAATCACATTCAGTTTATTAATACAATTACATAAATCTTATCTGTTTCATTTAGATATGACTTAAACATATGAATCACGTTCAGATTATTGATTGGTTTATGTTAAAACTATGTAATCCAAATGCATGGGAATTTGTTATGCAATTTAAATACATAAATCTTATTTTTAGACACAATTTTTTTTGTGAGTGTACGATACCTGCTTGAATGCTCTGAAACAATGTTTTTGCAGACTATATGCATAACCAAAGACCTAGGCTTGCACACCGTGATTAACAAACCTTAAAAATGGCATAAAAAGTTTAGGACTATACTGGATAGATGTATGTTTGTCTTAAATAAATGGTGCTTACAGTAAATACGCAGTGAAAAACTTCAAATTAAAGTTCAGACAGGAATGTAACTTAACAAAACTTTACCAATCCAAAACAGCAACAACTCCACTTCCTCATCTTCAAAGACGTGAGATATTGACCTTCTGGCTTCCTCAGCAGAAAAATAAAATATTCCACACAATACTGGCTTTCCTCCACATGTTGTTCAACGAAGCACCAGACATGACCAGCCTGGCCAATCAGACACCCAAACCCTTCGGAAATGATCCTGTGACAGTGTGAAGGAGAGAGATTTAATACAATAGAAGCTATAGATATCAAATTAGGCACTGAAACACTCCTTCCTGCAATGTTAGTATAATTATAGCCTAAACTTTATAGCATTTCCTTTTATAAATCATCTTAATAGCTCAAATATAGGCTTTCTCGGATTTCTAAAATGAGTCATACTGTAGCTGTCCGTCATTTGTGAGACTTTCTGACTCTGTTCCTTCATTATTTCCAGACCTCTCCCCACTGCGTGTCTAAAAAGGTTAAATTAAATAAAAATGGTAACACTTTACTATAAAGATCATTAGTTAACATTAGTTAATGTATTATGAACTAACAATGAGCAATACATTTCTTGAGACTGTATTAGTTCATCTTTGTTAATGTTAGTTAATAAAAATACAGCTGTTCATTGTTTGTCCATGTTAGATCACAGTGCATTAACTAATGTTAACAAATACAACCTTTGATTTTAATAATGTATTAGTAAATGTTGAAATTAATATTAACTAAGATTAATAAATGCTGTAGAAATATTGCTCATTCTTATAGTTCATGTTAACTAAGATAGTCAACTAATGTTAACAAATGAACCTTATTGTAAAGTGTTACCATAAAAATATACTTGAATTTCATTGAATCAACAAAACGATGTATTTTAGGCTAATGTTGAAGATAAATTAAAACATATAAATAATGAAACTTACTGAGAAATACAGAGCGTACTATATGCTATACAATGTAATTTAAATAATACATTTAAAGAAAAACAGCTCATGCTACATGTGTGTGGCATCTTTGTTTGGACTGTGATTAAATGCAGTGGTTGTCTCTAATTGCAACACATCTACAGATATTTTTTTGTTTAAGGCCAGTTTACCTGTTATAGAGCAAATAAACATCAAATAAATTTGCTCAAACAAAGAAAAAAAAAATGGCAACCAATATCGGAATTGGCCAATTTGCTTAAAAAAATTTGCAAAACAGTAGGAATTGGTATCGGCCATGAATACATGATGCTACATGATACTAAAATCCTATAAGGAAGGTTATTTACTCACCGCCATGAATACTGACGTCAGATCAGGAGTTAAACTGTGTGCTTGACGCACAGTTTGCATTCACCAGCGGATCAGAGCCCTCCTCCTGAGTGACTGCCTTCAAAAAGATGAAGAAGAGAACTCAGGCCTCAGATGTTGAGAAGCAGGAGCTGCTGACGTGGGAGAGATCTTCCTGTAACCCTGGGTTAAGCACTTTTCAAGTACTGGATCATAATACAGTGAAATGCAACCTGATATATGGCAGTTACAATATTTAAACACTGTCGGCGTAATGGGACAAAGTGCATTTTTAATGAATCAAATCTTTCTAAAAAGACTTCAGATCTCATCGTAGCATTGTCTTGCCTTTACAAGTTCTTGGACTTGAAAGCTTGTGTGAAGTATATTAAACAACAAATGTTACATTCTCCTTTTTTACTGCATTACAGGAGTTTCCAGAGTAAAAACATTTAACAAATAAATAAAAAATAAGCTCAATCGACACCATTTATGACATAATGGTATTACCACAAAAAGTCTGTTTAATCCTTTTTTTTTTTTTTTTTTAAACAGTATGTTTAAAAAAACAGCAAACACAGTGAGGCACTTAAAATGGAATGTTAAAATGCTAATTGTTTTAAAAGTTTATTATTATCAAGAATTATTTTGGTGTAAAAAAAAAAAAAAAAAAAAAAAACCTTACTAACCTTTTCTGTGTAAAATTATATCAAAATTTACAATTTCATTGCCCTGACAACATAATTCCTAAAACTGTAAAATGACAAGAACAAATTTTCAAGATTTTATGGAAGAATTAATCTTGAGCCTTAAAAATTTTAGGATTTACATTTCTGCTTTTAAACTCTCCAAAATTGGCTCCATTCAAATCTAGTGCCTCGGTGTAATCTTGAATGAGTCAAAATTATATTTTGAACTAATCGACATTATGCCAAAACTGCTGTCAATTGACCTGAACTTGCATTGAACCGGGAATATTCCTAAAATAACATAAAAAAAAAATGCATATCAGAAGACTTGTTTTGTGGCATTTAATGATTGTGTTCATGTTGGAGGTTATGCAGGTCAGAGACATCTGACAGGATATTGCTGAAACAAGACTTCTTCTACGGGATGTCCTGTTGTGCACCCATACCCTGCCCCCTTGGGGGGTGGGAAAAACACAAAACAATATTCACAATCCACTTCTCTTTCCTAACGAGAATAAGCAAACATAAGGGACCCCCTCCAAATGATGTGCAAATTCCACCCTCTGGTCCCCCAATGGAATAGTCATGTCACAATAAAAAGCCTTTCCTCCTGCTAATCTGCTTTTTAGAGCCCCGTCACAAATGCTAATTTCCATAATCGAGTCGACAGGTGTGGAAAGGGGTGAAAGAGGTAGAGAAGAGAAAGGTGAAAACAGAGTCAGGGGACGAGCGAAGGTGGGGTGAGAGGAAATGGATGTGGTGGTGGAAAGTGAGCGCTCTATTTTCATTTTTTTTTTTTTTTTCTGCTCCTGAAGGATCATGGGATTTGGGCACGAGGGCTTGATTAGAGCTGACAGTCACACCTGCCACCTCCCTTCCGTCAGTCTGCAATTACCACTCAGGTCCCGGTCCCAAGGAAGTGGTCACATTAAAAAGCCCAGACCAGTCTGGTCTCGCTCTCTTTTTTTTGCATACGGTGTGTCACTCAAAGAGCAACGTGGCTCACATTAGAGCTGAGGGCACAGACCCGAACAGAGCCTGCATTAGCGGACGCATGCAGAGTGAGTTCACGGATGGCACTCTCATTCCATCATACGCTTTCTCGGCCCGCTAATTGAGGTCCTTTTAGATTCTCTACAAAGGCCTATTATGGAGTGCATGGCACAGGCAAAGATCATACATTTCTCAGCAAGAACTGAATCTGCATGTGTCTGGGTCACTATACTTGGAGTTAAACTCTCCATCTCATGCTACTGTAAAGCAAAGCAATATAATCCAGAAGAGACGAACAAGAGGTCTGGTTCCTCTTGAACGACACAACAAATTACCGTCCAGTCATGTTTGATTTAATATATCACAAACAATAAGAACAGTTTTTGAATAATTTACAAGCCCTGTGGGTTTAAACTAATCCCTAACGCTCAAAATAATTAATTTGAGTATGAACAGTATGAACAAATTAGATAAATCAAATTAACCTTTATGAGTATGCAGAACACTCTTTTTCTTTTGAGTTCACAAAACTGACACTTTTTAAGTAATCTGAATGTTTTCATTGTTTTGAGTTTAATTAACTGGATTCTTTTAATTTAGACAAGCTTAAATGTAACTGAAACTGGACTGTTATTTCTATTTCCTATGCAGTGTGCTTTGCCATGGCACTTAAAAGGGATAGTAAATGCTAAAATTAAGAGTTACATAATGGGATTTTTTTATGCAAGATTAATGTTAAGTGGGAGATTTAGTAGTGTTTAATTTAATGATTTGTTATGCTAGTTTAGAAGAGTTTCTGTTATGTTGGGTTTTTTGGGGGGTTACCATCAAGTGGAGCATGAGCTTGGTTTGAGAACAGATATACTGTACGTATGTAAAAAGTTATATTGCCATTCTCGTTCAGCAATTGCTATGCTAAAGCTAATTCTATCAAAGCATTGTGTTACCAAGCAAGTCAGCATTTACTGAATTAGCTAACGCTTGCCAAGTTTCCACTACTAAAAATATTTAAGTTGAGATTACAAGATAATTTTAAGTTAAATGTCGGAATTATCTTACTTAAATATGTTAAGAGTAATTCAAATGTATGAGTGCAAAATAATAATGTGCAAGTTCTGCTTAAACTTTGAATTTCTTAACTGATTACTGATCCTCCTGTAGACAATAATGGTATTGTTAAATCTTTGATTAGCAAAATGGCATATTTAAACATTCATGCATTAAAATAGCTTGATTGTGACTCTACACCCTTGCCTCATTTAGTATAGGCTACACGGTTCTATGAAAATGCTAATTAGCCCCGTCTCCACTCACTCACACCAGATCAGAGATCCACTCGTTGATGATCACATGTTGACCTGATTGGTTACAAGGGAGTTTGTGGCGTCAGAAACACCAGCGATTTCAAACCACGGTTTTGAGACTCCTTGATTCACTGCAGTTTTAAAGAGAAAAAAAACTCAGCAATGGTGTCGACTTATGAATTTGCACATGGTTTGTCTTAAATCATATTAAAAACACCACATACACATATAAAAAAACATTAAAAGGTTGATTTTCACCACAGGGGGACTTTAAAAGTTCAAGTGAAATAATGAATAAATGGAATCAAACACTTGACAACATATTAAAACCACCAGAAGTCAAAATCAAGCATTGACATCATTTAAATCTCAATGGCATTAGGAGCACAATGACTGCAAAGCACAGTCTACTCAGCAGCCGGTTCCCAGGGCACAACCAGCATCCTTGACAGTGTTTATGCCCAATGCCCACATTGTGTGTCCTTGACTCGAGCATGGAAGGGGTGGCCCTCTCTTTGGGACGCTGCGCCAACTCCAAGCGTTCTCTCATCTACCATCTCCAAACATTATTTTCCCTCCCCGCTCAAGAGGAAACTCAAAGGAACCGGAGGCCTTTCCCAGCGGGACACATTAACAAGCCCATCTAGTTAAATTGAGCTCCTGCATTACCTAATGTGTTCGCCAACTCCAGGGGTAGGAGACAGCGCATCCATAATTGATCACATGTGCATCCTTTTTTCTAAGGCAGCTCTGGCTGACAGAAAGGGTAGCTTTGTTGTAAGCAAGCCAAGTTAAAGAGATGTTTATTAGAGCTTTTTTCCCTTTATCTTCGCATGCCTTTTATAAAGACAAGGTTTGCAGGGATCGATCGCCGTCCTGTCAGAGCGCTGGGTGCCGTATCACTCATCTCTGCGAATGCCAGTCTGCTTCATATCTTGTGCTTGTAGGAGCGCATTTGAATTTCACAAAAGTCATTGGAGATTTGATAAAGTTTTTCCCTCCACTGCATCTACACAACCCACAGCCCCAACTGATGAGCCAAGGTCAGAGAAAAGCTTTTGCATGTTTCACTATGAAGGATGTTTGGCCCCTTTACACCTTACTAAAATAGACCTGATTTCAAGATGTTCTAGAAAGAATCAGAACAATTATCAAGATGTCTTTCCATTTAAAAACAATTGTATTTAATTAAATGGCCAAAAAGTGAATTACACAAAACTTTTTAACCTCTACTGATATGAAAAGTTTGTAAAATGATCTAGTCCCTGCCTTAAGATGGGACCACCCACACTACTGTGTGTGATGCACAACTTCCAGCTGTAAATTTGGAAGACATGTTTTTTTTTTCTTTTTTTCTCAGTCTGCTTGGAAACTGTTAACAAGGTTCCAAGATGATAAAATAAAATAGTATTGGATTTGCCAAAGTTTTCCAGGTCAGTGCCATCAATCTTTAAAAGAATTTTGTTTGAGTCACTTCACAAAAAGTTAATTAGATTTCAAGAACTGTATATACCAGTGTGTGTTCAGAGTTATGTCTGTGGAATAATCTGTACTTACTTCTGGACAGGCAGAAATTCTTATCAAACAGACTATACATAATTTCTTCTTTTTTCCCAGAACAATCATTTGAAGAAACTGCTGTACCATATTTATGTGCAGTTCCAGTATTGTACCATTAAAAGTAAAACCCACAAACAAACAGATAAATAAATAAATTTGTCAAACAGGTCTTCTATTCCTGTCTAAGTTGGCAGATCTTGGCCAAAAGAAGTGATCTGAACCTAATTTTATGCAATACAGCCAGGTCTATCTACCAGAGACTAGTAAAATATTCACTTTTCATGTTCTAATGCCATGTAATGTATTTCTTTGTGGATATTAGTTCAGTATTAACCTCATTCTTTGTTGTCTACTGACATGAATTCACTTTTCTTTTTCTTTTTAATTTTAAAATGGTTTTGTATCAGTTTAACTGCACTATTTGTCTGTACACACGTAGAAACAAGGGCAAGCTCTTATGTACAGAACTATTATGTAAATGCAGCATGTTTGTAACACTCCCTGGTCTCTCTCCACATTGTAAAAAATGTATGCACTCTTCAACAGAATTATAAATAACATTCACATACCTTATGTCTGTCTTTGCCTTATTGATCACATTTTACAATGAACAGAGAAAATATAAGGGGGAGATGGAATACTTGTAGAAAAATGAATAAGAAAAAAGCAACATTTATTATATTAGCAGATGCTTTTATCCAAAGCGACCCACAAATTAGGAGAACAATAGAAGCAATCAAACCAACAATATGGCAACAATATGCCATAAAAGTACTGTGACAAGCAAAAAAGCATAAATAAATATATAGAATACAATAGAATAGTAAGTGTTGTTATTAACCCTCATGTGGTGTTCAAAATCCTATAACACCTATGATGTTCCCGGTCAAAAATGACCGGCCTATAAAAAATTGCTTATAAATCTCTCATTATACTATATTTTCACCCAATATTGGATTCAATCTTTTTATCAACTTGTTCTCTTTCAGTTAGGACTGGTTTTATATTTCTATTTGCATCTGATTAATCGTAGGCCTCATTTATTTGATAGTAGGCATCTCATTTTTTGAGTAAAAAAAAACATTATTTTTGAATAATTTTGGAAATATTAAATAAAAAATGAAGAAAATTGCCACTGTTGATCACACTAGTCTACTTAAATTTTTCACCTGGAATTTTGTTTTGAAAAACTTTTATTTTGTACAATATGGAACATTGTCACACTTGTGGTGTTCCCGGTCAAAAATGACCGGACTACAAAAAATAGCTTATAAATCACTCATTATGCAATATTATCACCCAATATTGGATTCAATCTTTTTGTCAACTTGTTCTCTTTCAGTTAGGACTGGTTTTATATTTCTATTTGCATCTGATTAATCGTAGGCCTCATTTATTTGATAGTAGGTATCTCATTTTTTGAGTAAAAAAAACATTATTTTTGAATAATTTTGGAAACATTAAATAAAATCTGAAAAAAATTGGCACAGTTGATCACACTAGTCTACTTAAATTTTTCACCTAGAATTTTGTTTTGAAAAACTTTTATTTTGTACAATATGGAACATTGTCACACTTGTGGTGTTCCCGGTCAAAAATGACCGGACTACAAAAAATAGCTTATAAATCACTCATTATGCAATATTATCACCCAATATTGGATTCAATCTTTTTGTCAACTTGTTCTCTTTCAGTTAGGACTGGTTTTATATTTCTATTTGCATCTGATTAATCGTAGGCCTCATTTATTTGATAGTAGGCATCTAATTTTTTGAGTTAAAAAAAAACATTATTTTTGAATAATTTTGGAAATATTAAATAAAAAATGAAGAAAATTGGCACTGTTGATCACACTAGTCTACTTTAATTTTTCACTAGGAATTTTGTTTTGAAAAACTTTTATTTTGTACAAAATGGCACAGAGTTACACTTGTGGTGTTCCACTGGGCCATTGAGGGCCATTGAGGGCTCTGTGTGCGCCTGATGGGGTTCGTGTGTTACAACTCTATTAGGAATATCTTTAGATCTGAGTGACGGATTATGCTGAGTTTGGGCTCTTTTTAATCGTGAGCTCCTGCTGTAAATAACGATGTGCCATTTTTCATGATCGATGTGTTTCATGAAGATACGAGTAAAAAGGACAAGTCTAAGCTACCTTGCTTGGCTACGTGAGTCTGTGGATTTTTTTGTGTTAGAACTCCATGAGGAATATCTTTAGTTCTGAGTGATGGATTATGTTGAGGACTCATTTTAATTGTAAGCATCTGCTGTAAATAATGATGTGTCATTTTCCACAATTGGAGTATGTTTCATGAAGTTACGCGCTCAAATGTGTCTAAAATTTAGCATCCATATATGGTTTACACATGGGTCTCTTGAAGGGCTTCTTTTACAAAAACCTCGCTCGAGTTTAGTAAAAAGCCTGAAACAATTATGCTTGTTGTATTCTACTCATTGAGACCTTTCAAATGACATATGACACAGGACTATCTGAGCTGTATGATGTATTTGACATATTGCTGAATGTAATACAAAAAAGTAGTTTATAAATTATGAAATTATTTTTTCTATTTATCAGCAAATAACTCAGCACTACTTAGGAGTTTATCAAATTGGCTACATTCATTGTAAACTTCAGACTCTAAGCTTTCAAATGACACCTATTTTAAGTTGATCAAGGTAATATTTTTGAAAAATATTATGATTATATATTTCGCAGCTAGGTGGCGCCTGCGGGGGGGTACACTCCGTTTTAGAGTGATAACTCAGCACTCGTTAGGATTTTATCAAAGTGATTAAATGCATTAAAAAGCTGAGATTCTAAGCTTTAAAATGATACCTATTTTGTGTTGTTCCATTCATTGATTGCATTGGTCTCTCCCATTCACTTTCAATGGCCCATTGAAACAATGGCCCACAATGGCCCTCAATGGCCCAGTGGAAGACCACAAGTGTAACTCTGTGCCATATTGTACAAAATAAAAGTTTTTCAAAACAAATTCCTGGTGAAAAATTAAAGTAGACTAGTGTGATCAACAGTGCCAATTTTCTTCAGATTTTATTTTATTTTTCCAAAATTATTCAAAAATAATGTTTTTTTTACTCAAAAAAAGAGATGCCTACTCTCAAATAAATGAGGTCTACAATTAATCAGATGCAAATAGAAATACAAAACCAGTCCTAATTGAAAGAGAACAAGTGGACAAAAAGATTGAATCCAATATTGGGTGATAATATTGCATAACGAGTGATTTATAAGCTATTTTTGGTAGTCCGGTCATTTTTGACCGGGAACACCACAAGTGTGACAATGTTCCATATTGTACAAAATAAAAGTTTTTCAAAACAAAATTCCAGGTGAAAAATTTAAGTAGACTAGTGTGATGAACAGTGCCAATTTTCTTCAGATTTTATTTTATTTTTCCAAAATTATTCAAAAATAATGTTTTTTTTACTCAAAAAATGAGATGCCTACTATCAAATAAATGAGGCCTACGATTAATCAGATGAAAATAGAAATATAAAACCAGTCCTAATTGAAAGAAAACAAGTTGATAAAAAGATTGAATCCAATTTTTGGGGATAATACAGCATAACGAGGGATTTATAAGCTATTTTGTGTAGGCCGGTCATTTTTGACCGGGAACACCTTAGGTGTAACAAGGTGAAAAAAACAACACAAAAAAAGTAAAAAAAAATAAAAAAACATTTTGGACAAGTTGTTATAGTCTCTGTGAACAGTCACTAAGTTTCAGTTCAATGCGATAACATTAACTAGTATTTTCAGGAAAAAGAAAATATTCTACGGTCAAAAATGACCCGAACACCACATGAGGGGGTCAAGTGTTGATGAAAAAGATGCAATGAAGATTTTTCGAAAATGGCTAAAGACTTGGCTGCAAACAGACAAACTATTTTGGAGATTTTGGTCTTTCCAATATGAAAGGATAGGAGCTGTAGTATATTGGCACGTCCTGATTTTGCCAAGTTAGACATATTCCTGTCCTAACCCTATCCCTAAACCTAACCCCATAAGTTATCCCTAAATTCAGAGGGAAAAGATAGGTGAATAACACTGATGTAGAATCACCTAGCCCTGGTTGTAAGCCTAAACTTGACATAAACTGTAATCTGTCCCTCAAATCTGATTGGTTGATTGGAATAGTGTTCCAGGATCAACAAAGATGTTGACCCAGGAACATGTTGTGTGAAATCAGATTCTGTGGTATATTGTCCATATAGGAAATAGCTGCCATGGGGCATTACAAGATGGCTACAGAGTGAGTGACATGTCATAAAT
Source organism: Scardinius erythrophthalmus (assembly GCF_964197995.2). Classification (NCBI taxonomy): domain Eukaryota; kingdom Metazoa; phylum Chordata; class Actinopteri; order Cypriniformes; family Leuciscidae; genus Scardinius; species Scardinius erythrophthalmus. Next base: position 28,911,429 of record NC_138237.1, on the reverse strand, counting down.
GGACTTTGATTCCAGTACATTATATACGCAGAAATTTGGGAAATGTAGGTATCTTTATGTCTAATTTCACTCAATAATGCTCTTGATCATCTTATTTGCATTTCCATACACCGACTGGCTAAAGGACTGGCAAAAGTTCAGTTTCAGTACAAGCTCCTTCAAGGTGATGTGATCTGGAAAATCCATATTTATGGTGTGGAATGCTTACCTCTTAAACTTCACATCCAAAAATACGTAAAAGCCATGTTCATACAGAGTAACGGAGCATCGGAGCAGAGTAGAGTTCAAGGCATCTGAATCTTGGCCTGCTTGAGGAGTAGAGGAGCACTGAGAACATTTGCGGCAGGGGCTCTATTGATTAGTTAGCACAGTCTTGTCTAAGCCTATTCCAGCTAAACGGGGAATTAAAGCTAACTGTCACATTTCTTGTGCAGAAGACTCATTTATAATTCAGTGCATTCCCCGGTCGTCCCCTGCACCACATGCAGCGGCAGGCCTCCCTTCTCACTCGTCCCGTCTCATTACGAGCTGCTTTGAAGGTGATCCCAGTGTGTCAGCCATGTAAATAAGCACCTCCTCAAAGTAGAACACAACCTCCTCCTACTCAACCACTAACTCAACCCTGGAAAATGAGACGTCCAGGGGTCTCAATTGGAGTAAAGCGTCCTTTAGCTTACCTGAAACTCTCAATCATAGCTCATGATGACCTCACGATCAGTTGCACATTGCTCAATAACTTGCCTTCAAATCATATCCCCTTGAGTGGTGTTATATTCTGGAGAAAATTTAATTATGCATGTTAATGAATGTACATCCAAGGAAGGATCAATGATATGTGAAATGGCTGGAAATAAATTGGATGTTGCCTTATTTACTCACATTAGTCGTGGTTTCCACATCATTTACTCTGAAAAACAATCAAACCAACAGTATGAATGTCTAAGCTAAGCTATTTGTTGTGGCACTTAGAGCGAGGCACTTAGAACAGACCTTTTTTCACATTTCATCATAGCTCGGTCAACTAGTGGTAAAAGGGAGACGTCAGCAAATATGATTTCTGCGTCCTCATTAGCTCTAAAAGCAAAAGAAAATATAGAGGTTGATTGCGGCAGTCAGAAAAGAGAAAGATGTCAAATGTACCATCCCTCAGCCGATGAATTTGAAACCTACTAGTTCTTTGTAATTTAATGCTAAGGCAATATAACAAATAATAGTGTTGTAAATGTATTTTAAACAAAACAAAAGAAAAAAAAATCAAATCTAAAAAAAAAAAAAAACTTTGGCAAATTGTGCTTTTTTTCTGCTAAGGTGTACTTATGACCTGATAATGTACTCACCATTTGGTCAGAGAAGTCATTTATTGACTGATCGATACTATAAAGAGGGCCCACGGTTTTTATGATCACTCTAACAGGGAAAAAAAGAGGAGGGAGGAGAAATAATATTTCATCAGGATGCATATCTGAGAATTTTTTTTTTTCTAACCTACACCCATGGCAGATCCATATTGATTTTCCTAGATGCAGCATTGCACTTTGCCTTTGCCACCATTAGAGCTGTGCTCCGATACAATACAGCAGGCCCACAGGTTCAACATGTTGAAACATACTTCAGCAAAAATCCATCAAGCCTGTGGCCCTGGATTTCAATCGCCTGAAAGAAAATGCATAGCACGGTTTATTCCAAATTCAGCAATTTCATTCACACAGCTCTCCCCACACATGGTCTAATATAAACACAATAAAAAAGGGATGGATTGAATCTGAAAAAAATCCGTAGCACATCACAATCGGCAACAAACAATGTCCCAACATTAGTCAGTAATATAAACTATTGCTGTATTATCTAGTTCAGGGGTGTTAAAACCTGCTCCTGTAAATTTTAGCTCCAACCCTGTTTCAACACATCTTGGTGTACCTCTTCTAGTGACATTCCCGTAAGCAGAAGAAACCCAGACTACTAAGTAGTTTCACATCCATCCAGCAGGAGGCACTATGGATAGACAGTCTCCATTCCATGTCTATAGTGCTTTGCATGGATCATTTGTGGAGCACTTGGAGATGTGATGTGAATCAGAGTGTTGACAGCAATTTTGTCTCTCAGCTGTTCCCAGATGACTGGCCGAGGGTGAGTCAAAGAGAAGGAAGGGAGACCAGAATCCATGGGGGGACGGAGTGGCTTTGGAGTGCTGCTTAATGGAGAAATCAATGTGCTTCAGAGCCCAAAAAGGTGGAAGTGTGTTTGTGTGTGTGTGTGTGTGTGTGTGTGTGTGTGTGTGTGTGTGTGTGTGTGTGTGTTTTTGTTTATATTACATTGTGAGAACCAAACGGCCCCACAAGGATAGTAAAACCTGAGATCACCTCCATTGTGGGGACCATCCAGCGGTCCCCATGAGGGAAATGGGTTAATAAACATACTAAATGATATTTTTTTTTAAATGTAAAAATGCAGAAAGTTTCCTGTGATGGGTAGGTTTAGGGGTAGGGTTAGTGTAAGGGGATAGAATATACAGTTTGTACTGTATAAAAACCATTACGTCTATGGAGAGTCCCCACAAAGATATGTGCGCCTGTTTGTGTGTGTGTGCGTGTGTGTGTGTGTGTGTGTGTGTGTGTGTGTGTGTGTGTGTGTGTGTGTGTGTGTGTGTGTGTGTGTGTGTGTGTGTGTGTGTGTGTGGGACGGGTTACTAGATGGTTTGACCAAGGTGGGGAGGAATGGGTAGAAGGGGTCTGATGATAGGAAGGGGCAACCATACAGCTGAATGGCCTCATGAATTAGTAATAAGCTAATCATCACCAAAATGAGGAGCTTTCCTGAGATGTTGGTGGTGTGATGGGGACCTGGGCAGAGGAAATGGGGGTGCTATGAGGAGAAACTACTCAATGAGTATGACCACTTTTCACTCCCCTGCCCTCTTGTCTAGAGCCGGCTGTGCCACGGCAGCTGGAGACTCTCCAGGTAAAGAGCAGCCTGGGAAGAAAGTATTTTCAGACAGCGAAGAGGAACAACAGTCTTGTACAATGAGAAGCAAGCTGAAATATTGATGAGATTTTTACGTTTTTGCAGCAAGGTAATTGTTTCTTTTTTTCCCCCACCTGCTACTACGGATGCCATCACCTCGACTCATGGTATCTCCATTGCACCGATCCATCAGGCCAAAAGTGGCCCCTGACACATGTGACAGCAGCGGTACCATGCTATATAAAAATATGCAACAGTCCCTGCTAATGGCCAAGATAGTGGCTAAGTCAGGGCTTGAGGTTATATTCAGAAGCAAAGCTTTTGCATTCCTACAAAAGAGCCTGTGCAGTGCAAGACATGCTAAAATGCTCTAAAAAAAATCTGTACTCTGTTTCCAAGTTGAGAATTCACCATGGGACTCTACAGATATGTACAACTAATGAAATGCTGGGTTTAGGTAATGAACTGGACTCATATATATTGCTCTGAACTGGGATCTAAGCTGTAATGCAAAGCCATTATATCTGTCACAATGGTTTGGTTAACTTCAAGGGACCTAGAGGCACTATGAAACTAAGATACACCCAGTATAACCATTCCTGAAGACTGGGGCACCAATATAAAACAATTAAAATCCACACCAGTCTATTATTGTTGTATAATCAATTTGAGATTTACACATCGCTAAATGGCATTTAAAACAAAACATATTGGGTTGTTTTGGAAGCAGATGGTCGCTTCACATCAGGCTCTTCCTTTCTAAGAAAGAGTGTTCTTGGCAAGAACAAGCTACAAAGTGTGCAAGAGTTTGTTGACAGTCAGAACTGGATAAACTAAGTAAATATCTAAAGTTAAATCATGTTCCACAACTCAGTGTACCATATAAAAACATCCAGATGTGTTCTAGAGGTTGAGTTGTTGTTCAAACCAAACAACAGAATAGTAAAGACATGTGATCCAAGTGACATGTTCAGACTGTAGGCGAATCGGATTTCTTTTCTTTTCAGGCAGACTTTATCGTTGTGTATGTCATGTTAATAGTTACTCAAAAGACAATTTGAAGTCCGATTTGAGCAGCCAGAGCATCCAGACTGAGACGCATCTGTAACATCTGTAGCATCTGCATCTGAGACGTTGAAACAAATCTGATTTCATGTGTTTATTGCTGTCCAGGCTTTCAAAAACCCATCTGGATAAAATCTGGATATGCAAAAAATTCTGACTTTTGCTGGCAGTCTGAACATGGGCTTAAAATATTGCTCCAGCCCTAATTAAACACCAGTGATCCAGCTAATAAAGGTCTTCAGGATTACCTCACAATTACAGGCTAGTGTGTTGGAACAGGTTGAAGCTAAACCCAGCAGTTCTGTAGGTGACAGGAAGACGACAGTACCAGACAAACAGCAGAACATATCTGAACCCACAACATGTCAAACTTTGAAATGGATAGGCAACAGCAACAGAAATCCACACTACCTTCAACTCCTGTCAGCCCTAGAACAGGAAACTAAACCTAACCTGGACACATCAGGCTGACCAAAACTGGACTGCAGACAACTTGAAGATTATTACATGGACTGATAATTCTTGATTTATTCTGACATACAGATGGTAGGGGAAGATATTGGCATAACCAACCTGAATCCACAGATCCATCCCACCTTGTTTCAACGTCTATGGTTAGCAGGACTGACGTTGAGGGAATTCCTTCTGCTGGTTGTTGGTGGTTTGCATCCCTTTATGATCACATTTTCGAAAGGTTACTTCTAGTGGGATAACATTCCATGTCACAAAACATATATCACCTCAAGCCGGTTCATTTATAAGCCATAAACAAGAGTTCGGGGCACTCTGTTGGCTTCCTGTCACAAAATCTCAATCCAACAAAACACTTTTGAGATGTGGTGGAATGAAAGAGTCATAACATGACAAATCTGAAGCAACTGCCTGATGCCATTACATCAACATGGGCAACTAAGGAATATCTACCGTACCTTGTGGAGTCCATGCTGTGGAGAAGTATCAGAGGATACTTAAAAACAAACATGAAACAAAAACACTTAATTGAATTTTTGTATTTAACACCTTGTACTTAACAAGTCCCTTAAAAGTCAAGATTCTCTATAATTTCCAACTTTTGTATCAATTTCACTATAAATAAATACTACTGCAACAATTGTGCCATTTTTAAAGGGTTATTGTTAACAGCTGTAGGGTAGGGTGCAGAGATCCGCCAGAAATGAAAGTTAAGGCATGGATCTGGTGAACAGAACTGGAGCCAAAGTGAACATCTATCTTTTCTCTCTCTGAAGCCCTGGGCGCTCAGTGAGTGCTCAGTCTGCAGGTGGTGAAGGAGCAAAGGGCAGGCGGAGTAGAGTGGTGCTGCCGGAGAGAGGCTGATGGGTGGGGATAGGAGGAGAACAAGGCCTGCTACACTCAGCTACAGGAAGGCTGCAATCAATAATTCACATCATCTGTCACCACGCGCTCCACTGGACCACTCAACAAACAGCACAGACAAATTAAAGTAAAAACACGCAAGAGTCGAGCGGCCCGGCTCATCCACGTCCATGCACTGAGGAAGACAATGTGCGCAGATGGTTTGGATAACGTAATCGCATGAGAACGGGTAGATCAATCTTGTGGAAAAGGAGGACACAAATTCAAAAAACACATAACTGATCAAATATTGAGCAGTTATGAGTTCAAGAAAGGCTCAATTATTTGTTGATTCTATCTATCTATCTATCTATCTATCTATCTATCTATCTATCTATCTATCTATCTATCTATCTATCTATCTATCTATCTATCTATCTATCCCTCCATCCTAGCCTATGCAAACATTACTTTCTGTGCTCTTCTGTTTAAATTTTGTACTCTCTTTCATGTTTATTTCAACCTGATCTCACGGCAATTTGTACATATTTTACGAGGTGGCTAATTCGTAAGAATTCATACGAATGACCTACCCCTGACCCCGCCCCTAAACCTACACATCACTTTGGTTTAAAAAAATAAATTGTGCGGATTCGTAAGAGTGAGGTCGTACGAATTTTTACAAATTAGCTACCTTATACGAATTGGTGGTGAGATACAGTAGCATTGGTTTATTTACTTACCATTTCCCTTGTCAGTATAAAAAGTCCTAGTCCTACTTTTACTTAAACATAAATATCTCTTAAAAAGTTGAACATGGGATTAATATAAATATCCAATTTATAATGAGACAACTGACATCCCAAACAAACATTTTTAACCTGACCTTCACATGTCACTGGCTGTCTCATGGAGGTATTTGAATATAATTCGGATGGTGATTTTGGGCTCATGCAGATATGAGAGTGTGTGCAAACAGCGAACAGGTGTAATTTCACACTCCGTCGAGTGGCTGCTCGAATCCTCTTTAATAGCCACACGCAAGGCTCTGTCAATCAGCAGAGTTCTGAATTTTAAACACAAACACGCACGAGTCAGATCATGGTTACAAGGTGCTTCCTCCCCCACAACTTCTCACTTTCACCACACTGGGTTCGAAACATGCCAGTAGACAATGAGGTTCTGCTGTTTGTGTGATAGTTTGTGTGAAAGTGTTAACCTCAGGCAGGGTAAAATCTAACCAAGATAAAAACTAAATCAGCAGTAACCAGACCATTTGCATTTCAGTAGCAGAAACAGATCTTTATCTCACAGTCAGGTAAGAGATGTCCAGAAAGATAAACAAAATTATGTATATGTAACGTTTGATTCATAGTTTGCAAATCTGCACTATATTAAATGGTGCACCAACATATGTAATATTATGTTTACGCACCATCATTACAGTCTGATAATATCTTACCAAATACCTACAATTTTCAAATGTATGAAAGAAAGAAATAAAGAAGATTATTTTATATATATAAACCCTCACTGATCTGGAAACAGATAAAAATTTTGATATACAAAGAATTTAGGTAACAAGGTCCAATTAGGTAAGGGTCCAATTCTCACTAATGGACAATTTACTAGTTATGGACAGTTATTATAATGCATATAACTTGGATATATTAGTACTTATAAAGCATATATTAATAACTCATTCTGCATGATCATATTCTACATCCCTTAATCCTACACAATACCTAAACTTAACAACTACCTTACTAACTATTAATAAGCTGTAATTAGGTGTTTACTGAGGCATTAAAGGTTGTAGTTAATAATTAGTTAATAGTGAGAATTGAGCCCCAATCTAAAGTTTGACCAAAATTTTAATTGTAACAATTTAAACTACTCCTATTTCCAAAAAACAACAATAAAGAAGTGCATGAAGGGGTGTACCGGGACACAAAAATTACGATTTGGTATGTAGGCCTACCTCGGTTCTGGGGCCCGTTCTTCGTACGTTGCTTATTACATCCGAGATCAAATGACACATCCAAGATGATATCATCGTGCGAATCATGATCCGGCTAACTCGGTTCTTCGAACACACTTGCCGGATATGATTAGTATTGCTGGATTGAGTCATCTGAGATAATTGCGCGTTCATGCGCTGGGGCCCGTTCTTCGTACGTCGCTAACTCACTTAGCTGGATTTGATTGTTGGCGATTTGGCATGATCTTGGATTGTTTGGTTCTTCAACGCTCATCCGGGACTTGCTGTCATAGCAACATGTGCGCAAACTTAAACCTGCTCGGGAGCAGGCTTATTTCATGTTAACAGGATTAGATCGCGGCTTCATAAGCAGAGATGATACGGAAGTCCAGCGCAGCGCGATAGTGCACTTTCTGAGATATAGCCTATATATTTTTCTCGTGATTCGTGAGATTGTCGTTTTTTGTCGCTTTTAGGTTTAAAAAACAGTTTTAGGTTTTTTTGTGGCATTTCCAAGCCACTTAAGACCCAATGTTGTAAAGATTTTTTTTTTTTTTTTAAGGCTATCAGAACTTTTTATGAAGATCATACAATCATGACCATGCCGATTACAGATATGTCACTCAGGCTTCACTACAGCCCGGTCTCACCCCAAAATGTCATGTACTGACGGGTCTTGACCATACGGCAACATACGACGAATAGGGTACCCCTAAAACGTCCATATGAGACGAAGACATAAGCGCACCAGCAGCGCCTCCTAGCGGTACCCTAACGCATACCTAAACCTACCCATAACCCGAATCGTCACATATGGACGTTTTAGGGGTACCCTATTCGTCGTATGTTGCCGTATGGTCAAGACCCGTCAGTATGTGACGTTTTGGGGTGAGACTGTGTTATCACTAACGTGATTGGTACCATAGACTATAGGCTGACCATAGACTGCCATCAAGGCCTCAGTGAAGGGGATTATGTGAACAGAAAGGGGGTTCACAATGTAAATGTGCAGCCCAGTTACTATTGTGAATTAGTAATGTTATATCAAATAAAAAAAAGGCAGTTGACTAAAATCTTCCATATCACAAATGTGAAAGCAAAATGGCCAGGATCTGCATGACTTGAGAATTTTTTCTTGAAAATGTGACTTGAGATTCACATTTATGCACATTATTTGAAAGTGGTAAGGAAAGTTCCACAATTAAATATCAAGCTCACTGTATTACATACACTTATGCTGATCCTAACAGAACTGCATTTTTCATAGGTGATTATGACATGTTCCTGCCTGCAGACAGGTGTTTTATGACCCCATTCCCTGACCCAAACCAGTTACAATGCAGCACCAGGACAAGGGCACACAATGAAATGAACTTTGGCTAACTAAAGGCAAGATTTCAGTGTCTGAAAAGTTTGAGGGTTGCACACCTGACAGGGCCTGTGACATTGTTGCATGTGCCATATTACACAACATTGCCAAAAAAAAAAACCACTTTTCATTAAATGTTTAATAAAAGACAAATATGCTTAGTTCCTTGAGTTTTATTTAAATTGTTCTTTGTAAAGAAAAGCCAGTGGTAAAGTGCCTGCAACAAGAGATATTAGACACATGCCTCATGCAACAAATAAAAAGGAAAAGTTGGCTATACACTGCCCACCTGTAGGCCTATGTCTCCTCTGTCTGTGCAGACTCTTCTGTAGGCCTTTCTAGATGTGGAATCCTGCAACTTATATTGCAGCCATAAAGCATATAAATGAAGTAAAGTTATTTATGCACTTGCAGGTAGGCTAGTTCCTCCATATGACAGTTATCTGAGAGGCTTTATTCACTGTCCAGTACAATGGAAACAAATGGACATTACAAAGTCTTATACTTTCTTTCCTTTGGAAAATTAGAAAATGTCCACTTACTGCACATATTTCAGCCACCACTTTCTTGGGAACAGATACAAGTGTTGGTGTATTGTGTAAAAGTGCACAAAAGAGGAAAACGTCTCAGGTTACGACTGTCACCATAGTTCCCTGATAAAGGGAACGAGACGATAAGTCGATAACGCTTTGGGAACGCCCCCGGCGTGAATGCGTCTGAAGCATCTATGTCAACTAGTCCAATGGAATGAATGAAATGCGCGTCACGGGCGGGTGACTGTCACGGTTCACGGATTCATTGACTCGCCTTGCTATGTGTGTGCGTGTTGTATGAATGGGCGCGGCTCATCAGCATGGCTCGTTATCGCTGATGAGCTGATCAGCGCCAGCTGTTTTGAATGAGAATGTCCTATATATTGTTTGTCACCTCGTCTTGTCTTTGTCAGATGGTTGTGGAGGTTCTCAGGCTCAGCTCACAGTCTTCTCTTCCTTGCTCCAGTTTCTGTTCTGAGATTCGTCTACCTGTTCTGAGGATTGTCTACGGTTCGTCCGTTGCTGTCTGCCCACTGAGTCCTGCGTTGCCGAGCCTGAGTTTCTACGTTGCCTTATATCTCTACCTGCACTTCATCTTCTATTGTGTTAATAAACACCAGTATTCACTTGCTATTGAATCCTTGACTTTTCATTCGCGCCATGACAGTGACGTCATGACCAGGAAGCTATAAAAGCGCATCCGGTGAAACCGGCTTTAGCTTCAAATTTGCCGAAGCAAGTCGATTACAGGAATGCAGGAAGTATGGCAGGGCGACGCATCGTCTCGTTCCCTTTCTCAGGGAACTATGGTTACAGTCGTAACCTGAGACGTTCCCTTTCGAGGGAACTCGCGATGCGTCGATAACGCTTTGGGAACGAGAATACCCAAGCCGCCAGAATTCCAAATGCCTGCGTGTAAGCCTGTTGTCAAAAAACCCACACTAAGCACTGAGCACCTGAGACCCTGGGGCAGCATCCAGGTCCAGGCTATAGAATCTGACAAATGTGAGCGGAGAAGACCAACCCGCCGCATCACAAACGTCTTGGAGGGACACTCCAGATATTAAGGCTTTAGAGGCCGCCATACTTCTAGTGGAATGAGCTCTGACCGCCAAAGGACAGGGCTGGCCAGAGGACTCATAGGCAAGAGAAATAGCCTCGACTATCCACTTACTAACTGTCTGCTTAGAAGCCGGACAACCTCTCTTGGATGATCCAAAACAGACAAACAATTGATCGGACTTCCTCCATGGAGAAGACCGATGAACATAAGTATCCAATGCTCGCACTGGACACAACAAGTTCAGCTTTTCCTGGCCCGGAGAAGTAAAAGGTGGAGGACAGAAAGCCTGAAGCACAATAGGACTCGGAATAATGGTTGGCACCTTAGGGACATAACCCTGTTTAGGATACAAGAATGCCTTGACCATTCCCGTTGCGAATTCAAGGCAGGTGGGAGAAACCGAAAGGGCCTGAAGATCTCCGACTCTCTTGAGGGACGAAATGGCTAGAAGAAAAATAGTCTTGAAAGTCAGAAATTTCTCTGAGACCGACTCTAAGGGCTCAAACAGAGCCCCAGATAGGCCCTCCAGTACCAACGCCAAGTCCCAAGCCGGCATCCTAGTGCGTGTTACAGGCCTTAGCCTCAGGGTGCCACGAAGGAAACGAGTAATCAGGGGGTCTCGACCCAACGATACACCACCCACCGGGACGTGGAAGGCCGCAATGGCTGCCACGTATACTTTTAAGGTGGATGGACATAAACCTGACGCAAAGCGATCCTGCAGAAACTCCAGTACCGTGTTTACTGAACAGTTAACCGGGTCCCACTGACGCTGGTGACACCAAGTAGTGAAGACTCTCCATTTCAAAGAGTACAATTTCCTCGTAGCGGGAGCTCTGGAGCTTAGAATGGTCTCAACAACCTCGGTTGAAAGACCACTCTCTATGAGTTGGGCCCCCTCAGAGGCCAAACCCAAAGTTTCCAAATCTCTGGTCGGGGGTGGAATATTGTGCCCCCGGCCTGAGACAGAAGGTCTCTCCTGATCGGTAACTCCAAGGGAGGACCGTCTAGTAGATGAATCAGCTCCGCAAACCACATTCGACTTGGCCAACGTGGTGCTACTAGCAATAGGCTTATTCCGTGCTGACGAACTCTCTCCAGAACTCCTGGGAGCAGAGCAACAGGGGGAAAGGCGTACAGACGTAGCCTCGGCCACGTCTGCACCATAGCATCCAGCCCCAGGGGGGCTGGGTGGGTAAGGGAGAACCAGAGTGGACAGTGCGTCGTATGCTGAGACGCGAACAGATCCACTTCGGCCTTGCCGTAAAACTCCCAAATCTTCTCCACCACCTCGGGGTGAAGTCTCCAGTCCCCTGGCCTCAGCTCCTGCCTCGACAGGACGTCTGCTCCGATATTCTGGCCCCCTGGAATATACACTGCCCTCAGAGAGAGTATCTTCCCCAGGGACCATAGGAGGATCTGGTGTGCCAACTTACATAGTGGACGCGACCGCAGACCCCCCTGACGATTTATATAAGAGACCACCGATGTGTTGTCTGTCCGGACAAGCACATGGTGATCCCTCAGGTCTGGGAGAAAATGTCTCAACGCGTTGAAAACAGCCAACATCTCCAGGCAATTTATGTGCCAAGAGAGATGATGACTCCTCCACAGACCCTGAGCTGAGCGGCCTTCCATTACCGCTCCCCAGCCGGTGAGGGAAGCATCTGTCGAGATAGCAACTCGATGGCAAAGAGCTCCCAACACCGGACCCTGGGACAGGAACCAAAGTTTCTTCCATATAACCAAAGCGCGGAGACACCGCCGCGTGACCTTGATCATACGAAGCGGGTTTCCCCTCGGGGAAAACCCTCTGGTCCTGAGCCACCACTGCAAAGGTCTCATGTACAGCAGGCCAAAAGGTATCACGTTGGACGCCGCTGCCATGAGCCCTAACAGTCTCTCGAACTGCTTCACAGTGCGTGACTGACCTAGCTTTAGCTCTTTTATGGCTGTTAGGATAGCAGCTACACGAACGGGCGATAGATTGGCTCGCATCGTGACTGAATCCCATACCACACCCAGAAAAGTGGTCCTCTGTAATGGAGATAGCACACTCTTCTTGGCGTTGAGCCTCAACCCCAATTTCCGCATATGTGCGAGGACGACATCTCGATGCCGAACCGCTAACTGTTCTGATTCCGCTAGAACCAGCCAGTCGTCTATGTAATTCAGAAAACGTATGCCCTGCAGCCTGAGCGGGGCCAGAGCTGCATCTACGCACTTCGTGAATGTGCGGGGTGATAAAGCTAGACCGAATGGAAGAACCCGATACTGGTATTCTTTGCCCCCGAAAGAAAACCTCAGGAACTTCCTGTGCTGAGGGAGGATGGAGACATGGAAGTAAGCGTCTTTCATATCTATTGTGACAAACCAGTCCTCGGATCTGATTTGAGTCACGATCTGTTTGAGTGTCAGCATCTTGAACTTGAGTTTTGGAACTGTACGATTCAACAGACGAAGATCTAAAATGGGATGCAACCCCCCATCCTTTTTTGGAACGATGAAATAGCGGCTGTAAAAACCCGATTCTCTGTCGGGTGAAAACACCTGCTCTATAGCTTCTTTCGCCAGAAGAGCTTTCACCTCCTGCTCCATCACCAGAGCCTGCTCGGGGTGTACCAGCGTGGGCACCACCCCGTTGTAGCGAGGAGGACGCGAACCGAACTGGATTCTGTATCCTTTCTCTACTATATGCAGGACCCATTGAGAAATATTTGGCAGATTCTTCCACTCTGTCAGAAAATCTACTAAGGGAACCAGCCTCTCGAGGCTGGTCTCTGGTGTATTTGAGACACTCGGCCCGGGGGCCTGAAACATATCGGCAGGAACCACCCGAACTGAATGTTCTTGAACCCCCCTCAGAAGGTTCATATCTGACGCAATGTCGAGTTGACATTGCCCCCTAATATCTGACGCAATGTCGAGTTGACATAGCCCCCTAATATCTGAATAAACGTGAACATGGGGACTATAGAGACGAGAGGAATATGGTTTATTCCAAGATCTGGACAGCTCACTGTGCAGATCTGGAAAAAATGGAAGGCCTCGTGGTGGAAGTGTTTTAATAGATGGAAGGAAACGCTCATCTAGTTTGCTTTTAGGACGAGCGTCCCTTTTCTCGGCTGGCCATTCAATATTCAACTTTTCAACAGCACGAGTAATCACATCCACCAACTCCTCATACGCTCTCTTCCCGGGCGGAAGAAGCCGCAGCGCGGGCTTCCGACACCGGGGAGAGAGTGCTGGATCCCCCAGGACAGGAAGGAGATAAGGTCCTCGGACCCGTCTCCAACCCTTCTGAGAGATCCTTTTGCGATCCCCAGGAATGCATTCTCCGCGCTGCCTCGGCAGACGCGGGTCCCGCACCCTGAGGATCGCGAGGCCGACCACTTTCCTCAAAAAGTGACAGCCGGGAGCGGAGCGTGCGGAGAGGAAGCCGCTCGCAATGCTGGCAGTCAGCCCCCTCGAAGGCTGACACCGCATGCTCCACTCCCAAACAAATGACACAAAGCTCGTGTGTATCCCCACCCGTTAAATAACGCGGGCAAGGAGGAACACAGAGCTTGAACATTTGCTTTTCCATTTCAATAGACAGACAACAGTAAATAAGACAGACAGAGTTACACAGATCGCTTGCTGAGGCAACAGAAGCGCTTTTATAGCTTCCTGGTCATGACGTCACCCGCCCGTGACGCGCATTTCATTCATTCCATTGGACTAGTTGACATAGATGCTTCAGACGCATTCACGCCGGGGGCGTTCCCAAAGCGTTATCGAGGCATCGCGAGTTCCCTCGAAAGGGAACACAGTGTCATACAATGAACTACACTGGGGAAAAATGTGATCAATATCTCATGGCAAAATATTTTTACATTAACATAAGTTGATCGGTTTTTACTTTCACAAGTCAAAGCAATTCATCATTATCCTACTCAAGATGTAACAGTTGAAATGACTATATATACGGCCATAATTTAATGCAGCAAAAATTATTTTACAGTGTAGGCTATCTTTTCTATTTTTTTCTCAGCCTTTTTCTTGGTTGCTTTTATAAACAGAACACCATTTATTTAACAGTGCCTTTTATAAAAGAGACGATAATATAACTAAAAATTACCATTATGTAGAATATTTTTGTACTTCACTTTTATTTGTTCCCATGTTGTGGTGACTGACATTACAATGAACAAATTATGCAATTATTAAAATACAGAAATATAGGCTAATAAGTGATAAAAACATCTAACATGGCCACTTCTAATGGATTTAAATTGTCTGCTACTTTTTGCCAGCCCTCTCTCCTGACTTTTGCAGACTTTGAGGTGTTCCCTGGCGTTTTGATTAAACATTGAAATTCCGAATAAACTTCGACTATTAGTTCTTGCTCTGCTGAGGAGAAAAACTGTGCGCGCTCTTTGGCCACGCTGAGCAGCCAATAGCAGCGTTGCTGATCAATGTTTCTACTATCGATACATATCCCCTTTTAACCAGCGCATGAACGCGCAATTATCATATAACTCAATCCAGTGATACTAATCATATCCGGCAAGTGTGTTCGATGAACCGAGTTAGCCAGATCATGATTCGCACGATGATATCATCTTGGATGTGTCATTTGATCTCGGATGTAATAAGCAACGTACGAAGAACGGGCCCCTGGTTAAAAGGGGATATGTATGGATAGTAGAAACATTGATCAGCAACGCTGCTATTGGCTGCTCAGCGTGGCCAAAGAGCGCGCTCAGTTTTTCTCCTCAGCAGAGCAAGAACTAATAGTCGAAGTTTATTCGGAGTTTTAATGTTTAATCAAAACGCCAGGGAACACCTCAAAGTCTGCAAAAGCCAGGAGAGAGGGCTGGCAAAAAGTAGCAGACAATTTAAATCTGTTAGAAGTGGCCATGTTAGATGTTTTTTATCACTTATTAGCCTATATATTTGTATTTTAATAATTGCATAATTACTTTGTTCATTGTAATGTCAGAGTCACCACACTAGAACATGGGAACAAATAAAAGTGAAGTACAAAAATATTCTACATAATGGTTATTTTTAGTTTTTTATTATTAGTTTTATTATTAGTTTTTTTATTTTATTATTATAGTCTCTTTTATAAAAGGCACTGTTAAATAAATGGTGTTCTGTTTATAAAAGCAACCAAGAAAAAGGCTGAGAAAAAAATAGAAAAGATCTTAGTAGCCTACACTGTAAAATCATTTTTGCTGCATTAATTTAAGGCTGTATAGTCATTTCAACTGTTAAATCTTGAGTAATGATGAATTGCTTTGACTTGTGAAAGTGAAAACTGATAAACTTATGTTAATGTAAAAATATTTTGCCATGAGTTATTGATCACATTTTTCCCCAGTGTAGTTCATTGACATTGTGTTTTCCTCTTTTGTGCACTTTAACATAATACACCAACACTTGTATCTGTTCACAAGAAAGTGATGGCTGAAATATGTGCAGTAAGTGGACATTTTCTAACTTTCCAAAGGAAAGAAAGTATAAGACTTTGTAATGTCCATTTGTTTCCATTGCACTGGACAGTGAATAAACCCTCTCAGATAACTGTCATATGGAGGAACTAGCTTACCTGCAAGTGCATAAATAACTTTACTTAATTTATACTTGTATGCTTTATGGCTGCAATATAAGTTGCAGGATTCCACATCTACAGAAAGGCCTACAGAAGAGTCTGCACAGACAGAGGAGACATAGGCCTACAGGTGGGCAGTGTATAGCCAACTTTTCCTTTTTATTTGTTGCATGAGGCATGTGTCTAATATCTCTTGTTGCAGGCACTTGACCACTGGCTTTTCTTTACAAAGAACAATTGAAATAAAACTCAAGAAACTAAGCATATTTGTCTTTTATTAAACATTTAATGAAAAGTGTGTTGTTGTTTTTTTTTTTTTTTGGCAATGTTGTGTAATATGGCACATGCAACAATGTCACAGGCCCTGTCAGGTGTGCAACCCTCAGACTTTTCAGACACTGAAATCTTCCCTTTAGTTAGCCAAAGTTCATGTATAGTACATGTCATAATCACCTATGAAAAAATGCAGTTCTGTTAGGATCAGCATAAGTGTATGTAATACAGTGAGCTTGATATTTAATTGTGGAACTTTTCTTACCACTTTCAAATAAATGATGTTTTATTAACAAAGTTCGGGAGGAGCACGTTCAAATAAACACGCAAGCAATCAATCAATCAATCAACTCATCAAACAATTACCATGTCTACCCTATCAGCATGAGAGGAAGCATATATATATTCACTCTGTCAACTCACCTAACTTCCTTGACAGTTTTCAGCATCCCTCCACCACCCCGACTCCTCACTCTTGGCTTGTTCTTTCACAGCCAGGAATACAGGGGGAGTACTCTGGGTTCGGGCCAAATACCGAGCCCGGAGCCCTCTCCTCGGACAGCACGCCAAATACGCATTTATTCTATCTGACTTATTTGTAAGTGTGAACTCGTGAATGTGCATAAATGTGAATCTCTGAAAATTGTTAAGT